>NC_056731.1:1965214520-1965332020 GCF_019279795.1 Protopterus annectens
CAGGTATGTTTTTTTTCTGTAAAAAATCAGCAAAAATATCATGATAGTTTTTTAACAGTGATACAAATATGTCAGATATTAATAGGGAACTACCTTTTTAGAATCATTTTCAAATTTGCAGAGAAGATTTTGGTTCCTGCTTTTATCTGTAATGCAAAATAAATTGAAATATAATTTCATACCATATCTGTATAGTAATGCCTGTCTAGACTTTGAAGACTATGGCTGTAATTTTCAGAATAACAGAACTGTAAGTGTGAATGGGTTGGAATATATGCTTAGTCCAAGGATGAAATAATTCTAATTATTCAGCAATTGTTCATATTAAGACACGCTGAGAAGTGCAGTAGCAAACTGCACCTTTAGTATAATTCTAAATGTAATCATGCCCACATAAAGAGCTCCACTTTCAGTATGGTAACTAAAGTTGAAGATAATGTGTAATGGACTTAAATATCCAGTTATGAAAATCTCCATTTCCGTCTGCACTTTTGCTAACTGATATCACATGTATTCTTTGTAAGCAGCTAGCATTTTCAGAATGTAGTTGACTGCCTAGTAATTGCTATAAGGTTTTTTTTGGCAACAACATGGTGTGTCTTTTCCTAGATTCTTAAACATGCTCATCTGTTAATTCCCATAGTTAAGAATACAGTGGGTTTGGAGAATAATTCTTTTCTCTTGCTGTCATAGCAGTGTGATTGTTATCAATGTTAGAGCCACTACTTTGCATGCAGGATGTAAAGAAATATGGGTAAATAGATCGTGTTATTTATTAATACTTTTTTATAATGTGTTGGCATGTTTATGAATTGTTGAACACAATTTACAATAAGACAAGAAAAAATGTATATCTTGCTGTATTGAAAGTAAGTACTGATTTTTGTTTTATTCCTTTTGCTTGTCGAGATTTGATGCAAAGTGTGAGAGTAAGAAAATCTAATATTGTTTTATCTTGTTCTTGATGGAGGAGCTGAATCAAAACACTGAAGAATCTGTTTAGAAATCCATATTTATTCTTTCCCCTGTCTTAAATGACATATTGTATACATAATAATAAAAGTTCAAAATCGGTCCACTTGAGATAGGGCTCCCACTTTTTTAGGTGTTGTAAAGTGGGACACTTCTCCATTGCAGAGGATTTGCTTTAATTTCATTGCAAAAATAAGGTCCACACTTGTAGAATTTTAGTTGATTAGTAATATTGTTTTAAATTTCATTAAGGTGATTGAGATGTTTCTCATATTTCTGCAGTATTTGCAGAGAAGTCAGAAGATCATTTCCTGTATGATGTCATGACATTGCTATTATTTTTAAGGTGGTAATCTGTTATTATTTTTAAGGTGGAAATCATAGCTCAGTAAGCATTTTAGATTAAGAAATGTGCCTACCACTCACGAAAACAGGTGTTCAGGTCAAGAAAGTGTGCCTAACATTCCACAAAGACATACCAATCCACACCCACAGCTGCTCAAAGAAAAACGGTGTGTCTTAATCTGAACAATCACAGTGTATTCACCCTGCTGTGAGGTATTGCGATCTATGAGTTAGTATATATAAGGAGCAAGGGTGTGGATGTGCAGGGAGGATTTTCCTGCAATAAAAGGGGGACCACCCTGGAAAAAATATACATTTTATAATCACAGGTTTTAGAAATTGCTTTATTTTTGTGTAAATGTAGTTTGTCTTTCAAAGTATCAGTCTTGCTATTCTGACAGGGAGCCCATCAGAGCCTTAGTTGTGGATTTCAGAACATGTCACCTGTGTTGTACTTATTACTGACCTTTCAGTTGACTGTACTATTTAACTGTACTTTTAACATTGCCTTGTTTCATTTATGGAGATGGCTGAAAGTGCCAGTCTCTCTAAACAAGTGGGACTCTGCGATGATGTTAGATTTTCTTTCTAATTACTTGGTGTCTTCCTTTGCAGTGGTATACATGACAAATGCAGGAAAGGGACATTCCTGTTCACACATATTTAAAATAGTCATAATACTCTCGCAGTTAAAAAAATAGCATTGACCTGGACATTCTGCAGCTTTAGTGCGTTATCTTGAATTACAACTTTATAGCGTTATGTTTGTCTGTCATTTCTCTCTCTCTCTTCTTAGAAGATTGTAATGCAACCTCCTGCTAAGACACCTGCATGGCCCAGTTTCCTGATTCATTTTGTAGATATGGATTCTTTAAGAAATGTTGCTGTGCTAAGTGTTGGGACATACAGGAAAAAGGTGTGGACCATGCCACTTTTTGTCTTTGTTCGCTTCAGGGAGTTGACATTTTATTTACCAGCCTTTTAGGCCTTTCTGATTTTGTTGCTGCAAATGAAAAAGGTGTGGACCAGACTGCTTTTTTCATCTTTTATTGCTTCTGTGGTTGACATTTTATTTACTGGATTCTTTTAGGCCTTTCTCATTCTGTTGCCATACATGAAAAAGGCGTGGACCAGACCAATTTTATTTATTTAGCTCTTTCTTATTCTGTTGCTTGTATCTCCCTCAAAGTAGTATGTCTCCTGCAGTTGCATTCCTTAAATAATTTGCCTGTAATTACAAGTATGAAGTGTTGAAAAACATGAATTACAAAGCAGGTATGCGTATTAAATGATTTGTGTGTGTGTGTGTGTGTATATATACATATATATATATATATATATATATATATACACACACACACACACACACACACATATATATATATATATATATATATATATATATACACACACACACTGTACATCACATTCAGCTTGCTATGGAACTTTTCTCCTTGGGTCTGTGCTGTAAGGGTGCTATACCCATGTAAAGTAACCCACCATAAACTATCTATGGTTAATGAATAAATGAATACAGCAATACTCTCATTTTATTGAGCTGAATGCCCAAAAGAAGTCTGCACCCTTCAGGCCTTTTTCTCATATCAATATCATTTTGGAAGCCTATTACTTATTAGTCTGCAATATTCAGTGTCTCATATATGTTTCAGCGTATTTTGGTTTCGTTGTGATTTACAGTTGTAGAGGTAAATAGTGAAAAAAAACTTTGTTCTGTTTTTTGTGAGTTTATACTGGTCCATTTTCAGAAACCGTTTTAGTTTTATTCCTTCTTTGAGTTTGCTGGCAGAATTCTGTTAGTTTATTAAGCTAGTGTGATTCAGTCAGACATTGTATTACAGACAACTTGGCATAACATTGACTGACATGTTTTAAACATGTCGCTCTTGGGGCAGCATTTTCTGTCACAGGTCCATATGTTTGTCTGTTGACTGAGGCTTAATTAGACTTCCTCTGTCTTTGTAGTAGAAATGTGAGTACAGTTTGAAGACGTCAGAAAAATAAAAATTTTCTTCAAGACATTTGTTGATTTCCCCTACACTGTTACGACTACTTTTAGCAATTGTTCTGCTCAGTACCTCGATAGGTATTTTGTATCACAGTTGCTTGAACATAATTGTTCAACATGGCAGTTCCTCTTCTGCTATGAAGCACACTTTTGAAAACCTGTCACTGATTGCTCTTTCTTTGAAATGCAATGTCTTCAGAGAGTAATAAAGTAGGGAGGTATGGACATGTAATGGAGCTTTTAGTCCTGCAGAAAATAATTTGCTGTATTTTTCATTTCATGTACTATTGCTTATAACTGAACAATCTCAAGTGCATTCATGCTTGAGGTGTCACTTAAAGACTTTAGTTGTGAGGCAGCTTGGGTATGCGATAGATATTTTTGAAGACTCATAGTCAGTCCTCCATTATCCATCTGGACCATATTAGTCCTCACTCAAATAAGTGATCCTCCATCTCAGTCCTTTTAGGACAAAGCATGATATGAGTGCTTATTTTTTTCCTCATCTCTCCCTGCACCCCCAGCACAGGTTGCTTAAATTTCCCAGGTATACCCTTGCAGCCATCCACAACTTTTTTCTGCAGTGTATGCCTCCAAAAGGTCTTAATGCTTTGAATCGTCTGGAGCACTTACATTTTTGTATGTATCACCAGTGCAAGTCGCTCACTGGCTGTACTAGTGCAGGTTTAGCAGACATCAGTGCAAGCTTTGCCACTCCCTTAACTTGTTAAAGGTTCAGCCATCACTGCCAATACTGATATTGGTTCATCATCTGTCACCGACATCTGACCCTCCCCTTTTATCACATGCCCTACCATTCAGTGTCCTCAAACCTGGAGATATGCCTTTCCAGATTTAAATGCATAGCTAAGAGTTGTTTCTCATTTCATTTTTCATTTCCAAGTCAGAAATTGAAGGGTTGCTCGAAAAAGATCATCTTGTTTACTTTTCCCCTTCTTGGCTTGGTAGTCATCCTCAAACAGTTCATAGTCTTCCGGTGGAATACAGTCTGGGTCTTCATCTTCTACTTCGACCCCCTCCCCTACAAGAGATAGAGCACTGGCCTCAGGAGGCTTCACTTCTTCCATTGTACAGATTTCAGAAGGTTTGGAAGGTTCTAAAGCTAACACTAAATGTGATCTACCCTCATTAGTAGATGTTTCAGAAATCTGCTTCAGATAAACTGAATCCATCTTAATGACTCAGCCGTAGGAAGGTGGAGATACTAATCTGCCATTTGGAGAACATGCACTTGTGGCAGACAATCCCAGACAGTGTTGCAGTCACTGCCATAATACTTTGAAAAAAATACTTCTCAGCTTATGGTGAGCAGTCATCTGAATAAGGCTGAGCTAGATGTTGCAATGGAAGCATAGGTTCATATGCCTGACTTATGTCATGAGCTATTTTTTTTCTTTTTAAACCCCCCCCGGCTTTGCCTGTCAGCCAACAGCATATGTTTCAGGGTGATCAATATAACAGCAAATCAAAACATGATGGATTTCTCAAATCCTGTCTGGCAACTGCAACAGCAAGACTGGTGCCTTTGGCACCCTCTAGCAACTGTAATGAACTCTTCTCAGTCTCCTTCCTACCCATAATTCCTCCCTGTTGGTTAGTTCTCTAGATCTCATTGCCACCATAAAGACAACATCTCCTATAAGCTTGAATGATTAGGGAGCAAATTCTATGTGTTTTGGCAGTTGTTTACTGTACAGGTAAATGCAGCTGGACTGTTTTATTTTAGATTGTTAGCCAGCATCTTCAGTTATTCTGTTGTCTTGAAATGCTGATATTTTATTCTGTCCCTTCTATATTGCAGTGTTCCCCCTTCCTACCTTGTCACGTCTTCAGGCCTAGGGCCTATTATGTGTTGCCCTTCTCTTATGCAGGTACCTACTCTTAGTTGAGTTGGTTTGGATATGGAAAAAGACTAAGGAGGCTTTAGAAAATGTTACCTCTGTGGGCTTAAGTTGCACCTCAGAGTCTCCATGATCTTTGTTAGTGTTTCAGAGCTTCGTGATCTTTGCTTAATCTGTTTCAGAGCATAGCATCTTAACAATGACTGTGCCAGTTGTAATAGATTCAGTGCTAGGACTGTGGTTGATCGACTTATAAGATAGTAGTCAAGGGGATTATCTTCTCTGATTTGGCGCTGATGTTGTCATTGGTGCACACACCTTCAGAGAAGAAAAAGAATAGGAAGAAGGAAAAGATAATGGTGGAGGCTTCTTCAGCGTCCCTCCTTCAGAAGGACAGCAACGAAGAGATGCATTCTTCCATGGTTGGCTCTCTGGTCTCTTCTATGCATTCCTCCTTCTTCTGCGGATTCCGAGACTCCTGCAGAAAGCCAAACAGAGCAAGGCCAAACTCAGTCTTATAGTACTGTTCTGACCTCATCAGACTTTGTTCCCCTTGTTGTAGCCTCATTTAAGGACGAGACCCCTGTCTTTACCATAGAACCCTACTGTACTACCTCACTCATCCAGGATGCCTCATCTGGACATTCAGTCCCTTAATCTTACTACTTAATTTCTCCATTTTCCATTATGGCCAAGAACCTTCACTCTGCCCCCCCCCCCCCCCCCCAATGGTGGTGGACCTTATTAAGGCCTCTCAAAAGAATTCCTGTAAAAAGATTTAAAATGGCAAATAGAATATTTTCTGTGTAGGCTCAGGTCAGAAACATCTCCCAAGTTTTTGCAGCATTACAGGAGTTTTTTATCTTCCTGGCTTAGTTATACAACAAAGTAGCTAGCTTCTTTTCAAAGTTCACTTGGCACCTGTCTCGTCCTTTCATGACAGTTCCTCAGATCATTCATTGGCTGCACGCTGATCTTGCAAAGCATTTCTTAATGGTATTTTCCATTAGAGACCGCGCTTAACTATACCAGCACCTGCTTGGGATATAAATTATTTATTAGAGTCTTGATAAGACCTCCATTTGAATGAGCTTATGTGGCAGATATTAAATTTCTTTCTTGGAAGACAGCTTTTCTGATGGTCATAACTTCAGTAAGATGGTTTTCAGAGCTGCACACCTTGTCCTCACATTGTTTTCCCTGAGAGCCAAGCCATCTCTTTTACCTAAAGTTCCATCACAAGCAAATATGAATCATTGTATTATTTTTCCTGTATTTTTCCTAAGTACTCTAATAAAAGGAGTACCTTCTGCATTGCTTGGATGTTCATAGACAATTACAATTATATTTGGATCATACTAAAATATTTAGGAAGGGTGAATAGCTTTTTGTTAGTTTTTCTCCAGTTAAGCTAGATCTGAAAATTTCCAAGATTACATTACCAAAGTGATTATGGACTGCATCTCATTTTTACTGTGACAAGGATGGCAAGGAGTAACCTGTTCCACCAATGGCTCATTCTTTCAGGGCTCAAGCCACATCCAAGGTTTTTTAAGAAATTAACTGCTCCAGTGTATTATAGCAGCGGACACTTTGTGTTTTTTGCATAACTTTGCTAAGCATTGTAGCCTTGACTCTGCAAGGCAAGGGCCTCCTTTGGAATAACCATTTTGAAAGACTTAGTGGGATATGCCACACACATTAGCTGATGAATCTGTCCTGCTGTTCCAGTGTCTGGACAGGACTTGAGAAATGTTAGTTTTGTACTTACTAGAACATCAGATCTGACGTTGTTCATCTTCGTTCATTCCTTACTGATGGGTTATCGGTTCCGTCCTCGGAACCAAGCCGGACAGGTATCAAGCTTGCATCAGCCAAAAACTCTCGAGCCAAGGTCCTACCCAGAATGCTCTGCTCCCTGTTACCTCAGATCTTGTTTGCCACGTTGCTGTACAGTCGTGTCAAGCCACTCTCTTCAGCTAAGTGTCTAATTTTTTGAAAGTTTTACAGATCGTTTCTACTTTAAAGTTTTTCAAACAGTTTCTGCTAATATTCCCCTACCCTATCGTATACGTAAGACTCTCTCCCTTTAGTCGATTTCTCTTTATTACCTTTTTCTTACCTTTGAAGTAATTCTTCAGTACCATCGTTGGTAATCCTTCTTCCTTCTCTCTTTTTACCCTTTTGGGTAGCCTTTCCTCTTCCTTTTAGTACTGTTCTTCTTCTCCACATCATTATGTCAGATAAGAAAAGTAGTGTTGGTTTTAAGCAGTGTAAGGATTGCGGCTGTAAGTTACCTCTTTCCAATGGCCATGACTTATGTGTCTGTTGTTTGAATGTCTCCCACCTTACTGTGGATCCCCCGTGTGGGATTTGTACACATATTTCAACCAAGACTCTTAACGAGAGAAAGAATAATTTAATCTTGGAAGGTCTTCCCAAATTTCCTTACTGTGAGGCTATTTCTGGGTCGGAGGGCTCACCCCCTCCTGCTAAATCCCGCAATAGGCATTCTTCCTCTTCCTCATCGAGGTTGCTTACTTCATCTCCCACTGGACATTGTAGGGAGTTGACTCATAAGAAGGTAAAATTGACTACTACTTCAGCGCTGCCACCTGTAACCCTGTCTGCTCCAAGCTTGGCACCGCCCCAACTGATTCTTGCTCCAGTCATGTCCTCCTTATCCACACCGGCACCAGAGTTCCTGGTGCAGCAATTATGGCTCTGAAAGTTCCGTCGCAGCCCTTACCAACACTGTCCATGCAGGTACAGTCCCCTTTGGCACCGTTGGTACAGTCCCCTTCGGCTCCAAGTATGACGTTACTGCCCTCCATGGTGCAGACACTTTTGGCACCATGTTCGTCGGTGCATTCCTTTTCGGCACCATCATTGTTACCGGTGCAGACACTTTCCTCAACAGCACCATACCCATCGGTGCAGACATTTGCTTTTATGGTGCAGGCACCTTCGACTTCTATGACGCTGACATTATCGGCTCACACTGCTTCTTCACCATTCTCTTTGGTGCAGATGTCCTCGGTTCCGGGCTTTGCATCTCTCGAATTAGCAAGGGCTAAGTACTCTCCTTCCTTGGATCCATTCGTTGGTAGCCAATACAATCCTTTTCTAGAAAGGCCAGAATCGCCCTCAGGTCTTTCTATGAGGTCGACCAGGAGCCTCTCTGAGCATGATGTGTTGTGGCTTGTTGACCAGTTGCTTGTGTCCTGATGTCTCTCTCAACCGTCAGAATCCACGTTCCCTTCTTCAGGTGAACTCATATCTCCTCAAACTCCAACGTACACTCCTCCTTCGACTTCTACCCAAGTATTGAAGCCCATTACTCCGACAACAGCTTCCCTTCCTCTGACTCCATTAGTGGATCTCACTTTGGAACCGGAGTAGTCCTTGTGGCCCTCGGTGCACTGGGCATCGGGCTCTTCTCAGGCAAGTGGCTGTGCCATGGGGGAGGGCATTCTTGGCTCCACACTGATTTTTTTCTGTGGCACCCTCCAGGAATCATCCCTCTCTCATGCTTCACAGCCCTCTTGACACTCCTGGTCTGAGAGTCGGCTCGTTGGGGCGGGGTGTGACCCCGGTTCCGTGGTTGTCGTGCTAGGTTCCTGGCTCCCATTCCTCCTTGGGTGGATCGGCCTTCCAGATCATGGAGAGGGCGCTTGCCTCTGCTGGCAAACCCCACATGTCGGAGTCCTCTCCCTCGTCTCTGCCTCAACTCTCACAAGCCACAACTGCCGGACACTGGGCACAAGGGCCTCTGGTTTCTCCTCCTCATGAGGCTCCCTCTTTGCAGTCTTCTCCAGAACCTCACACTGAGGAAGCACCCCACAAAGCGTTGTGCAAGCAGAAGCACATGGACTCCACTGAGAAGTCGGTGACTGAAGATATGGACTTTGATGATGAGGAAGGGTCCCCACAGTCACTCTCTGATGAGGTGTCATTTGGTGACATCCTCGAGACCTTTAGGCAGTGGGGTGACTGGAAGTCCTCTAATCCTTCCTCTGAGGAATCCATATTCCTGCTGGCCTTTTGTGCCCGGCCCTGCACCTCCTGGGTTAGCCCACCAGATGATGAGCTCATCCAGCTCATCGTCCAGCGCACGTGGAAGGCTCCTGATACCCTGGAATTGATACCACAGAGGCCTGATAAAATCTTATCGCCCCACAGCTGAGCATCACCATTGGTCACAAGGTCTTCCAGTAGATACCATGGTGGTGGCAGCTGAAACTAAGAAGGATTTGGCAGAAGAGAGCCAAACTGTCTATTCACCCAACAAGGAGTCCTGGGTAATAGACGGACTAAGGAAGCATGTGTTTGCTTCATCAGTCTTCGCCGTAAGGTCTTTAAACTATTTGGCACACTTTACCAGGCTTCAGAGGGATCTTATCAACCAACTCTCTGAAACCTTGGCAGGAGTTGTTTCTGACGAAGTCTGTGACAACGTGGCTTCTCAGATAACCACCCTAGAATCCATTTCCAACTCTTCCATGCATCTTATTTCTCACACAATGGAAGGAGCAGCTAGAGTGGCAGGCGCGGGTATAGTCACCAGATGACATGTTTGGATGCTCCTTTGCAACTTCGCAGACTCCTTTATGGCTTCCTTCATGAACGCCCCCATCGAGGCTGCTTCTTTGTTTGGTTCTAAAGTGAAAGATACGCTGGCAAGGTTTGAACAAGATGGCAAGACCCTGTCTGCCATTGGTGTCAGACACGCCACTCCTCAACGATTCTACTTCAGAAATCAGAGGAGCGGGAAGATGTAGCATAGAAAATCACAGGGCTCTTTCTGGGACACATGTGCCGAATTCACCCCTAGAGGCAGAGGGGGGAAACTCCAATGGAATACGGCCTTTTTGGGGCAGAGGAGGTCCGAGAAACCGGGGTTGCAGTGATTCTTTCTCAGGCCAACCCTATCTGCACCCGACTGCTCATCTCTGGAAGTGGTCGGGGATCGTTTTTCCTTGTACCCCGCTGCCTGGCAAAATATAACCACTGACTCTTGGGTTCAACAGATAATATCCAGAGGCTATCGCATCCCCTTCCATCTTTGTCCAATATCATCCAGAGTATTACCCAATGTTCCACCCAGTCAAAGGCAAGCAGCAGCACATGAAATCCAAAAGCTGCTACAAAAAGAGAGTCATCCAGATGGTCCCTCACAGACCAGATAGGATCTGGTTTTTACTCAAGGTTCGTTTTAGTGCCAAAAAAGACAGGGGACTGGAGACCTATTCTGGATCTTAGCACATTGAACAAATTTGCAAAAACAGAGAAATTCCGGATGGTCATAGTTCAGTCTATCCTTCCTCTTCTGGAAGAAGATAATTGGATGTGCTCTGTAGATCTTCAAGATGCGTATTACCACATAAAAATGAACAAACGCTCAAGAAGATACCTCCGCTTCAGCATAGGAGCCAGTCACTAACAATTTTGAGCTCTGCCCTTTGGTGTCTCTACAGCCCCCAGAGTGTTCACCAAATGCATGGCAGTGGTTATCACTCACTTGTGACTTCAGGGATTTTAGGCGTTTCCATATTTAGACGACTGTCTCCTCACTGCCCCCACCAAGCATCTACTGGAAGAATCCCTGCACTACACTCTCCTCACAGCACAAAGCCTGGGAATCACTGTAAACTGGGAGAAATCCAACACGACCCCAGCTCAGCCTTTGGAATTTATAGGGGTACTGTTGAACATGTGAAATTGCACAGCATCTCTTCCGGACCACAGGCTTCAAAGAATAAGGCAACAGGTTCAACCTCTGCACTGTCACCACAAATCCCCCGCTCGATCTATACTCCAACTTTTGGGGTCAATGGCAGCTTTGCTCACCATTGTTCCTCTAGCCAGATTCCACATGAGGCTCCTTCAGTGGTTACTTCTCACTCAGTGGTACCCTCTACAACATCCTTTGTCTTTTCAGATAAGTGTAACTCAGAGATGCAAGCAAGATTTACTCCCGTGGACATTTTGAAATCCCCAACAATGGTCGCGCCCCTTTAGCCCCTTCGGGAACAGTCACTGAGAGAAGCTCTAGTCCACGCTTGGCCCTCGGGTCTAATTTATGCTTCTCCTCTTTCCCTCATCTCCCAGTTTCTGAAGAAAGCATGACAGTTGAAAAGCAGTGTGATCCTCATTGCTCCATATTGGCCTCGACAAGTCTGGTTCCCCTTCCTCTGGCCTCACCTGCTAGATCAACCGTCGATCCTCAATCCAGCCCCAGTGTTGATCTCCCATCTGCAGGGTCTGACTCACCCCAATCTAACAACCCTGAAACTGACAGCTTGGTTTCTCCACTTCCAATGATTGCCAGGCAGAAAAACTTCTCATCCCCTGTGCATAGTATTCTTATCGCATCTCATAAATTGTCCACCAGACTAATCTATCTCAGTAAATGGAAAAGGTTTTCTCTATGGGCAGCAAATAGGCAATTACACCCCTTGTCAGCCTCAGTTTCAGTGGTTTTGGATTACTTATCAGATCTTTTCTGCTCTGGGGTGTCTGCCTCTACTATCCGTGTGCATTTAACTGCCATTTCAAACTTCCACATTGTTTTTCAGGATTCTTCGCTTATGTCACATAGACTCTGTAAAACTTTCTTGAAGGGGGTTATCCACTTAAAACCTCTCTTTACCTTGGGATTTGGCTTTGGTTCTGCAAGCTCTAACAGCTCCCCCCTTTGAACCTGCGTCTTCATGTGATGTAAAATATCTCTCTTGGAAAACTTTGTTTCTGATTGCAATTACATCGGCCAGACGCTTGTCAGAACTTTAAGCCTTATGCATCAAACCTCCCTATCTTATCTTCCATAAGGACAGGGTATCATGGAGAACTAATTCTTCCTTTTTACCAAAAGTATCAGAGCAGTCTATCAACCAATCTACTGACCTTCCAGTGTTCTTTCCTAACCACTCTAACAAGGGAGAGTATTGCCTGCACTCCTTGGACGTTTATAGGCAAGTACGATTTTATCTGGACAGAACAAAATCTACCCGTAAATCAGACCAACTGTCCCTGGCTTTTTCTGGACCTAGACGAGGTCATCCTGTCTCAAAAGTTACATTGGCTTCATGGTTGAGAAATTGTATTACCTTTATCGACAACAAAAACAATGTCACCTTGCCTCACAGAGTGAAAGCACATTCTACAAGGTCTATGGCAACTTCAGCAGCTTTCCATGCTAAGGCTTTCCTCAATGATATTTGCTCAGCTGTGACTTGGGACAAACCTCATACCTTTATTCTTCATTATAAATTGGACTTGGCCTCCAGAGGTAGAGCTTCTTTTGGCTCCATGGTGCTCAGGAATGTCCTTCCATGAGGGCCACCCAGGGATGCAGGTAGCTGGGGACCCTGTCCCATCAGTAAGGAATGAAAGAAGATTAACAACATCAGATAAATTAGTTATATCTTACCATAATATTCCATCTGTGTTGTTGATCTTCATTTATTCATTACTTCTCACTCTCTGTCCCCCTCCGGAGGTTCCTGCTTGATCTCATATACTCCTTTATTGTAGGCCTGTTATGACCAGAGGTAGCCTCTACTTTTATCTATCAACTTGCAAACTCGATATGAAGTAACGGAGCAGAGCATTCTGGGTAGGACCTTGGCTCGAGAGTTTTTGGTTGACGCAAGCTTGATATTTGGCCGGCTCAGTTCCAAGTATGGAACCGATAACCCATCAATAATGAATGAACGAAGATCAACAATACAGATGGAACATTATGGTAAGACATAAGTTCTTTATTTCTGTGTTCTCTGTCCAAACTCTGGAACAACTTGCCCAACATCTCCCTGCAAATTTTCCTTTGCTGAGAGGTTTGTTGTGATGTTTTGGATGGTATAAAATGTTTTCAGATTTTCCTTGTAGAGAGTAGTTCTGTAATGGAGGCTTACTCAGTCTGGAGGCTTCACCAACAGGGAGGGATTATGGATAGGAAGGAGCTAGAGCTTGTGATGAGTTTGATGCCATCACTAGTCACTGTCAAATGCACCAGCCCCATTGTTCTTGTGTCCGGACAGGGACCAGAGAAGTCTAATGTTCCTGCAAGTCAGTAACTTATGTCCTTCCATATCACTGTTGCAGTATTCTTTACATAAGGGATCTCCTGCCAAGGATAACCCAACATCCAGAACAGTATACCAAAGCCGTATGAATTTATAGACATCATACATCACATGTATGCTCCTTGCACAAGGCGAAGGGGATACCTCAGAATTCTTTGCCATCAGTCCAAATACCACCATTGATCATTGGTCTGAACTCTCCTTCTTCTGTGATGGTTACCAAGCCGTGTTTCAGATAAGTGCCCCACTGGGGTTTCTTCTTATCTATTTCTTTTTTTGTTTGTGTGTGTTTACTTGTCATCCAGAAAGGGAAAATGTCAGTGTAGGAGGCAGATTCCCCGAAAAGACCATCACGAATAATGTCTCTTCTGTTTGAGTGCTTTTTATGACCATAAGCAGTGTTCTGTCTGCCAGGAGTTTGTCCTTAAGACCCAACATAGTTGTCTGTCCTGCTTGTTGAATTACCTAGAGAACCAATATCTTAAATTGCTGGCAGAAGGTGCTTTGGCAAAGTCTTCCCATCCTGAAGGTCAGCCACCTGCCAAGGAAAAAAGCCCAAAAACTCCAGTCTGATTCGGCTGCTGTCCCACTTCCCTCAGACGTCTTCCTCAAAGTTGGTGAAAGCCCAGAAGATCATCTGGTTGTTGTCTCAGGGGGATACATACCACAAATCCTTGTTTGGGAGAAGCATCTTACTACATTGGTTGAGTGTTGATAAGGGTCCGAATTTCTTAGTTTTTTTTCAGATAGACGTCCCTCAAAAGAAAAAACAAAAAGAAAAGCATATTTCCCCTGCTGTTAAATATCCCCAATTTGAATGGCAGGATTTTAGCCAGGAGTAGTTAAATGCCTTAATGGCCTTGAAGCCTCTTTAAGGAGTTTCTGTGCCTGCTTCTGTCTAATCATCATCTCCTCTTAAAAGGCCCAGAGAGCAGGAGTCCTTGAAGAAGATTTGGATTTTGGGGAAGAGTCTTTGGTGTATTCTTCTCAAATCCCTTCTTCCTTGGATTATGGATCTGAGGAGGAAGATTCTGTTAGTCTAGACTCTCCCTTAGAAGCATTCTCCTTTGGGGACACTATTTCTCGCATGATAGAATATTGCAAATGGGACTTTTCTCAGGTTTTTGATATTCAAGACATATTATAAACTCCTCCAGGTGGAGTCTCCCAAACCCTCTGCTGTACCTGCAGTCTTGGCTGCCGTCTTAGCTACCTTTTCAGTGGCCTGTGTTGCCTCTGATTCTCAACATCCAGCACCTAAGAAACCTGACAGGTTTTAGAAGGTACATGATGATTGTAGGTTTTTGTACAAATGTGCTTCTGCGGATCTTTATGTAGTATCTTCTGACAAACCTTCAAAACTTTTGAAATCCACTAAACTACTTCCTTCAGATAAGGACAGTAGAGCCATGGAACATCTAGGCAAAAAAAAAATATACTGCTGCCACTCTGGATTGTAGGGCTATTAATTACCAGACACGTATGATCGGTTATGTTTTCACCCTTCTTTCTCAGGCAAACTCTGACCTCCCTGATTCAGAAGGGAAAGTCTTGGCCCTTTCTTTACTGGGTTTTACCTCTCAAGTGGTTCGCCACTCTGTTAAGTATAGTTATGATGCAGATTATGCTTCCTCTAGGGCTGCTGCATTTGATTCTTTTTTGAGACGTTACTCTTAGCTTCATCTTCAGCCCTTACCTGATGATATTAAGGCTAAATTGTTTGATACTCCTCTTGATAATAAGAACCTTTTTGGTTTTGCTACTGAGCTTTATAAGTCTCTCCAGGATAAAGGCAAGCCCTTGCAGGAATTGAAACATATATTTGTGTCTCTTATCCCTAAATTTCAGAGGAATTATCCATACAAATATATATTTTTTAGCAGACAACTGTGTCCTTCTCCTAAAGGTAAAAATGGTTCTAATTGTGTACCCCTTGCTAAGTCTACTCAGACACCTACTTCTCAGAAGCCTCCTTTCCAAGACAAACCAGGTTCTATCTAATAGTTTGCTTCCTCTTTCCCTATGCCAGGTTCCCTTATCCCTTTGTCTTTCCCTGTCCCTTCCCAATTCATTAAGGGTCACTCACGGCTCTCCGGTTTTGTCCATCATCCCCAAGGATATTTCTTGGTGTGGAAATCTCATCCTCCTTGTAGAGCAGAGTGTGTGTATGTACCTTTAAGAAGCATTTCCAGATTTGAGCACATGCAGGCAGCAGTACATTTTGAGAGAACATCCAGAGTGTTAACATATATGTGTATAGTAGTCAGTCTGTTTAAAAATTTATTTAAGTTGGAGTTACAAAGCCTCGTTCCTGATGTGTTTGTGTGTAATAAACCTGCTTGAAGTGAACCCATAAATGTTTGACTGTTTTATCCTGGCCAGAGAGAGCGACATGGTGTCAGAACTGGGATTAAGAGAGCAACTTCTTCAAGCCATGAGGTGCAAAATTGAAGGTGAAAGCAGATTAAGCTGGTTGAATGAAACGGAGCTCAGACAAACAAAAAAGACCAGAAATTAACGTAAGGTAACACAAACAAAAAAGGCCAGAAACGAACTTAAGGTAACCCAAAGGTAGAGCCACAACGGACCCCAGGAATTATCTCCCTATAAGCTTGAGTAGCCTGATCTGCATCATAATGGAACTCATTAACAGAGACATTGGGAACCTCCAGACATTGGACCCTACCTAGTTTGGCTTTGTTAAGGGCAGATCATGCCTCCTAAACCTGGTAGACTTTCTTTGAGACAGTTACAAAGGCTTTAGACGAGGGAAAGGAGGTCCACACAGCCTAACTAGACCTCACAAAGGCTTTCAACACCATTCCCCATTCTGGTATTATAGACAAGCTCACCAGCCTGAACATAAACCCCTACGTCACGAGATGGATTGCCAGTTGGCTCATGGATAGAACCCAAATGGTTAGAGTTGCAGGCTGTAGGTCCGAATCTAAACCGGTTACAAGTGACATCCCCCAGGGCTCAGTCCTGGGACCCCTCCTGTTCAGTAGATACTTCTCAGAGGCACACGCAAGCACAGGAGGACTATGGCTGACCAGGTTCGCAGACGACTGCAAACTGGGGGCCATAACTGACTCTCCGGCTGATACAGACATCCTCCAGAAGGTTCTCACTGACACGGATACCTGGTGTCAAAATCATGGCCTCAAGCTAAATGCCAAAAAGTGCATAGTCATCCCCTTTGGAAAAAACAAAGAACCCATGAACTACCACATACATGGTAGTCCCCTAAATACAGAAAATGTAATAAGGGATCTGGGGACCCAAGTAGATAGTAATCTCTCCTTTGATAATCATATTACCAAGGTGGTTAGAAAATCCTTCTATGTGGCCCACCTAATCATAAAAGGGTTTACTTCTAGAACAAAAGAGGTTATTGTGCCCCTCTACTCATCACTCATCAGACCCATCATAGAGTACAATGCCCCATTTGGGATGTACCTTTCAAGACACCTGCAACAAATGGAAAGACCACAGAAGTACCTGACCAAGAGGATTACTGGCCTCAAACAGATGCCCTATGCAGCCCAACTGAAGAAACTCCAGCTGTACTCAGTTGCATACCGCTTACTCAGAGGTGATCTCTGCCTGACATACAAGGCCATGTCCAACCCAGAATTGATGGACATGCTCCACCTAAAAAACCCCAAATCCTTGAGAGCTGCACGCTCTAGGGATCTAAACCTCACCACAGTGATAAATAGGACATGCTGGAGGGATATATTCCTGTCCCAGAGACTCCCCATGCTTTGGAACAGGATTCCAGTCTACATTAGGCAGAGCCCCTCGCTAACACTGTTCAAGAAAAACCTTGACGAGTAGATGGGAAACAGAAAATTTACCCCGGGGATCACTGCAGTGGCTCTGCTGGACAGAGGCACAGGGAACTAATGGCTCTGCTGGACAGAGGCACAGGGAACTAATCTAAGGGGGCAGCGAAAGCCAACACATTCTGGCTAGGCTTATAGATGCCCTCGGGCAGATAGCCTAGTACTTTATGAACCTATGAACCCAAACCTGCACATATGATTTATTTGGCAAGGAAAATGAAATGGAGCATTTGTGAGGCACAAACCACATTATTAATTAAATCATTGTGAATTAAATGAGTTGCACAAAATGTATTATTAATCAAACGAAAGGCACAAAATGCATTATTAATTAAATGAAATAATCAAAACCACGATATTTGATAAAACTAGCAGAAATATGCATATGGGGCTCAGAATTACCCTTGGTTTGTATAAGAGCACGTTTAAAGTAAAAAAGGTACAATAAAAGTATAATGAGTATGATAAGAGATTAAATGGGCATAACAAGTACAATAAAAGGGCAAAACAGCTTAAAGAGAACGGTAACTGCATTTTTTTTTTAGTAAAAGACCGTGTTTTGGGCACAAACTACTGTTTTGCATTGACCGAAGCCATTCAAAGCATAACTAGAGTTGTTCAAAGTATCTCAGGGAGTGCAGAGTGTTTGCAGTGTATGTGCTTTATTACAGTGCAATTATTTCAGTTTTCTGTGTGCAAAGTACAGTTATATTGAAAAGTGCAGTTAAAGTACAGCAATTTTGAAAGGTTCTTGTGCTGTGTACAGTTTATTTGCAAAGTGCATTTATTTCGAAGTGTTTCTTACTGTGAGCTTTTTCTGCTATGTACAGTTTGTTTGCAAAGTACAGTCATTTCGAAGTATTTCTTAGACTGATAAGAGTGATTTCACAAAGTACAGAGATTTCAAAGTGTTCTTGTGCTATGGAGACTTATTTGGCAAAGTGCAGTTATTTAAAAGAGTTTGTTGTGCTATTGGGCATAATTACAGCTACTGGCATTGCATAAAATTCTGCATATACGTTTATGTGTGTATGTTCATACATAATTCCAGGCACCTTCACTATTGTGTGTTGATATGGCAGAGGCATTTCGCAGACCCATTCCACTTGTGTTTGATCATAATATGGCAGAGAATTGGAGAATATTTGAACAGGAATGCAATATTTTCATGCAAGCAGCTTTTTCCTGACAAAGATGCACGCACGAGGGCATTCATTTTGCTTAACTTAGCTGGGTCAGAAGCAGTTAAAAGAGAGTGTTCATTTATGTATGCACCATCACTGTATACAGGAGAGAGGGAAAACGCCATATTGTGGTACCGGCTGAATCAAGGGAGGACCCCGAGTGCTTAAAAAGTAAATTTAGAGAAATGTGCAACCCCCAGACAAATGTTACATTAGAGAGGCACTTATTTTATACCAGAGACCAAAAGCCAGGTGAAACTTTATCACTGACTTCAGAAATAAGGCCAAAACATGCAGATTTGGTGACTTGAAAGATGAGTTAATAAAGGACAGGCTTGTGTGTGATGTTAATAGTGCTGCAGTGAGAAAGATTTTGCTTCGTGACAGTGATCTAACATTAAGCAAAGACATAGAGATTTCTGAAATCCAAGAACTCACAGAAAGGCACACAGGTATGCTTTCAAGTGATAAGATCATGGTTTAAACAGCCTCTAGAGCAAACATAAAGATAATGCAGCTTGTGGCAAGCAGAAACAGGCCTAAGCACATGACAGCTGCAGCTCCTGCATGTTTTCCTGGGAGAAGTTATAGCTTTCTAGTAAGTTCGAAGACTAGCTCAGTAAAAAGGGCATGCTTATTTCAGTATAAGGGTGAATCAGCAAAACCCAAGTCAAGTCTTATTATTAATGTCGTAATTGTGGTGCCAATCATGAGTCTAAAAGAGAGAAGTACTTAGCATTTGGTCAGCAATGCCACAAGTGTAAAAAAATGGAACCACTTTCAAAAGTTTTGTAAATCAAGCAAGCCTCATTCATTTATTAAGAAAGGTCCCTCAGAAAAGCAAGTTGATCATATTGAAAGCTGCAATCCTACTTTCTATGGAGATGGCGCAACATTGGTTGGTGAAAAGGTTAATTCAGTAGATTTGTTAGCAAAGAATGAAGTATTTTGTACTGTCCTGATCAATGGCAATCCCAAGCTTAAAGTAGACACTGGTTCAAAGTGTAATGTGATGTCCGAAGAAACATTTGCTAAAGTGAGGGCTGGTGAGCAACTTAATTTGGCCAATTGTGCAATGCTTTTTGCTTATGGAGGTGAAGAGATTCAAACTGAAGGCCCAGTAGTACTTTTGTGCTATTTAGCTGGGAGCAGTTAATTTGCAGTTTTATGTAGTCAGAAGACCTATGCAGTTATTATTAGGTCTCAGAGACAGTTCTGAGAATGAAACTGCATTCTTTTATCAAAGAAGTACATCATGTAGGCACTTGTCCCAGTTCCAGCTTTACTGATGCTATTTTCTCAGAATATGCTGATGTGTAGAAGTTAGGCAAACTTCCAGTTTCCTTACTTCCATGAAAGTAGACCCAGAGGTCAGTCCAGGAAGGAGAGTTCCAATAGTTATACAGGACGAAGTCAAGGTCCAGTTAGACAGAATGATGCAGCAAGGTTTACTTTTTCCAGTCATGGAACCAACTGATTGGTTGTCTTCCATGGTAGCAGCTCATAAGAAAAATTCAGATGACATCAAAATATGCATTGACCCAAGAGACTTGAACAAGAAATTAAAAAGATCTCATCATCCTATGTGTACAGTCAAGGTGATTCCACACCATCATGCCAAATGCCACTGTTTTTTCTGTCTTAGATGCAAAGAGTTAATTTTCGCAAGTAATGCTTGATCACAAATCTTCACTACTGACTACATTCAGTACCCCATTTGGTAGATCCAGGTTCCTGAGAATGCCTTTTGGAATAAATTCTGCCAGTGAAGTCTTTCAGCGTGCAATGGAGCAAATTTTTTCAGGCTACCCATGTGCAATAATAGTTGACGATTTACTGGTTGGAGGCACTGGTGAAGCAGAGCTTGAAAGAAACCTCAGGAAAGTTCTGGACAGTGCACGTGAAGTGAACTTAAAGCTCAGTCCTCTGAAATGCAAATTCAGACTACCAGAAGTAACTTATGTAGGTCATTTATTTACCAGTACAGGCTTATGGCCAGTCCCTTCCAAGCTTGCAGCCATTCTTGAGATGCCAGCTCCAGACAACATCCAAGCCCTACAGTGTTTTCTTGCTATGGTTAACTGTTTGGGCAAATATATCCCTGCGTTTAGTGAGTTATCAGCACCTTTAAGGGAGCTGACAAGCAAAAATGTTGCCTGGTCATGGTTAGAACAACAAGGAACAACCACACACTGGAGCTGCAAGCTGCTGAAATTTAATGTCTTCTGGTACCTCGGCTATACAAGCTTTCACAGGAATGAATTCACAACATAAAGCAGTACTTTTTTATAAAAGCATCAATTACATAATTAATCAATTAACTTTTTTAAGAAAATATTTTTAAAGAACCATGATACATTACATTTCCATTCAATTTTTATATACTCAAATGCATTTCTAAATTCATGCCCCTAGGGGCAAGTGTGCCAAAATTCAATATAAATCTACTTTTCAAGTTTAATAACTTTTAAACATAATTGCCACCACTTATAGAATCAGATTTAGCCAATACACTCTGAGACTTCTATTGTTAGAGGTAGAAGTAAGTTGAATAAGAATATTGGTCAAGGTGATGGTAGATATGCTCAAAGATCTTGTAGATCTATGATGAGCCATCATGGTGATGATGTCCAAAAAAATCATTTTTGTAACTAAAATTTCTCCTTTCTCTGAAGTTTTGAAAAGTGTGGTGGATAATTTATGGCCTATTGTCTGTTTTAATGATGAAGTAGGCCATATGTATCCTAAAAAAGTGACCTTTTCATATGGGAGGTTTCCTAATTTAAAAGAACTACTTAGTCTGAGACATAATATTGGTTCTAAGGGAAAAAATGTGGGTATGTTCAAGTGTGGAAAGTGTAAAGTATGTTAGAAAGTGAAGAATATATCAGGGGATGTGATAAATGGTGTGAAATATGTGGCTATAGATAGATTTAATTGTCTATCTTGTGGGGTAGTATACATTGTGGGCTGCGGCTGTATACCCCCAAGATGGTACACTGGTCAAACTAGACGTAAAGTGAAAACACGTATTCTTGAGCACATGGGGGAGTCACTGAATCTCTTTTTTTCTGTGTATTGGCTAAACCTGATTGTGAATTCATTCCTGTGAAGGCTTGTATAGCCGAGGTACCAGAAGACATTACATTTCAGCAACTTGCAGCTCCAGTGTGTGGTTGTTCCTTTTTGATACTGTTTCTATGTTTTCTGAACATGGTTAGAACAACACCAGAGAGCATTTGACAACCTCAAGCAGCAAATTGCCAACTCGCCTACATTAGAATTCTATGATGTCCACAAACCAGTAGTTCTTTCCTGTGATGCTTCAAAGTTTGGTCTTGATGCAGTTATTCTTCAAGAGGGCAGACCTGTTGCCTATGCATCTAGAACTCTTACCCAAACTGAGATGCAGTATGCTGAAAGTGAGAAGGAACTTTTGGCAATTGTGTTCGCATGTTCAAAGTTCCAGAATTATATTTATGGCTGTGCTATCCATATAGAAACTGACCATCAATCTCTAGTCACTATTTTAAAGAAGCCTATGCATTCCGCTCCAGCAAGAATACAAAGAATGATGTTCAAATTGCAAAAGTATAATTTTAAAATGGTCTATACAAAAGGTAAACTTTTTTTCTGGCTGATACCTTATCCAGATCACCCAGAATTACCACAGAACAGCTTGATGCAGAGATTTTTGATTTTGATATCATGGAAGTGCATATTTTTTTCTACCACGTGACTTGATGAGTTGAGATATCATACAAAGACTGATCCTATTTTGCAAAACCTCAATCACTTCTTCAATGTAGGATGGCCATCAAAGCAATCCTGTGTACAGCCAGAAGTACAACCTTATTATCCATGCAGAGATGAAATGCTGATGTAAGATGGTATCATTTTCAAATATCCAAATGTTATTGTTCTTACTTCCTTACAACGTGAATACATTCAGATTTTGCATCGTGGCCACCCAGGTTCCGTAGTATTTCTCTATCAAAAGACACTGATAAAGTGCTTTCTTCCTGTTCTTTGTGCAACAGTACTAAGCTGCATTTGCAAAAATACCCACTTCAGTTAAGCCAAATTCCTGATCTACCTTGGTCAACAGTAGCAACTGACATATTTTATTTATTTTATTTATTTTATTTTACATTTGTTGACCGGGCTAGTCCAACTGGATACATGTCCATTTTCAGTGGAGGCCCGGGGAGAAAAGCTCCAAGGTCATGGTTAGATTAACAAATACAATGATGATGTTAACACAAGTTAATACTAGTTAATACAAATACAATGATAAAGCTATAACAAGTAAATACAATTAAATACACTGACGCTTAAAGGCCAAATAAGAGAAGCAAGAGTTATATAAATGATTTAACGAGGTACAGATTAGAACAGCCAGACAAGCAGGGCTAAAATAGAGCGTTCTTTGGTTTTTGGGTTAGGTGGAGGCAGAGTGAAGCCTACGTACGGCAGGGACAATAGTTTTTAGTCTGGACTGGAGCAAGGGCATAACCATTTGGATTTCAGGTACGCTCTAAGATGTATTTTAAATTGGTACTGAGAGGTCATAAGTCTTAGGTTGATTGGAAGGGCATTCCAGGATTTGCCAATGGAATTAGCATATAGTGCTTCACCACCGGCGTTGTTAGATTTAATGGTCAGTACTTGTAGACTTTTGGAAGACCTGAGGGAGTTAAGGTTGGAGTACGGGGTAAGTATTTTGTTCAGTGAGGGGGTTTTATCTGGATGGTTGATAATTTTAAAAGCCTCAGTTAGCTGGTTGAATTTGAGAATATTGGGCAGTTCCAGCCATTCGAGAGACCTTAAATTTAGGCAGTGATGGGTGCGATAGGGCGTTCCAGTTATGAATCTGGCTATGTGATTGTAGGTAGTAGAAAGTTTATTAAGCTCTTTCTTATTGAGGAAGGAGAATATCGGGGAGGCATAAAGGAGTGTGGAGAGGAGGTGGGTTCGGGCAATAGTTAGTTTGCTGTGCGGAGTTAAGAAGGCCTTTATTCTATACATTGACCCAAGTTTTTTGTTGACTGATTTAATAGTTAAATTTACATGCATATCAAATTTAAGTTTATGGTCTATGGTCACCCCTAGTAGTTTGGTATGGGATACGGGGTAAATAATGGTGCCATTATTGGAGGACACATGGAAGGTTGGGTTGTTGGTGTTAAGGGGTTCTATAGTTTGAGCAGTCACTGGAGGGGGGAAAAATAGAAGTAATTTGGTTTTGGTAGGGTTAAGTAAGAGTTTAAGTTCCGAGAACCATTTTTCGACAGTGGAAAAGCAGTTTTGGGTAGTGGCTTGGAGTTTGGCGAGAGATTCGTCAGAGCAGATCAGGGTGGAGTCATCTGCATATTGATTGCAGGTGGCTTTGGGAATAATTGAGTGTAGGCCATTTATGAAAATGGAAAAAAGAAGGGGACCAAGGATAGATCCTTGGGGGACACCAATATTCGTGGGGAGTAGGTCTGATAGGCTGTTTTGCCACTGGACCGCCTGTTTTCTACTAGAGAGATAGGCATTAAACCAACTTATGGTTAGTTTGCTAAGATGTAAGGTTTCCAGTGCCTGAAGCAGTAGTTGGTGGTTGACCATATCGAAGGCTTTCGATAGGTCTAGAAAGAGCGCAGAGGATATTAGTTTATTATTGCGATTGTGGTTAACTGAGTCAACAAAGGAGAGGAGAGCTGTGGTTGTGCTGTGATGGGGCGAAGCCATGTTGGGTATTTGATAGGAGGTTGTTTTGTGTGAGGTAGGTAATGAGTTGTTTGTGGACACAGCGTTCCATAATTTTGGCTAGGGGGGACAGTATGGCTATGGGTCTATAGTTAGAGGTTTCAGTGGAGGACCCTCCTTTGTGGAGGGGGGTGATATAAGAGATTTTCCAGATAGAGGGAATAGATGCTTCAGAAATAGTCCAGTTGATCAAGATTGAGACAGGGTAGGCTATGGCATCAGATGCTATTTGTAGGTATTTGGCAGGGAGCAGATCTGCCGCGAGGGTGGTTGGTTTAAGTTTTTTCAAAAGGGTGCGAATGTAGGAGGTGGAGATGGGTTGTAGGTTAAAGGCAGTTTGGGTTGTATTTATGGTTGGGGTTGCCACCGAGGGAGGCGTGGCAAGCTTACTGGCAAGGGACTGGATGGTCTCAGTAAAAAAAGAATTAAAGGAGTTGGCTATTTCTGTTGGGTCATTGTCCATGAGTTTGTCGGGGGTGGGGGTAGTAGACTTACCGGGATGAAGTAGGTGGTTAAAACCAGCCCAGGCCGTTTGACCGGAACAATCAGTATTAGTGTTGGTAGACTGTTATTCAAACTAGTTTGAGATTGATTTGCTACCTAACCTAACATCCAGTGCTGCTATTACTAAGAAGAAATGTCATTTGTCAGTCCATGGTAGTCCACACAAAGTTATTTCTAATGGTTCTCAGTTTACCAGTCAGTTGTTTCAGAGATGTGCAAAAGAGTGGGACTTTATCCATGTTACTAGTAGTCTTGAATACCCACGGTCAAACGGCCTTGCAGAATGCCCAGTACAGAGTGCAAAGCAATTACTAGAGAGGTCAAAGTGTGACAATACCGATATGTTCTTGAATTTACTTAGTCTCAGAAATATACCCCGTGACAACCTACTTGGTTTGCCTGCTCAGAGACTTCTATCTAGGCAAACCAGAACAACCTTGCCTATTAGTTCTAGTTTGTTGGTCCCTAATGCTAAAAACAACAGAGTAATCAAAGCTCACCTTTTTAAGAAACATTCTTCTCAGAAGTCCAGTTATGATAAAACAAGCATATTTCTTCTTCCATTAAAAGAAGGAGAGACAGTGAGGATGCAAAGAGCAAAAGGCTTTGATCGAATTGGTATATGTACTGAGCCAAGATCCTACTTGGTGGAATCTGAGGGTATAGAATACAGGAGAAACCACAGAAATCTTCTTCCTGTATCAAAAACAATATCGCAGCATCGTACCTGTGGTACAGACTCTAGATCTCAGAGTAACCCCGACAATGTCCATACCGAAGAACATGTCTCCATATCCATTCCCGTTCCTGATGATGTCCCATTTGTCCCCAAAGCTGAACATTCCATGAAGACAGTCCCCATTGCTAGATCCAGTTCTGATTTTTATGTTACACGATCAGGTCATATTTCTAGATCTAGTGTAAAATACGCAGCAACCTTGACATGATTGTTTTATATTTGTCTAATTTTGTATGATTGCATGTCAAAGAATTAGTTCTGTATAACTGCATGTCAAAAGATCATTTCTGTAAATTGCATTTTATTAAATATTGCCATTTATTATATAATGTATTTCTCAAAGTGGGAGGATGTAAAACACAGTGTGTGTATGTACCTTTAAGAAGCATTTCCAGATGCAAGCACGTGCATATAAATAGTGACTACGTGCAGGCAGCCGTGCCATTTTGAGAGAACAGCCAGGGTGTTAACATGTATGAGTGTAGTAGTCAGTCTCTTTATAAGTTTGTTTGTTACAAAGCCTCATTCCTGATGTGTTTGTGTGTAATAAAGCTGCTTGAAATGAACCCACAAATGTTTGTCTATTTTATCCTAACCAGATGAGTGACATTCCTTTTCTGGGCATCCCTCTACCTCTTCAAGAACAGCTTCCTTTCTTTTCAGAAGTGCTTCAGGGCCTTTTGGCTCAGGGCACCATTCCAGTTGTGTTCCTTACTCAGGAAGGAAAATGTTTTATTCCAGGAAGGAAGGCACCTGGAGATGTATTCTGGACCTTTCTCAGCTCTACACCTTTCTAAAGGCCCCTTCCTTTCAGATGTTGTCCCTTCAAACACTGTCCCCTGTTCTTTTTATCCAGGCCTTCTTGGTATCCCTGGACCTCAAGGATGCCTACCTTCACATCCTCATTCATCTCCTTTTCAGGAAGTTTTTTACTTTTCTCTTTTTCTTACCTGCATTTTTTAATTCTGTGCTTTGCACTTTGGCCTCTCTACTGCCCCAAGGGTATTCACCAAATGCTGCACTCCTGTCATTGCCTTTTGCAGGATGAGAGGGGTTTAGATCTTCCTTATCTTGATGACCTGCTCATTCAGACTTCATCCCCCAGTGTCTTGCTTCAGCACTTCCAGGTTACTATTTGTCTGTTACAAAGCTTGGAGTTTACCAAAAACTTTCAGAGATAGTCCTTGTTCCTTCTGAGGATCATGTTTTTCTTGGTTGTAGGATCCAAACTATTCCCATGATGGCATCCCTTTCTCAACCCAAAGCACTTTCTGTGATCATCTTTTTTCAATTTCTTCTTCCTCTGGCTTCAGTTACAACCAGGGATTTTCTCCAGGATTCTAGAATTCATGGCCTCCACCATTCCTGTGCTGCCTCTAGCTAGACTCCATATGAGAAAACTACAGTGGTTCCTCAAGTCAGTGTGGCTCCAGCACTGTCATCCACTGGATTTCCTAGTTCTTTTCTTTCCATGCCTCAAACTGGAGCTTCAGTGGTGGAATCTTCAGCTTTTTTTTTTTCAACCTAGGACTTCCTTTTCATCCTCCCGTCCTTTCTCAGGAACTTTTTTCGGACGTCTCAGACAGAGGGTTGGGGAGGTCTCATTTGGTTCTCTCAAGGTCCAGGGTCTGTGGTCTCCCCATCAGAGGTCAGATCACATTAACATAAAGGAAGTGAGAGCTCTTCTTTTAGCTGTTCAGGCTTTTCATTCCCTTTTTCTTCCAGGACCTCTCAAAGGCTTAACAGACAATAACACAGTGATGTGGTATATCAACAAACAAGGGGGGCATGGTCCTACCTCCTTTGAAACTTGCACCTCAGGTCTGTGATTTAGCTGTCTAGTGTCGAGTGACTCTTTAGGCTGTCTACATTCTTTTAGAGCAAAATATAGTGGCATACACTTTGAGCAGGTCCTGTACACAGGCTCATGAATGGATGTTTCATAGAAATGTGTTTCTGGGCTTCTGTCCATCGGTGTGTGCTCCACAGGTAGATCTTTTTGCCTCCCCTTTAAACAGTCAATTTCCCAGTTTTTATGCCAGAGTCCCAAGCCCTCTGGCTTGGAAGGTGGATTCACTATCTTTTCCTTGGAAGGGAATGTTTCTGCATGTCTTCCCAGACTCTGCCAAAATCTTGCCTGTGACTCCCTTTTTGCCCAGGCAGCATTGGTTCCCCCTTCTTCTTCTTCACTTAGCCAGGGGCAACTACCACAAGTCACTTCATAGGGTGGACCTTGTCACACAAGACAAGGGGTCTCTACTCCATCCTTATTTGTCCACTCTTCAACTAATGCTGTGGATGACAGGGTTTTGATCCATTTTAGGCACCTCTTTTCTGAGGACATACTTAGGGTTCTGCAGGAGGCCAGGAAACCTCTGCCAGGATATTGTCCAAATGGCAAAGATTTTCTGTCTGGTGCCTTTCTTGTAACCAGGATCCCTTTTCAGTGGGAAGTTGTCTGATTTGCTCTTATTTGTGTGAATTGCTCCATGCTGGCTTAGTATATTGTTCTATTAAAGCTCACCTTTTAGCTATTTCTATTTGTCTGCCCTTGACTCCTCCTTTTGCCTCTAGGTTTGAGGTCAAACTATTTCTTAAAGGCATCCTTCATATCAGGCCTCCCAGGAAGCCTATTCCACCTTCCTGTGATCTCAGTTTTTGTCTTCAACAATTGACTCAGGCTCCTTTCAAGCCTGCAGCTTTTGCTTCCTTGCAGCATTGTACTTGGAAGACTGTTCTTTTTTTGGCCTTTAGTTCAGCTAAAGGAGTCTCTGAACTCCAGGGTCTTATGGCTTTTCCAACTTTCTTTGTTTTTCATAGGGACAGGCTGTCTCTTCGAACTAATCCATCTTTTATGCCCAAGGTATTTAATGAGTTGTCTCTTAGTCTATGCCCAATTTTTTCCCTTCTCCACAGTCTGCTAGTGAGAAGGTTCTTCACACCTTGGATTTGCATAGGCAGCTCAAGTATTATTTGGAGAAGACTAAGGCCATTCACAAATCTGAGCAACTTTTTGTTTCCTTTCATCCCAGATCTTGGTGTTTGGTTGTTTCTAAGCAAACCATATCCTTCTGGATCTCTAAAGCCATTTATTTTTATTTCTTTCATGGAAAAAGTTTTTCTACCTCAGTAAATTTTATTTATTTAACATTTGTTTGCCAAGATAGTCCGACTGGGCAACAAATGCAACACCAAAACACTGAAAGTATACTCGACTGACTAAAACACACCAAGAAATCCAAAAAGTCAGTAGAGGAAACCGCAACCATGCCAACACTATAGGCGAAATGAATCTCTGAATAAAAAGTTTATTAACGTTCGCAATATACACTCTCAAAAGTTTTTGTCATGCAATTGCTTGACTTCATCAGATAAAAAACTGACTAAAATTTCAGCTCATCTTATATAGCCTTGATGAATTGGTAAAACAATTAATCAATTAATATTTAAAGTTTAAAATTTAAAATGGTAGACATCCATTTTAAAGAATCCTTAGTTTCTTAAAAAAATGTAAAAATTCTTGTAACATTAGTATACTTTTATGTTAATAAAAATCAAACATATTTTATGAATTTCATACAAAATTTGTATTGGAATATATATAAAAAATGTATAGTAAATATTGATAAATAATAACAATCAAATAAAGCACAGATGATCCATTATACTTATATGATGTTATGTTAAATACATCTAAAAACTGTGTGTGTATATATATATATAAAGAAGAATTTATTATATGGAACTTGATATAAATAAATGCTATCTTATTATTATTATTATATTCTACCTGCTTTTAGCTTGAGAAGTGGGGCAATAGAAATAGTATCATTTAGACCAGGGAACCTGTTGGCTTCTAATGTTATCTGCCAACAGGTTTCTTTGTGTTCTAGTTTAATTTCTCAAGGTCCTCCCCTATTGTCCATAGCCATCATCTCAATAACAAAAAATAAAAATTTAGCAGATGTACATACCAAAGTATGGCGGTATAGGGCGTTGTTAAAATTATTCTTAGCTATCTCATAATAATGTTCGTAGATCCTTCTTTTTAGGGATCTTTCCGTTTTGCCAACGTAAAATGCTTGGCATTGTTGACATGTCACCAAGTATATGAGTCCCTGGCTATTACAATTAGAGTAAGAAGTTGCCCTAATCCATCTGTTTCTAGACATTAAATAAATTTTGTCAGTGTTGGAAATGAATCTACACTGCATACAGGTTCCGCACTTATAGGTGCCCTTACGCTGATTTGAATATCTGCTAATAACAGTATCATGTTCAAGAATATTCTTAATGTTGTACCCCCTTCTGTATACAACATTCACATTTTTATTCTTAAGCTTGTCAAGGTCGGTTATATCCCTAAAAACTGCCCACTCATCATTAATAATCTTCCTAATAAGACCAGAATTTGCACTATATTGGGTTACAAAGGTTTTACTATACTGAAAATTAAATTTCAAATGTTCACCCTGGCCCGTATTTTTCTCTAAAATACCCGTACCCAAAATAGGCTTAAATTTTGTTTTGAAGCAAATAGCGTAAACAAGATTTAATTCCACGCTTTCGTCCGTAGACTTCTTCAGAATAAAAAACATAGGACAATGGACTCATTTAAATACATTCAAATTAATTAAACAATTAAAAACTTGATTGCAATCAAACTAAATTGCTGTGTTAATTAAAAAAGGAGTTAACACCATCATTCCTTTTATGGAGATGTAACTTAATTAACACAGCAATTTAGTTTGATTGCAATCAAGTTTTTAATTGTTTAATTAATTTGAATGTATTTAAATGAGTCCATTGTCCTATGTGTTTTTTATTCTGAAGAAGTCTACGGACGAAAGCGTGGAATTAAATCTTGTTTACGCTATTTGCTTCATTCATTTTAGTTTGCCTCTGATTGCTGCTTTTGCCAGGTTGTTTTCGGTGTTGTGTTTTTAACAGGCTTTTTTCTTGGTTAAATTTTGTTTTTCTGCCTTGTAAGACCTCTTGTTTAATGTTGTCAATGAACTTGTCAGGGTATACCCTTTCACGAAACATGTCAAATAATTTGACACATTCTGATTTAAACTCATTTTCATCCGAGGTCATTCTTGAAACCCTGACGTATTGTCCTTTGACAATGCTAAACTTTTGATGTCTTGGATGTGAACTATTGTAATGGATGTAACTATTAGAAAAAGTAGGCTTCCTGTAAATAGCCGATTTGAAGCCACTGTCCAATACTGAAAGTGTTACATCCAAATAATTAACTTTATTAAAATGCATCTGGTAAGTAAAAGACAAAAAATCTGTTGTAGTATTTAAATAGTTTATAAATTCAAAAACTATATCAGTTGGTCCTGTCCAGAAAATGCATATATCATCTAAAAATCTGGAATAGAAAGTCCAATTGGTCTGGTATTTGCTATTTAGGACATATTTCTTCTCCCAGACATTCAATGTTATATCAGCATAAGTGGGGGCAAAATTAGCTCCCATAGGCACACCAGAAAGCTGTTTAAAATATTCGCCCGAAAAGTACAGAAAATTTTTATTGAGTACTAATTCAGCTAGTTCAAGGGTTAGGAAGATGTCATTTTCACTTACATTAACTCTTTCTCTCAAGGCCTCTTCAAGCCACAATAGACCCTGTTGGTGCGGAATAACAGAAAAAAGATCTACAACATCTATGGTAAGAAATACTAAATTAGGGTCATGAAATTCCGGTGTTATCTTACTCAGAAATTCCCAAGAGTCTTTTAGTAAATGGGACTCCCTGTCCCAAAATATTTTGAGTTTTTTATCGAGTAGTTTAGATAAAGATGAAATAATGGGACCCTCTGCTAACACTATAGGCCTCAAGGGGGGATCTTGAATGTCCTTATATATTTTAGGTACCCCGAAAATAGCAGGTACTCTAGGGTATTCATTTTCCAAAAATTTATATGTGTTGTAGTCTATAACATCCTGGTCTAATAGATCCATTATAGCAAATTTTATCTATTTGTATGAAATATGTATTTCATTTTTAGAAGCTGATGTATACCGGTTATAATCATGTAAAATAGCATACATTTTGCTGTCATACATATGCTTATTCATTAGGATGGTACCACCCCCTTTGTCTGGTTCCATTATTCTTATTTCGGCATTTTGACCAAGATAAATTAATAATCCTTGTTCTGCTACAGTTAAATTGTGAGAATATCTATAATTTTTACAACTTGTTCTTAGCTTTTTCTCAATTCCGTTCTCTACATTTTTGAGTTGGGGGTGTATAGGTGGATTATATACACCCGTTCTGTATGGAATCGAAGTGTCATGGTTTTTACTACTTCCCAACAAATTTTCCAAATTAAGTTTCCTAATGAACATCTTGAGATCTAAAATAACATGAGTAATATTACTGTTTTTATGTGGAACATACTTAAAACCCTTGGTAAATAAGTCAAAAAACGTATTAGTTATAAGAATGTCACTATAGTTGTAAATATGGTATCCTGCTCTATTAACTACAGAAAAATTTTCCCCTTGCAATTCTACAAAATAGGTCCTCCACCATTTACCATTTCGGGTACGTGTTTTGGTTCCTGTTGGTTTTGTATCTCCCTCCCTGTTGTTGGGGAGGACGGACTGGGGAAAAATGATAGTTATTTTGTTGATTTCTGATTCTTTCTGATCTCCTAGGTACAACATCCTGTTCTAAATAATCCCCTTCATGGTTATTATCTACACCCCTCAAAATAAAGTTATTATGGGAAGTATCCTGAGGACAAGGCATATTATTACCATTTTGACCCTTTTCATAAAACCTGGAGTGTACCGGTGGGGATTTTGGATATTGTCGCCCCTCTTGGTACTGTTATATATCTCGATCAAGTTTTTTATGTTTTCTATGTAATATCTCATCACATTTCCTATCAACTTGTACCCTTATATCATAGTAATTTTTCTTCTCCTGTTCAACAGTAAATAATAAATCATTTGTAACGTATTCATTGTACTTATCAATATCTGTCTCTAAAACACGCATATCACGTTCATTTTTGTTAATAATGGCTTGAAACTATGTTAAAGCCACACTGGTCAAATGCTTTTATGAGTTCCTGATGAAATTCACTACCATCTAAAACATTATTAGGGTATTTAAAAATACGAAGTCCCTTAGGGACTATTTTTTTATGTAAACATTCATGTAGGTATAAATTGTCCAGTTGTAAAGTCTTATACCTATAAAGTGAAGTCTGTAAATCAGTTCGTTGTTCAGCGAATGTACTGTTATCCACATTATTAGCACCGCTCCTTCCATCAGGGTTGAAAATAGGTTTAGCCTGTATCCACTCCTGAAACGTAGATGGCTGTTCGCGATGAATATTAGGCTCTTCTTCATTAACTACAGGATGATTTGAGCGTAACGCTCTTGGTGTATCCCGAAAATCAGTAGATGATGCACTGGAATCAACTTCCGTGTGTCGGGCTGTACCACCCTGGTTAGGTTCTCTAGGTGGCAAAGAAACTGGAGTAGATCCCGTTGAGGGGTTAACTTTCATGCCCTGGTGGTTAGGTTTAAGTGCTTGGCTCAAAGGCATGAGAAGTTCTATTAATTGAGTTAGTTGGCCAGTAAGCTTCCGAATTTCACCAACCTCTGTCCGAAACATAATATCTGTAGTGTCCGTGGATTTGGTCTACCCCATCCGAGTCGCCATATAAAACACCAAAACACTGAAAGTATACTCGACTGACTAAAACACACCAAGAAATCCAAAAAGTCAGTAGAGGAAACCACAACCACGCCAACACTATAGGCGAAATGAATCGCTGAATAAAAAGTTGATTAACGTTCACAATATACACTCTCAAACGTTTTCTTCATGCAATTGCTTGACTTCATCAGATAAAAAACTGACTAAAATTTCAGCTCATCTTATATAGCCTTGATGAATTGGTAAAACAATTAATCAATTAATATTTAAAGTTTAAAATTTAAAATGGTAGACATCCATTTTAAAGAATCCTTAGATGTTCTTCATCTCACATTGCTGCAGTCCTTACTTATGGGGTAGTCCGCTGTCCTCGGTCGGCCCGAATACCAAAGTATTAGGCTGACGTCGGTCATGGGCGCCTAGATCTGACATCAGAGCGTCAGGGTATAAAGGCGCATGACCGACGTCATATCCTCAGTCTTTTTTGCCGCATGGTCCGATGCAGAAGCAGCGTTGCAAGTGCCGTTCGGCGTTCTGAAATTTTTCGCTGGAGTTTCAGACCGATACCAAGTTGGGCTAAGTACCCCGTTGGGGAATATTTTTGTTTTTTCTTGCCTCAGTTACTTACCGGATGTCAGGAAAAAGTGAATAATTGTATTTCTTGTGGGAAACAGATACCGCATAGGGATTACCACTCGCTTTGTATTCCTTGTTTGGGACCGGAGCACGACGTAGTTGGGTGTCGGTTTTGTGCTAGGTTTAATAAGCGCACTATAAAACGGAGGTTAGATTGCGCTAGGTTAGTCTTTGGCAAGAGGTGTAATTATAATATGCCGTCGGATGTTCCGACGCCTGCTTCTACTAAGAAGCGCAAAGACAAATCTTTAAAGCCTAGGCAGGATGATTCGTCTGTTATGGACGCCGGATCTTTAGAAGCTACAGCTGAACAGGTGGATCCGGCTGAAGTTTCTGTTGAGTCCCAGGGGGAAACTTTGATTTTACATGATGTGGCCTCTCAGGAGGCAGGTCAGGCTGAAGGGGCCTCTCAGGTTACTATTCTCCCTTCTATGCCTCAGGTGGTTAGGCCTTCTGTTACTGTTTCTAAGGCTCCTTCTAAGGGCAGGTCTGTTTTGCCTTCCTCTGGTGTCAGTTCTGGTTCTTCAGGGTCTGTGCCTAAAAAGCACATGCTTAAAATGGCAGAGGATTTGATTACTTTAATTAGAGGTTCTATGCCCCCTCCGGATAAGAGGCCCAGGATGGAGCCAGAGTTGGAAAGTTTGGAGCAGGCCTCAGATGATTCAGAGTCTTCTGCTGAGGACATTCAAGATTTCCTCCTTATTCTGATTCTGATGCAGAGGATTCCACTCCTTCTGCTTCTCCTCCAGAGGATTTTTCATTTTCAGAAACTCTGCATTCCATGAGGGAGCATTTTAAGTGGGAAGGACAGGATTACTCTGATTCACGAAAGAGACTTAGGGAGTTCTTGTTTTTACCACAGCATAGACCCTTAGCTATACCTCCGGTTTTGGATGTTATTTCAGATGTTTTCTCGGAAGCTTCTCTTAATCCAGATTCTGTGCCTCCTGCTCCAGTTAAACCGGACAGGTATTACAGGGTGCCTGAGGCTCATAAATATCTTTATAAGAGTCCCAGGGCGGACCCAGAAACTATTAGTCAGGGGCCTAAGGGTGTTAGAGCCTCTGTCATTAAGAATCCGGTTCCTCTGGATAAGGAAGCTAGAGCTTTGGATAGATGGGGTAAGAAGGCGTATACCTCTTCTACTTTAGCAATGAGAGCTTTGAACTGCCAGTTTCATATGTTGAAGTATCAGAATTTCCTCCTTTCTCAGCTAAGATCTAAAGTGGATGCTTTGGCAGAGGGCATAGAGTGTAAAGAATTGCAGGATTTAGTGCATGTTTCTGAACAGGTGGGAAAGCACTCTTTGCAATGTGGTTTTGATGCTTTACAGGCTTCTTCTAGGGTGGCTGCCACTGGTTCAGTTATTCGTAGGCACGCCTGGCTTAAGGATCAGAATTTGTCTGAGCATGTTAAGTCTAGAATTCTGGATGCCCTTTACAGTCTGAAGTTTTGTTTGGTCCTCCTGTGGAGTCAGTCTTAAAGAAAATGGAAGACAAGGCTAAGTCTATGCAGACTGTTAAAGATTTTTTGCAGGTACAACCTCCAAAGTTTAGTAGAAATTGGCCTACTAAGGGGTGGACGTACCCTTCTTCTGATTCTCAGTCTAGGGGTAGATCTAGGCGTGGTAGGGGCAGAGCTCAGAGTACCTTCAGGCCGAGGCAATGGAGTTCGCCTGCTCAATCTGCTGGTGAGGGCAGGGGCCAGTCCTTTCGTAAACAGGCCCAATGACCTGCATTTTCAGCTGCCAGATTCTTCTTGCTTGGCAGCTCCTTTGGGAGGAAAGTTGGCTCTTTTCAAGCAGAATTGGCATTTAGTCACCCAGGACAAATGGGTATTGGACATTATAAACCGAGGTTACAAGTTCTATTTCCATACCATGCCTCCTTTCAAGGGCATCCCAGACGTCCCTCCTCAGCAAAGGATAGAGGCTCACAAACAAATTTCTTTACTTCTTCAAATAGGAGCTATACAGCCAGTTCCTCTATCAGAAGTGGGCCTAGGATTTTATTCTCGCCTGTTTCTAGTTCCAAAGAAAGGGAACACGTGGAGACCAATTTTGGATTTATCTATCCTCAACACTTACCTGGACATTCCAAAGTTCAAGATGCTGACTTTACAACAACTTTTACCTCTGTTGGGAAAAGATCACTGGATGGTTACTCTGGATCTCAAAGAGGCTTACCTTCATGTTCCTATCAGGCCCAGTTGCAGGAGGTACCTGCGTTTGGCTGGAAATTTACATTATCAGTTCTCTGCATTGCCCTTTGGCTTATCTACTGCACCCAGAGTGTTCACAAAGGTTCTGGCTCCAGTGATAGCTTTTTCAGACTAAGAGGAATACAGATTTATCCTTATTTGGATGATTGCCTGATTATTGCACAAGAAAAGGACGAACTTCTTCATCATCTACAGTATGTGATGGCAGTGTTAAGATGCCTAGGGTATTCTGTGAACGAAACAAAGTCCAGTCTAGTACCCTCTCAGGACATGTGCTTTCTGGGTGTGAGACTGAATACAGCTTCCCAGATGGCTTTTTTGACCCCGGACAAACAAAGAAGCCTTTCTCTTTATTTCCATCAAATGTCTCTACGGTCCAGGCTGACTGCAAGGACAGTCCTTCAAGCCTTGGGGTTCATGGCATCTTGTATTCTGGTGCTTCCCAATGCCAAATTGCATATGAGGAAGCTTCAATGGTATCTCAAAAATGTATGGACACAGCACTGCCAAGATCTGGACACTGTCATTCAGATAATACCTTGCATTCAGAAGGAGTTTTTGTGGTGGGCTCAGGAATGTCACCTAAACAAGGGACTCTCTGTGACCCGGCCAGAGGCGAGTCAGATTCTAACGACAGATGCCTCGGACAAGGCTTGGGGAGCACACCTCAATGGAAAATGGGTGCAAGACACGTGGCCTGTCAAACTCCAACATTTGCATATCAACTTGAAGGAAATGTTAGCAGTCCAGTTTGCATTGATGGCTTTCAAAGATCTACTTCACCCAGGGCAGGTGTTGATTCAAACAGACAACACTACTGTCATGTGGTACATCAACAAGCAAGGGGGGAACCCATTCTTACCCTCTTTGCAGGCAAGCGATGATTTTGTGGGAAACTGCTCTCAATCTACACCTCAATCTTCAGGCAAGGTTTCTTCCAGGAGCACAGAACTCCTTAGCAGATGTGTTGAGCAGACAAATAGTGGATCCTCACGAGTGGAAATTGGATCCTCGTGTATTTCAAAAGTTGACAGTGTTATGGGGAACTCCAGACATAGATCTGTTCGCTTCTCCACTAAATTGCCAGTTGCCAAAGTTTTGCACAAAAATGTTTCATCACACAGCTTGGAAGGTGGATGCTCTATCATTCAGTTGGAACAATCTGCATGTATATGCCTTTCCACCTCTGCCTCTTCTTCCCAAGGTACTTTTGAAGGCCAGACAGGACAAGCCAACCATGATTTTGATAGCACCGGATTGGCCTCGACAACACTGGTACTCACTACTGAGGAGTTTAGTACGAGAACCTCCATGGCCTCTGCCTTTGATTCCGCACCTTTTGTCACAAGAGGGCAATCACTTCCTCAATGTCAAGATTCAGTCTCTGCATCTAACAGCCTGGCATATTCTGTTTTAGACTCTGGAGGGTCTCAGCTTCCACAACAAGTTTTGAATGTTATTTTGGAGGCCAGGAGGCCTAGTACCAGGAAAGTTTACTCTGATAAATGGAGGAGATTTTTTATTTGGAGCAAAGGAAAGGACTTTGATGTCTCCAAACCTGATTTAAGTGTTGCTCTTCAATATCTTACTGAGTTATTGGACAAGGGTTTGTCTTTCTCCTCGATAAAGGTCCATGCTGCAGCCATTTCTGCTCACTATGATTGTGACCCTCCTTTATTCTGTCATCCTTTGTTTAAACAATTTCTTAGAGGGGCAAAGAATATAAGACCCCCACGTAGAGCTCCTACTCCTGCTTGGGATCTCAATTTTGTGTTGGAAAACTTACTCTACAACCTTTTGAGCCTGCAGCTACTGCCGAGTTAAAGTATTTGTCATGGAAAACTGCTTTTTTGTTGGCCATTACCTCTGCAAGAAGGGTTTCTGAATTACAGGCCCTCATGGCAGTGGAGCCTTTCCTGATTTTTCATAAGGATAGGGTATCTTTGTGTACTAATCCTTCCTTTATGCCTAAAGTGGTTTCTAGTGTGGCCTTAAACCAAACTATTCATTTGCCTACTTTTTATGCAAACCCCAAAATAAAGGGAGAAAATTTTGCATGCTTTGGATATTCACAGACAGTTGCGTTATTATTTGAGCAGAACCAAGGAGTTCAGACAGTCTCAGCAGTTGTTTGTTTCTTTTGCTTTGGGTTCACAGGGTAAACCTGTTTCAAAACAAACTATTTCTAAATGGATTGGGTTTTGTATTTCTTTCTGTTATTCCCATCATGGTAAGGAGATTCCTGCTGGAATCAGGCCTCATTCCACTAGGGCTACTGCTACTTCTACGGCCTTTCTAAGGGGTAGCTACAAAAGACATTTTGGAGGCAGCTACTTGGAGTTCAGTGCATACTTTTTCTAAACATTACCACCTTCCTCTTTATTCTAAGTCTAGGGCTGGATTTGCCACTGCAATTTTACAGGGCATTTTAGCAGCCCCTAATGCTCTATGATTTTACCAACCTCCCTTTCCCGTTGCTTTGGGATTCTACCCATAAGTAAGGACTGCAGCAATGTGAGATGAAGAACATAGTACAGTTTTGTACCTACCATAAATGTAGATGTTCGAAGATCTACATTGCTGCAGTCCAATTTACCCTCCCTCCTTCCCCTCTGTAGTTTGACATGGTGCTATGTTTTAGGTGATGGTTGTTGTTGGGCTTGTTTTTGGGAGGTATTCTGTTTTTGGCTGTGGCCTTTCTTGTTTGGCCTTCTGACATCTGGGGCAAGAAAAGACTGAGGATATGACGTCGGTCATGCGCCTTTATACCCTGACGCTCTGATGTCAGATCTAGGCGCCCATGACCGACGTCAGCCTAATACTTTGGTATTCGGGCCGACCGAGGACAGCGGACTACCCCATAAGTAAGGACTGCAGCAATGTAGATCTTCGAACATCTACATTTATGGTAGGTACAAAACTGTACTTTTCTTAAAAAAAATGTAAAAATTCTTGTAACATTAGTATACTTTTATGTTAATAAAAATCAAACATATTTTATGAATTTCATACAAAATTTGTATTGGAATATATATAAAAAATATATAGTAAATATTGATAAATAATAACAGTCAAATAAAGCACAGATGATCCATTATACTTATATGATGTTATGTTAAATACATGTAAAAACTGTATATATATATATATATATATATATATATATATATATATATATAAAGAAGAATTTATTACATGGAACTTGATATAAATAAATGCTATCTTGTTATTATTATATTCTACCTGCTTTTAGCTTGAGAAGTGGGGCAATAGAAATAGTATCATTTAGACCAGGGAACCTGTTGGCTTCTAATGTTAATCTGCCAACAGCTTTCTTTGTGTTCTAGTTTAATTTCCCAAGGTCCTCCCCTATTGTCCCTAGCCACCATCTCAATAACAAAAAATAAAAGTTTAGCAGATGTACATACCAAAGTATGGCGGTATAGGGCGTTGTTAGAATTATTCTTAGCTATCTCATAATAATGTTCATAGATCCTTCTTTTTAGGGATCTTTCCATTTTGCCAACGTAATCACTATAACTATCATTTTTCCCCAGTCCGCCCTCCCCAACAACAGGGAGGGAGATACAAAACCAACAGGAACCAAAACAGGTACCCGAAATGGTAAATGGTGGAGGACCTATTGTTGTAGAATTGCAAGGGGAAAATTTTTCTGTAGTTAATAGAGCAGGATACCATATTTATAACTATAGTGACATTCTTATAACTAATACATTTTTTGACTTATTTACCAAGGGTTTTAAGTATGTTCCACATAAAAACAGTAATATTACTCATGTTATTTTAGATTTCAATATGTTCATTAGGAAACTTAATTTGGAAAATTTTTGAGAAGTAGTAAAAACCATGACACTTCGATTCCATACAGAACATGTGTATATAATCCACCTATACACCCTCAACTCAAAAATTTAGAGAACAGAATTGAGAAAAAGTTAACAACAAGTTGTAAAAATTATAGATATTCTCACAATTTAACTGCAGCAGAACAAGAATTATTAATTTATCTTGGTCAAAATGCCGAAATAAGAATAATGGAACCAGACAAAGGGGGTGGTACCATCCTAATGAATAAGCATATGTATGACAGCAAAATGTATGCTATTTTACATGATTATAACTGGTATACATCAGCTTCTATAAATGAAATACATATTTCATACAAAAACATAAAATTTGCTATAAAGGATCTATTAGACCAGGATGTTATAGACTACAACACATATAAATTTTTGGAAAATGAATACCCTAGAGTACCTGCTATTTTCAGGGTACCTAAAATACATAAGGACATTCAAGATCCCCCCTTGAGGCCTATAGTGTCAGCAGAGGGTTCCATTATTTCATCTTTATCTAAACTACTCGATAAAAAACTCATAATATTTTATGACAGGGAGTCCCATTTACTAAAAGACTCTTTGGAATTTCTGAGTAAGATAACACCGGAATTTCATGACCCTAATTTAGTATTTCTTACTATAGATGTTGTAGATCTTTTTTCTGTTATTCCGCACCAACAAGGACTATTGTGGCTTGAAGAGGCTTTGAGAGAAAGAGTTAATGTAAGTGAAAATGACATCTTCCTAACCCTTGAACTAGCTGAATTAGTACTCAAAAACAATTTTCTGTACTTTTCGGGCGAATATTTAAACAGCTTTCTGGTGTGCCTATGGGAGCTAATTTTGCCCCCACTTATGCTGATATAATATTGAATGTCTGGGAGAAGAAATATGTCCTAAATAGCAAATACCAGACCAATTGAACTTTCTATTCCAGATTTTTAGATGATATATGCATTTTCTGGACAGGACCAACTGATATAGTTTTTGAATTTATAAACTATTTAAATACTACAACAGATTTTTTGTCTTTTACTTACCAGATGCATTTTAATAAAGTTAATTATTTGGATGTAACACTTTCAGTATTGGACAGTGGCTTCAAATTGGCTATTTACAGGAAGCCTACTTTTTCTAATAGTTACATCCATTACAATAGTTCACATCCAAGACATCAAAAGTTTAGCATTGTCAAAGGACAATACGTCAGGGTTTCAAGAATGACCTTGGATGAAAATGAGTTTAAATCAGAATGTATCAAATTATTTGACATGTTTCGTGAAAGGGGATACCCTGACAAGTTCATTGACAACATTAAACAAGAGGTCTTACAAGGCAGAAAAACAAAATTTAAGCCTGTTTTGGGTACGGGTATTTTAGAGAAAAATACGGGTCAGGGTGAACATTTGAAACTTGATTTTCAGTATAGTAAAGCCTTTGTAACCCAATATAGTGCAAATTCTGGTCTTATTAGGAAGATTATGAATGATCAGTAGGCAGTTTTTAGGGATATAACCGACCTTGACAAGCTTAAGAATAAAAATGTGAATGTTGTATACAGAAGGGGGTACAACATTAAGAATATTCTTGAACATGATGCCGTTATTAACAGACATTCAAATCAGCGTAAGGGCACCTATAAGTGCGGAACCTGTACGCAGTGTAGATTCATTTCCAACACTGACAAAATTTATTTAATGTCTAGAAACAGATGGATTAGGGCAACTTCTTACTCTAATTGTAATAGCCAGGGACTCATATACTTGGCGACATGCCAACAATGAACCAAAACACATCGACCACTGCGTAGAGCAACAAAGGCACAGAAACTGGAACATATAGAAGTAAAAAACTTTAATCCAAAGCACACCGACTGAGCGCTTTCACCAGTGAAACTGGCTTCATCAGAGTCATACAAACACACCCAGCTTCGCAACATTTAAATATCCATTACCCACGGATACCCATGGATGCGACCCAGCGACGTGACTTGACTTCCTGGTTCGAGGCGCCGGCCTTCAACGCAGGGCCAGGTATATCGGGTGATGATTATGGTCGGGATATGAACAGGGAGACGTATTATCCAACATTAAAAGAACAGATTTTCAAATATGAAAAGCTCTGTACAAGGTACAGGGCTATGCAACTCGACAGTTTATTTTTGACTAAATCAAAGGAATTAAAACAAGTTCCTAAGGGTTTGCGTATTTGGAAACTACCGACGGGTGTAGACCTGGAGTAGGAAGTTTGCCAAGAATTGATAGACTTATTTCAAAAAACAGGTATGGAATTGTTGGACATTATTTTGCGTAACAATGAGAACAAACTTGTTAAGCTACGTGAGGAGATTGACAAGCTAGATTTAAGTATAACATCATGTTATTATTTTTTCAGCACAAAAGTAATTTTGATAAAGTTGCAAGAAATGTTGAGGCATTTGTAAATAAAAATAGGGCATTAAAGTACAAAAAATTAGCGAGAGATTTTGCGGACTATAAGAACAGGGTTGCTTACCCCCCGGGGCATAAAGTGAACAACTTTGTGGCAAGAGCAATCACAAGGGCTGCCTCTGGTAGTGTACCGGGGATGTGTTTGGAGTCTTGTCAAGAGGAGGATGTTTTTTTAGATCAACAAGTGTACCCACGCAGGTCGGAAAGGCTACAAAGCAAGGGGTCACAAATCAGGAATGCCCAGCATCAATACCCCACGAGAAGGGGGAGGAATCATCAGGAACATTTGTAATAAATGATTTTAAAGTGGACTTTGATTTTTGTTGCAACATTGACACATTATTTGTCAAGGACTGTATTACTTTTAGTCACAACGACAGTTTTTGTATTTTTGATGATGGTCAAGTTGATGTGGTACTAACAACCAATGAGCAAGTAACAGGTTGTAATGTTCTATCTGAAGATGAAGTTAATGTGAATGATATAGGGGTTTTTGATAATGTATTGTTTTTAGGTGCTGACTTTTCCAATAAGGATGTTAGCAATAGTACATCAATCAAGAGAGTTGAAGCTACTAGCTTAGATGTCAACAATATACTTGACATTTTTACTAATGAGAATGTTTGGTTGGATAGTGTTGGAGAGGGTGGGAATGGCATGGGGTCAAACTCACCTATCTTTAGCACCCTTGACACGACACCCTCCATGAAACATGAGATTGTAAGGGACAAGGGATTTACGATTTACAACTATACTGACCTAACTATTAGTGAAATTTATTTTGAACTGTTCAGTAAAGGCATAAATTTTGTGCCAAATTATAGGTTGGACATTGCACAAGTTTTAATTAATTTAAAACTTTATATGAGAAAGCTGAACCTTCAGTTGTATTTTTCTACGGTTAGACCAGGGGAAGCTATACACAGTAATGAAGTAGTATCTATGGCAATCAAAAGAAAGAGTACGTTCATACCACCTCCCAATGTAGAAATCTATGCATTAGAACAGTTAGTCGAATATGACTTCAAGAGAATTTGTTCTCAAAAGTCTAATGTTGAAGATAATTTGACCAATGGAGAAAGAATGGTTCTAAAGGATTTTATTTCATCAAAATAGTACAGATGTATGAGGCCGGATAAGGGAGGGGGTATGGTCATTATGCATGGTATGGACTACAGTTGTCACATGATGAAAATACTAGGTGATGAAAGTACATACGTTAGAGTTTCAACCAATGAGGTCAATAGGGCATATCAGAAGATTGATATGTTTTTATTGGATGCGTTATATCAGGGGGTGATCAACGAGGTTGAATTTGATTACCTAACGGTTAAATTCCCTAGGATTCCAAAATTGTTTGGAATACCAAAAGTACACAAGGGGACGGAACATCTTCAATTTTGGCCTATAGTGTCAGCTAAGGGGTCGAAGACTGAACCGCTTGCTGCTTTTGTGGATCCTTTTTGTAAAAAAGCATTAAATGATGCGGGGCACATTCTTAAAGATTCATGGCATTGCCTTGAGAGGCTTAGGGAAGTAGAGTATACGAATGAAAACACTTTTGGGTTCTTAACTATTGATGTTATCAACCTCTTCTCAGTGATCCCACATGGGCTGGGATTAAAGTTGTTTTATAACAGTTTATTGGTAAGTCCTAATTTTGATATGGGGAGGATTGAAATATGTCATGATTTGATGGAGCTCATTTTGAGCAACAACTATGTACAATTTGATGGGGAAATGTACCAACAATTAACCGGGGTAGCGATGGGAGCTCGTTGTGCCCCAGTGTATGCTAATTTAGTTCTTTTGGCATGGGAGAGAGAAAACATTTTTGAATCTAGATTTCAGGACAATATTTTGTTGTATAGCAGGTTTTTAGATGACTTGCTAATTTTGTGGAAAGGAAATGAGGAAAGTGTGGTGGATTTTGTTTTGTACTTAAACACCACTGATTTTCTCAAGTTTACATACAATTGGAGTATGAATTCTGCAAATTATTTGGATATTACTATCTCTAAATCTGAAATGGGCCTAGTGAGTACTATTCATAGGAAACCAAGTTATTCGAATTCCATGCTGCACTACACGAGTTGCCATCCGTTTCATCAGAGGAAGGGAGTAGTGAAGGGCCAGATGGTCCGTTTGTCCAGGCTCATAAGTGATGATGAGCTATTCAGGAAAGAAATATTTACATTAATAGGGATGTTTTTCGAGAGGGGTTATCCTTTGACATTGTTAACTAGTATTAAAAGAGAAATTTATAGAAAAAGAAAGAGTAAATATATTCCCATTTTAAAAGCTAGAGGACATGAATCAACAGCCCCTGAGGTGAATAACAACAACAACATGGGGTTGGATGTTTCAAAGTTTGTACTCAAATACAATGACAAGGCACCTGAACTATGTGCAAGTCTTAGGAGTTTATGGGAATATTTTCTGAGTAAGGACACAAAAATGGTTTTGGGTAAGGCCTCTGTTATTGTTTTTGGTAGGGGCAAAAACCTGAAAGATATGTTAGAAAAGGAAGGCAATGGGTATGTGAGATCTCGAATGGGTAAGTGTGGGTGTTGCAAAGGATGTAGATATATTGCAGAGGGAACATACCTTTGTGTAGCAGGATTCAAGCGCACAATTGCTAGTCCGGGTTTGTGTAATTGTAATACTAGGAATTGTGTTTATATTGCTTCTTGTATGTCATGTGAAGCCTTTTATGTTGGCATGACTACAAGAAGCCTTAAGGAAAGAATAAAAGAACACAACAGTTCCATTAGGAGAAAGGATGAACACAACGCTTTGTATTTGCACACAAAGGGTTGTAGTAACTTCAATAAGTTTTTATTTTTTATTGTGGATAGAGTGAAATCTAATGTCAAATGTGACATCAGTAATAGTGTTGCATTGCTTGAGATGGAATGGCAGATCAGGTTGAATGCCAAGAGGTTTCCTGGTCTTAATGAGCATATCTCATTGAAACCTCAGTTGAAACATAGAGCCTATGCGATTTAAGTGATTTTAATAATATTAATATATATTAGTTGTCTTCCATACATACACATATAGATGTTTTTATGTTGTATGAACAATTGTTATGAATGGGTTAATTTATCGTGTATAACAAAATTTCATAATTTTATTGTTTTGTATGTGTTTATACTATTACAAATTTTAGTATGAGGTTGTTATAAAGTTTTTTATTAATCATTGTTAGAGGTACTATGTTAATATAGTAGTTAAAAAATTTTTTTTGTATACATATAGGTTGATTGCGATAAATTATACTACAATTAGAATATCTTGGACAGACATTTTATTATAAAGTGAATGTTCATTGGTTGTGACCATTGTTTTGAATTTAATTAACTTAATTAGTTATATCAATTGATTAATTAGTTTAGGTTCATTGTGGGTAATGGATATTTAAATGTTGCGAAGCTGGGTGTGTTTGTATGACTCTGATGAAGCCAGTTTCACTGGTGAAAGCGCTCAGTCGGTGTGCTTTGGATTAAAGTGTTTTATTTCTATATGTTCCAGTTTCTGTGCCTTTGTTGCTCTACGCAGTGCTCAATGTGTTTTGGTTAATTTTGAGTTGGATCCTGTATTGGTTCCATTTTTTTTGCTGACATGCCAGCAATGCCAAGCATTTTACGTTGGCAAAACGGAAAGATCCCTAAAAAGAAGGATCTATGAACATTATTATGAGATAGCTAAGAATAATTCTAACAACGCCCTATACCGCCATACTTTGGTATGTACATCTGCTAAATTTTTATTTTTTGTTATTGAGATGATTGCTAGGGACAATAGGGGAGGACCTTGGGAAATTAAACTAGAACACAAAGAAACCTGTTGGCAGATAACATTAGAAGCCAACAGGTTCCCTGGTCTAAATTATACTATTTCTATTGCCCCACTTCTCAAGCTAAAAGCAGGTAGAATATAATAATAATAACAAGATAGCATTTATTTATATCAAGTTCCATGTAATAAATTCTTCTTATATATATATATATATATATATATATCTACCTACACAGTTTTTACATGTATTTAACATAATATCATATAAGTATAATGGATCACCTGTGCTTTATTTGATTGTTATTATTTATCAATATTTACTATATATTTTTTATATATATTCCAATACAAATTTATGAAATTCATAAAATATGTTTGATTTTTATATTATTTATATATATATATTAAAAAAACTCACTGATTTAATTTACAAACATAAAACTCTGGGTATTGACAATTGTTACTTGCATGACTGTATTAAAAGGGGTATAGTACCCAAAGGATTGCATTTTTATAAGTTTCCGAACAATGTAGTGGAAGGCTCCCCCTTTCATGAAGAATTGTTGAGTATTTTTGACCGTAGTGGTTTTGAAGTCATGAAAGCCCTGAAATGAAAGGATTATGGGGCAAGTATATCAGGAGATAGAATACATTAATGAAGTAGTGACCAATGATCTTATCATTAATGAAGTAGTGACCAATGATCTTATGTTTTCTGTTGAAAATGAGAAGAGAAAATATTTTATTATTAAGCAACAGGTGGAAGAAAAATGTCATGTTATTTTTAAAAGGAAGTGTGGCAAAATAGATAGGGATTTGAGGGATTACAGACAGAAAAAAGCATACCCGTACCCTAAGAATGACAAATTTGGTCGAAAAAATAATTTTTTTGATAAATATGGACCACGACACAGTACTTATTCCTCTTCTTTTCCACCGGGGGACACAATGCCTGGGACTCTATGGACCATAGAGTAATCTACAGTGATTCAGGGATGGGGGAACATCAGGATTCAAACAATACTGAATTCCCTGAATTAGGAGATCAGATAGGTTAAGGCACAAATCCCCTGTGTGGTATTTATACTGGGGTCCCCCAAACGGCACAAGATAAATAAGAGTGGTAGCCAGGAAGGGGGACTAGCCAACATATTGGACCAATGGAGTACAGGGAATATTACTGTGGATGGACCATGTCACACCCTACATGACTTTAGAATTTACAATTACAGTAGTGAGGAGATTGACAGGAAACATTTTCTTTTATTTTCAAAAGGTTTTAAATTCATCTCCTCTACAGGGGGTAATTTAGTGGACAGCTTAATAGACTTGAGGATTTTTCTACGGAAAAGAATTTAGATATTATGTTTCAGGGGCAACAGGATGGTGATTCTAATAGTGGTATTAGAAGACATAGTACCTATAATCCCCCTATACACCCCCAGCTAAAAAATTTTGAAAGGGAGGTCGAAGAAGAAATCAGGAATGTATATAGGGGTGGATGGCATGGTAAATTTAACATGACTAGAGAAGAAAAGGTACTTCTCAAATCCATTCAAGAAAATAGATACCTGAGGGTGATGTTACCCGACAAAGGTGGAGGGGTGGTCTTCATGGACAGTATTTTGTATTCCAGTAAGATGATGGATATGCTTAATGATACCAACAGGTATGTTAGGGTATCCAAGAATGATATTAACTTAGCATACCGTAAGATTGATTTGGTTTTAGAGGACATGCTGAATGACAATTTTATAAACCAGGACACTTTTACGTATCTCAGTGTGGACAGACCCCATATCCCTGCTATTTTCGGGATACCCAAGGTACATAAAAGTGTGGAGGATCCACCCCTGAGACCCATTGTGGCAGCCAATGGCTCTAAAACCCATCTGTTGGCCAAATTTTTGGATATAAAATTAAAAGATATTTGGGTTAGGGCCAATGGTATACTTAAGGACTCCTGGGAATTTTTGAGAAGCATTAATGGCAACATGTATTCAGATTCCTTAATATTTGTAACCCTTGATATTCAGGATTTATTTAATGTGATTCCACATTCTACAGGGTCAGAATGGTTCCAGGATGCCATTCACTAACATGGAAAACTTGACCACAATACTTTTTTGGTTTATACAGAGTTGATGGATTTGGTATTGAAACACAACTTTATATTTTTTGAGGGTGAGTTGTTTAAACAGATCCAGGGAGTGGCCATGGGGGCAAGTTGTGCCCCTACTTATGCCAACATTGTGCTCATGGTTTGGGAAGAGAAGTTTGTGTTCCAGACTGAATATGCACAATATTGGGTATATTACAAACGTTACCCGGATGATATTTGCATTTTTTGGAAAGGTAGTATGGATAAGTTAACAGAATTCATAGACTATCTAAACCATACCACTAATTTTTTTAAATTTACTTCCCATATTACACATGACTATATGAACTTTCTGGACGTCACTATTAAAAAAGACGTCCTAGGGCAGCAGTTTACATCTAATGTATATAGAAAGGAAACCTTTTCTAACTCGTACCTATATTTCACTAGTTCCCATCCGTTTAAACAGAAGAGAAGTATTATCAAGGGACAATTTGTCCGTAGTTGTAGGATGACCTCTTTGGACTCGGACTTCGAAGACGAAAGTCAGAGAGTCAAAGAAATGTTTATATCTAGGAAGTATCCTAACTATTTAATTGATGAGGTTTTGGAGGAAGTAAAGAATGGGAGAAAAGATAGGTTTGCCCCTATTTTGGGAACAGGAGATACAAGTGTGATAGTACCAATACATGTGCAGGGTACCACACAACAACCAGGGGTGACGTTACCAGGGATGAAACCAAGAAACCTTGGGGGTAACTATGTGATGTTTTATAATCTGAATACCTCTAGGGTTAAAAACATTATTACTCAACACTGGAGCAGGTTTAGGTGTTATTCGGAGTTGGTTTACCAGCACCCTAGGATTTGCATATAAAAAAGGCAGGAACCTCAAGGATTTGCTGGAGCATAATGGTTTTATTGTTTCATGTAAGAAATTGGGAACCTACAAATGTGGGGCATGTGCCCAATGCCCATATATACTTAGACAGGATTCTGTATATATCCTGTCAAGAGACCATCAGATTCAGAGTAGTAGTTTTTCCAACTGTAATAGTGAAGGCTTGATTTATTTAGCCCTATGTAAAACCTGGGGTGCATTTTACATTGGAAAAACTACTCGTAAACTCAAAAGGAGGATTTATGAGCATTTATATGCTATTAGAGTCGAATATATTAAATATGCCTTGTTTAAACATACACTGACATGTCCTCAAGCAAAATGGGGCTTCTTTGTTGTAGAGAAGGTGCAATGTGATGTGAGGGGGGGCCCGTGGGAAAATAGGATAGAGGTGAGAGAAATATTTTGGCAGTTGTTATTGGAAGCCAATAGATTCCCAGGGCTGAATGAATACATATCCATTGCCCCTATATTAAAAATGAGAGCTGCAAAACTATAAAATAAGTATATATATTGTTTTGCAAGGTCATTTTGTTGGTTTTTGATTCAAGCTTATTTTTCTGTCCAACACATTGTGATGGTTTCAGTATTTATATATTTATTTTAAAGTTCTTTTTAAAAAATGTGCATGTTTTTATCTACTTTCATCTGTATTTGTGGCAAGTTGGTAGGTTGTCATGAATATTTTAGTTACAGGATTTAACTGGTGTCAATTAAACAATTGTTTTAACTACTAATTGGATTGGGAGGGGTATATAAGCAGGCACAGCCTTCATTCTTTCATTTTTACATCTGAGGAAGTCTGGTGGACGAAAACGCTTTGTATTGTGTGGCGTTTATGTGATTAAACCTGCTGCTGCTGACACCTACAGGCTCGTGTTTTATTATTACCTTCTGCCTCTTTGGGTGCCTGTTGTGGTTTTATTGGTTCCTGGTTCTGTGGCACCCTTTCCTTGGAATTTTTGGATTACTTGTTACATGGAGGTATCTGAGGCAGAGGCCAGCTTCCAGGATGGGGAAGCAGTTCAAGGTACTGACCTGGATTCGCGCCTGTCTCGTGTGGAGGGGCAGCTTACCCAATTCATTTTGCTTATGACTGGTAACTCTCAGCGAGGGAAAGACAATTCTTTTGATATCAACCCTATGAGGCCTACCCACAGGAAGGATTGCATTTCCACTCCTGCATGCAATCAGGAAGCCGATTTGGATCGCAGACAGGCTGATGTGCCTGTAGAGGAAGTAACTGCAACTTCTTCCAGTTTGCCGTTGAGGGGCACTAGAGGTGAGGCTGCATTACAGAAGGGAGCGGCAACTAAATTTTGTTACAATCATTTGGCATTGAATTCCCAGAACCAAGGTCCGAATGGACAGTCCTCCCTTTTAGGGGAACGTGTTGTTCAGGGACATGCTGCTGTGGAAATGACTGATAGTATGGCTAATGGTGACAATGGTGACAATGGAGTGCATAAGTGGACGGACTCTTCCTCTTTGGCTTCATGGCTTGTTAGTTACAAGTCTTTTTCCAGTCACCAAGGTACTGATAATAACTTTATATTTAATTACCGGGATGTTGAGAAAGACAGTGAAGTGTCTTATAGTGCCAATATTAAAAGACTCACTGATTTAATTTACAAACATAAAATGCTGGGTATTGACAATTGTTACTTGCATGACTGTATTAAAAGGGGTATAGTACCCAAAGGATTGCGTTTTTATAAGTTTCCGAACAATGTAGTGGAAGGCTCCCCCTTTCACGAAGAATTGTTGAGTATTTTTGACCGTAGTGGTTTTGAAGTCATGAAAGCCCTGATTAAAGAAAATGAAAGGATTATGGGGCAAGTATATCAGGAGATAGAATACATTAATGAAGTAGTGACCAATGATCTTATCATTAATGAAGTAGTGACCAATGATCTTATGTTTTCTGTTGAAAATGAGAAGAGAAAATATTTTATTATTAAGCAACAGGTGGAAGAAAAATGTCATGTTATTTTTAAAAGGAAGTGTGGCAAAATAGATAGGGATTTGAGGGATTACAGACAGAAAAAAGCATACCCGTACCCTAAGAATGACAAATTTGGTCGAAAAAATATTTTTTTTGATAAATATGGACCACAACACAGTACTTATTCCTCTTCTTTTCCACCAGGGGGACAAAATGCCTGGGACTCTATGGACCACAGAGTGATCTACAGTGATTCAGGGAGGGGAGGAACATCAGGTTTCAGACAATACTGAATTCCCTGAACTTAGGAGATCAGATTGGTTAAGGCACAAATCCCCTGTGCGGTATTTTTACAGGGGTCCCTCAAACGGCACGAGATAAATAAGAGTGGTAGCCAGGAAGGGGGACTAGCCAGCATATTGGACCAATGGAGTACAGGGAATATTACTGTGGATGGACCATGTCACACCCTACATGACTTTAGAATTTACAATTACAGTAGTGAGGAGATTGACAGGAAACATTTTCTTTTATTTTCAAAAGGTTTTAAATTCATCCCCTCTACAGGGGGTAATTTAGTGGACAGCTTAATAGACTTGAGGATTTTTCTTCGGAAAAAGAATTTAGATATTATGTTTCAGGGCAACAGGATGGTGATTCTAATAGTGGTATTAGAAGACCTAGTACCTATAATCCCCCTATACACCCCCAGCTAAAAAATTTTGAAAGGGAGGTTGAAGAAGAAATCAGGAATGTATATAGGGGTGGATGGCATGACTAGAGAAGAAAAGGTACTTCTCAAATCCATTCAAGAAAATAGATACCTGAGGGTGATGCAACCCGACAAAGGTGGAGGGGTGGTCTTCATGGACAGTATTTTGTATTCCAGTAAGATGATGGATATGCTTAATGATACCAACAGGTATGTTAGGGTATCCAAGAATGAGATTAACTTAGCATACCGTAAGATTGATTTGGTTTTAGAGGACATGCTGAATGACAATTTTATAAACCAGGACACTTTTACGTATCTCAGTGTGGACAGACCCCGTATCCCTGCTATTTTCGGGATACCCAAGGTACATAAAAGTGTGGAGGATCCACCCCTGAGACCCATTGTGGCAGCCAATGGCTCTAAAACCCATCCGTTGGCCAAATTTTTGGATATAAAATAAAAAGATATTTGGGTTAGGGCCAATGGTATACTTAAGGACTCCTGGGAATTTTTGAGAAGCATTAATAGCAACATGTATTCAGATTCCTTAATATTTGTAACACTTGATATGCAGGATTTATTTAATGTGACTCCACATTCTACAGGGTCAGAATGGTTCCAGGATGCCATTCACCAACATGGAAAGCTTGACCACAATACTTTTTTGGTTTATACAGTGTTGATGGATTTGGTATTGAAACACAACTTTATATTTTTTGAGGGTGAGTTGTTTAAACAGATCCAGGGAGTGGCCATGGGGACAAGTTGTGCCCCTACTTATGCCAACATTGTGCTCATGGTTTGGGAAGAGAAGTTTGTGTTCCAGACTGAATATGTACAATATTGGGTATATTACAAACGTTACCTGGATGATATTTGCATTTTTTGGAAAGGTAGTATGGATAAGTTAACAGAATTCATAGACTATCTAAACCATACCACTATTTTTTTGAAATTTACTTCACATATTACACATGACTATATGAACTTTCTGGACGTCACTATTAAAAAAGACGTCCTAGGGCAGCAGTTTACATCTAATGTATATAGAAAGGAAACCTTTTCTAACTCGTACCTATATTTCACTAGTTCCCATCCGTTTAAACAGAAGAGAAGTATTATCAAGGGACAATTTGTCCGTAGTTGTAGGATGACCTCTTTGGACTCGGACTTCGAAGACGAAAGTCAGAGAGTCAAAGAAATTTTTATATCTAGGAAGTATCCTAACTATTTAATTGATGAGGTTTTGGAGGAAGTAAAGAATGGGAGAAAGGATAGGTTTGCCCCTTTTTTGGGAACAGGAGATACAAGTGTGATAGTACCAATACATGTGCAGGGTACCACACAACAACCAGGGGTGACGTTACCAGGGATGAAATCAAGAAACCTTGGGGGTAACTATGTGATGTTTTATAATCTGAATACCTCTAGGGTTGAAAACATTATTACTCAACACTGGAGCAGGTTTAGGTGTTATTCGGAGTTGGATGTTTTGTTTACCAACACCCTAGGATTTACATATAAAAAAGGCAGGAACCTCAAGGATTTGCTGGAGCATAATGGTTCTATTGTTTCATGTAAGAAATTGGGAACCTACAAATGTGGGGCATGTGCCCAATGCCCATATATACTTAGACAAGATTCTGTATATATCCTGTCAGGAGACCATCAGATTCAGAGTAGTAGTTTTTCCAACTGTAATAGTGAAGGCTTGATTTATTTAGCCCTTTGTAAAACCTGTGGTGCATTTTACATTGGAAAAACTACTCGTAAACTCAAAAGGAGGATTTATGAGCATTTATATGCTATTAGAGTCGAAGATATTAAAAATGCCTTGTTTAAACATACACTGACATGTCCTCAAGCAAAATGGGGCTTCTTTTTTGTAGAGAAGGTGCAATGTGATGTGAGGGGGGGGGCCGTGGGAAAATAGGATAGAGGTGAGAGAAATATTTTGGCAGTTGTTATTGGAAGCCAATAGATTCCCAGGGCTGAATGAATACATATCCATTGCCCCTATTTTAAAAATGAGAGCTGCAAAACTATAAAATAAGTATATATATTGTTTTGCAAGTTCCTTTTGTTGGTTTTTGATTCAAGTTTATTTATCTGTCCAACACATTGTGATGGTTTCAGTATTTATATATTTATTTTAAAGTTCTTTTAAAAAATGTGCATGTTTTTATCTACTTTCATCTGTATTTGTGGCAAGTTGGTAGGTTGTCACGAATATTTTAGTTACAGGATTTAATTGGTGTCAATTAAACAATTGTTTTAACTACTAATTGGATTGGGAGGGGTATATAAGCAGGCACAGCCTTCATTCTTTCTGTTTTACATCTGAGGAAGTCTGGTGGACGAAAACGCTTTGTATTGTGTGGCGTTTATGTGATTAAACCTGCTGCTGCTTACACCTACAGGCTCGTGTTTTATTATTACCTTCTGCCTCTTTGGGTGCCTGTTGTGGTTTTATTGGTTCCTGGTTCTGTGGCACCCTTTCCTCAGAGTTTTTGAATTCATAAAATATGTTTGATTTTTATTAACATAAAAGTATACTAATGTTACAAGAATTTTTACATTTTTTTAAGAAACTAAGGATTCTTTAAAATGGATGTCTACCATTTTAAATTTTAAACTTTAAATATTAATTGATTAATTGTTTTACTAATTCATCAAGGCTATATAAGATGAGCTGAAATTTTAGTCAGTTTTTTATCTGATGAAGTCAAGCAATTGCATGACGAAAACGTTTGAGAGTGTATATTGTGAACGTTAATAAACTTTTTATTCAGCGATTCATTTCACTTATAGTGTTCGTGTGGTTGCGGTTTCCGCCACTGACTTTTTGGATTTCTTGGACAACAAGTGTCCATTTTCAGCGGAGAGCTGGGGAGAAAAACTCCATAAGTTTAAGAAGAGAAGAAAAATTTACAAAAGAGTAGTAGCATACAGATTGTAGACTTTACAGCCATTAGTAAAGGCTCATTCTACTAGATCTGTTGCTTCCTCTGGTGCTTCTGGCAAAGGATTGCATATTGGTCCCACGCTTGAGGCCGCTACTTTGACCTCTATCCATACCTTCACTAAACATTACAAGTTGGATATCGTTTTCAGAGCAAGAGTTGGCTTTGCTAGAGCTATCCTGCATGGCTTTCTAGAGGGTTATTCTGTGCCTGTCTCCTCCCAAGTTTCCTCTTGAGCTTTTGTACTCTCCCTTATATAAAGAATACTGCAGCAGTGATATGGAAGGACATGGTCCAGTTGTGTAAAATCTTATAACAGTTCCTTCTCTTCACTGTTGCAGTATTCACTCCCTTCCTCCTCCCCCTTTTGCTGTGCCCTATTCCTTCTGCCTTTGTGGTCTGGAATTCTTTTCTTTTTTCTCCTTCTGGATGCACATGTTCCTCTAGGGGATTTTCAGTTCTGATGTATTTTTGTGTCCGTACATCACGTTTACGCCCAACTTACTTGTGTGGGTATCATACATGTGACACATGACATCTGTAAATTCTTAAGGCTTTGGTTTACTGGCCAGACGGGCTTTCCTTCGCATGAGATCTTTTATGTAAAGCATACTGCAACAGTGAAGAGAAGGACATCTACTATTAAGGTAAGATTTTACACAACTGTACTTTCTGCTGTAGTCTTGAATTTTTTTTTCAGCGGGGGCTATATTCCCTGTGAAAATGAACACTGCACTTATGCCTTTTAAGTTGCTGTCAAGTGGTGCCATCCTAACATAAATAAATATTGCATTGTTTTTGCTGTCTTGATTTGTTCTCACTGCCTGAAAAACATATAACTCCCACAGTTTTGCTGGATGAAATTCCTACTGCATAATATCTTAGACTTCAAAGAGTTTACTGCTTGCTTTTTCTTTGGTATTTGGTAAAACCAAAAAAAAAAAATATTTATTTTGTAGTCACCATGAAAATATAAAATTGTTTTCTCCTCAGCATCTACAAATGTATGTGCTATGTGGTAGACAGCTTCTAAAATTAACACACCTAGTGTTTGTTTTAGTTAGGACCTGAGCATAAAGTAGAGAATCTTTTCAGATGTGTCCCATATTTAATAAAATTATTAAATTTCATGTCTAAAATTACAAAGCAAAATTTTGTTTTATACAAAAAAATGTGTATTTACCAAGCTTGTGAGATGTGTTTGGGATACATGGCTAAGGTTAAAAAGGTCTTTGTGTTCATTAGGCTAGTATGAACACCTATGAACCTGTGATGCATGCAAACACTCCTTTTGTGTAAAACAAAGTTTTTGTCAAAGTAGTTTCTGAAAACAAGAGTTTAAAAAAATAATTCCAACAAGGAAGTCTAAAATTGAAAGAGATACATCTTGGCATAATATTAATATGCTAGTAGGCATTATTTACATAATTTGGGTTCAAACACCAGTAATGCTGAATTAGTATATGGAAGTTGTTGTTGTTGTGTCTTTCGGTGTTTTCCGGTTAGGGGTCACCACAGCAGAACTCCAGTCTGCTAATGATTGGCAGTAGATTTTTTATGTGCCAAGTTGCCAGCTCTGACGCACAACCTTCAACAAAGGTACTAAATTAGTATATGGAAGTATTGTAGAGAAATTATTCAATTGCCAACCTGTTAAATTACCATTCTGGCAAAAAATAAATAACCCTGCACTATCTTAGTAATATATGCCAGTGCCAACCCTAACCCTCCACTTTACCTTAAAAAAACACTTTTTGTAACGCTACCACCAAACAAGACAAGCTCAGATGTACACACACACACACACACACACACACACACACACACACACACACACACACACACACACACACCAACACACACATCCAGCTTGGTGGATGTAGGCATCTTGAGACAGTGTAGAAATTGTCTCATGTTTACTGGCAACCACTTAATCCTTAAAGAAGCAGACACATTATGCAAGAGCTGTAGTTACATAGTGACACTGGAAGCTAAACTCCCACATACAAGCACACAAGATTGTTGAAACCACCCACACAACACCCACCTCATATAGCATACAGCACTCACATTGACTGACAAATGCTAATGCACTTAAAAGCTATTTTCCTCAACAGCAAATATTGCTAGACTGTTCTTTGTCAAAGCTATGTCTCAGCAAGCCCAAAAGCACTCAGAAAAACGAACACTTAATACTACACATACAGTTACATTCAATGGATCCCCAGACACTGAGCCATCAGGTTAAGCAAACACACTACCCAGCACTGTCACCATATGGGACTACATTTTAATACATATGATGGCCCTCTAACTAGGCTCAACAAAGAGAAGATGACAGTTGCTTACCTGGAGCTAGGATCTGCCAAATATTGCACTCACTCAAGTCATTACACTACAGGTACCGGAAGGATTCCATCATAGTCCATGTATTTCAAAATGAATTGAGACATAACTTCCCGGACAGTATGAAGAGAGGCATAGTAGAACTTTCAGACTATTTCTCAGGCTGGAATGAGCCTAACATTTAGCAGCCTATTACCATCACTGAGAATGATTCCACTGTATGAGCAAAAGTTGATTAATTTTAACAATTGGCTGTCTTTCTGTTGTCAGTCTAAGGGGATCCAGTCTTTGTCAGCTTGGGAAGATGTAGTTAACAGGCCACTTTGATTTGCCAAGGTTGGCCTCCACCTGTCCCAATAGGCTTTCAAATACTGGCTAAAACTTTATACACCTAGTAGTTCCTTTTTTAGGCAATGCCAGATTGACAAACCTGCCAACCTAGAAAAATCAACTCAAATGGATCTCAAGGTGTTACTGCTTAATGCCAGGAGCCTAAAAATAAAACTACACTCCCTCAGGTCCTCCTTTCACTTGATAATGTAGACATCTATGCAGTTACTGAGACATAGTTTAAAGTGGCAGACAGTACCCCAGAAGTGTAAGGTTTCACTGCCTTCCACACTTTTAGACCAGTAGCTGCACAGACAAGGGCTAAAGATGTCTTGATAAATATCAATAATATTTTGACATCTAGGTTGGTCAAACAGGATGACATGCGGGGTTCCTCCACATGCAGATCATCACAGACAAAATCCCATACTATAGTCTAGCCCGGTGAAGGTCGCCCTTCATGTCCCAGGAAGCTGACAATGCATACATGGACCTACTGAAGACACATACCATCCAACCGAACAGACTACTCATGGCATAATTTAATTACCCCTCTTTAGATTGTGAATCCTACACACCCTTATATCTACAGGCACAGAGACTCACGGACTTCATAAATACAAACAGCCTTGACCAGATAGTGAAGACACGTAATAGAGGCTCCAGCATACTGGACCTTAAACTCATTAATATGTGTGAATGCTGTATGCCCCTAAATGTCTTGTTCAACCTGGTAAGGTCCGACCATAAAGCTTTCTCAATCAAAATCAACTCTGTAACCCTAGTAAAACCTGTAACAGGAACTGTTCCAAGGCAAACTACCTTTCATTAAGTGATGGTTTGTCAAAATTCAGAGCCCTTCACACCCTGAGAACACACCAGCCTCTGCTGAATTGCTCTCAGAAATTCTGTACAACCATGTCAGTGGCTGCATAGAGGCTGCTGTACCTACCAGAAGTAAGCCCAGAATTAGCCCCAGAGACAAACAGCCCTGGTAGCACCCCAAGTTAAAGAGGACGTACAACAAAAGGTAAAAAATTATGGCAAAAATCAAGAAAGGTAATTCCCATAAAGAGAAAAACTCTCTCAAACTAAGCAGGCAATTAAGAAGGCTAATTAAGTCAAATAAAGCCATCTTTGAAGTTAAGGTAGCCTCCCAGGTGAAAAGTAACAATAAAGCATTCTTCAGCTGTGTCAGAGGGCAGTACACAATAATGCCATATTCACAGAGCCTGGCAATATACTGAACCTGTTACCTGATAAATTCAATTCCAACTTTACCTCCTATCATCCCCAACCATTCCCCAAGAAATGCCCTCAAGCATAACTCCTCAGCTAAGAACCTGTTACCAGATACATTTGATTCCAACTTTATCCCCAAGAAATGCCCTCAAACATAACTCCTCAGCTATAACTAGGGAGCATGTACTGTTTGCACTCACTAAAGCCAAGGACACAGTCTCAAAGGGCCCCAGTAGCATCCTGGGATACCTCCTGAACAGTCTAAAATAAGGCTTATCAGAATCCCTGGAGTCGCTATTTAACTGTAGTCATAAAATAGGCTCTATACCACGAGAATGGAGGACTGCGACAGCCATCCCCCTTCATAAGGCAGGATCTTCAACAGATTCTGGAAACTACAGATCCATTAGTCTGCCTAGTCTTATTTGCAAAGCCATGGAAAGAATTATCCCTGAAATTATCAACAAGGACATAGGAGACCTCCAGACATTGGCTCCATCTCAGTTTGGCCTTGTCAAAATAAGGTTGTGCTTACTGAACCTGGTGGACTTCTTTGAAAAGATCACTAAGGCAATGGGTGAGGGGAAAGTGGTGCTTAATGCCTACGTAGATCTGACTAAAGCATTTGAGACAATACCCCATTCAAGCATTGTCAGCAGACTTATGAAACTAGAAATAAACCTCTTTATAACATCAGAAGAATAAACAAACCAAGTGTCCACCAAAGCTGTTGCCTTAAAAAACTTTTAATCAAACGACACAGGATAAGTGCTTTCACACAAAATGTACTTAATCAGATCCATTAAGTTAAAATATCTAAAAAACATTATATAATAGAACACAAATTGAACAACCAGTCAAAAAATCACATTAGTCATTGATGTATACTTTGTTTTTTAAGGATAGGTTTTAAAGGTACAACAGCATTAATACCCAGCAGTTTATCTGCCTGCAGTCTAACAATCCATTTGGTCTCAGCAATCTCAAGTTTGTTATTAAAACCTCCCCCTTTTATTCATATGCACAAGTTGTAGTACACTAAACTCAAAAGTTTGCCCTGGTTGCAATGATATATGTTTAGCCTAGACATTGAGTAGATTCATGCGTCTGATGTCACCTATATGCTGCAAAATTCACTCTTTCAACATCCTAATTGTTTTCCCCACATAAAACAAGGTGCAAATCCTGCACCTCACTAAGTATATCAAGCCCTTAGACCTGCAATCTGCATAAAATCTTGGTTTGAACAAGAAATCCATAGTGTAGTGCTTAAGAGATATGGCAACAAGCTTTACATAATCTACAGGGGAATGTACCAATACAATCAGATACAATTGAAAGTTTAATGGTTGACTTATAACAAAGCTGTCTTTTAAGTGATAGGTTGTTCTTAAAGGTATAACTAGGCATTTTGCCTGCAATCCCTGTGATTTTCTCATCGAAAAGTAAGACTGGCCAATATTTGTTCACTATGTCACACACCTGGTGCATGTTATTGCCAAGTCAAAGATAACCTAACTCTGTTATCTACAGCATTCCTTGTATTACATTTTGTGGAAGTAAATGGACGATTAAAAAATGGTCTACCCTTATCAGTGTGCATCACAATAACTTCATTCAAGGTACTATCTAAAGATTATTCCTTGTAGCCCCTAGCAAGCAAGTCATATTTCAAATTAAACATTGCTTCTTTGCATTCATCATCTGTATGCAGTCTAGACATTCTTAAGTATTGACCTTTAGCAATGTTATTAAAAATGTGTTTCGGACGCATACTATTATAGTGCAAAAGTGCGTTTTTCCTACATGATTTTCTATAGAGGGAGCTACAGACGATACCATTAACCAACGTAATCTTAGTATCTTACTTCAGTGGACGTTTCTGAATGATTCAATGCAAACTTAAAACAGTCACTAGAAGATTCAAGATATTTCACAAAATTCAATAGATCAGGTACCATACCATGCCATAAAATAAAAATATCATCCATGAATCTTTTATAGTATAATAGCTGTGTTGAAAACTCATGGCTAGAGATGACTGCAGTGCGTGCTCCCTGTCCACCAACACAAGGTTGGCGTAACTGTTAGCGCATGGTGTCCCCATCGCTACACCCACTTTTTGTCTGTATATGACATCATTAAATAAAAAAATATTATCGCATAGAATAATATCAATCAGTATACCTATACAGTCAATTAACTCATGAAAATATTCAGTGTTAATCAATAGAAACCTCTTAAGAGATGTAACACCCATATCATGCGGTATTATAGTAAACAATGTTTGAATATCCATGGTAACCAGAATAGTATTGTCCAAGAACAAACCATGTGCCCTAGTAAAGTCACCCAAAGTACTCAAAAAATGTTCTGTATCTTTCAGAACCGCATCCGCATTCTCTAATGGTTTCTTAAGTTGGTTCTCTAAATAGATAAATTCAGTAGCCCAACCCCTTCCCGATAATATCAGATGAAGGGGTGGGTTCAAAAAAGACTTGTGCACCTTAGGCAAACCATGGATAATCGGTGTCAAAGGTTCTAGTACAAGCGTAAAGTCATATAACCATTTGTCAGTAACTTCTTCCATCAATAATTCGTATAAATGATCATGTGTACCTCTAACAATCACATTCAACTCAACTTGTGTAATACGCTCATAGGTATTATCATCATTAAGCATTTCAGTCATACTCATATTACAATAAGCAGTATCTAGGACCACAATAGATCCCCCTTTATTAGCTGGACGTATAGTCAATTTGTCGTTAGTTCGCAGCTCTTGCAGAGCCAAATACTCATCATAAATTAAATTATGGAAACTGTTTTTCTTCATATCACTTCTAAAAGCTTCTTTCTCAACTATCTTGACAAATGTCTCAAGTATAGGACTCAATTGTGGTACAAACATTGCGTTTAAGAGGAGTGGCCTCTGCTCGTTGCTCCCCAATGCTAACTTTAAGGCAATGTTCCTAACAAAAAGCTTAATGTCAAGTATCACTTCTTCAATAAAAATTGGTCGAGAGGGTACAAAACCGAGAACTCTGTCCAATAAACTTATTTGTGCTGCTGTTAATGGACACAAGGAAATATTATACACTAGCGTGGAGTCTTCTTGCGGTTGTTCTCCTCTACGGCATGCTCACTCTCTTGTGAAGGTTTCCACCTCTTCCCTCCCAAGCTGCTCAATGGTTGCGGCAGCCTGAAAGGGGCAGGAAAATTTGAAAAAACATTGTCTAAAACTACAGCAGTATTGATGCCCTTAGGTCTAGCTCCATTCAATTAATTAGAAACAGCAAGTGGATCTGCAGACAAAACAGTACTTATAGATGCATCATGAGAAGGTACAGTGGATGATGTACCAGCAACATTAGTAGTAATATCAAGATGTGAGAGTGTTCGATCTCGCCGTTTGTTCTTACACCTGGGTTCGGAGCCGATCCTCGGCTCCGTGTCGGCCGCTCTGCAAGCTCTGCATCGAGAAGAAGCTCGAGACCAACCTAACTCCCACAATCCCCCTCTGCCTTTACCTCAGATCTAGTTTGCCGCTGCAGCGTTCGCATCACTTTGATGAGCTCGAGCAACCTTAAGCTAAGATTATATTTTTCTTATATTTCTAAGAAATTTTTTCTACTAAAATTTTATATTAAGTGACTGTGTGTGTGTGTTTGTAGTGTTTCGAGGAATTCTCAGTTCCATATAAAGTTCTCATATACTTTATTAGAGTTTTCCCTCGGGGCCTACCCCACCCTTTACAGGATTGACTACTGGATTGACTTTTTTTTACTGGATTTGACTAAAGTTTCTGGATTAGACAAAACTACTGGACTTGACATCTTACTAACTTTTTCTTTGTTAGCTATAACTAAGATTGTGACATGTCTGAGAAAGCTAAGTCTGGCTTTAAACGTTGCCAATGTGGGCAAAAGATGTCAGTGACTGATAATCATAGTTCCTGCGTCTACTGTCTTGGCCCTCTCCATCTGCAAGAAGACTGTTCAATTTGTCATTCTTTCAGTGGAAGGATCATGACAGATAGGCGCAGAAAACTTATGGATAGGGGTCTTTTAAAACCTACCTTTCAAGAGGCTCTGGATGCATCAGACCAGGCATCCAAATCCTCGAAGGAATCGAAGACGTCGGAGCCCAGGTCATCGGCTCCGAGCTCTTCAGTTAAAGTTCGATCACCGGTTCCACAAACTTCGGGGCCGAGCGTTGAACTATTGTCAGTTTCCGAGACTCGAGTCTTGGAACCGGTGACGGAGCTACCTCCCCCGACACTGTTGAGGTCGGCTCCGTCTTCGATTCCTTCGACGCGCTCTTCCAGACCCCTCTCCGACACCGATGTAGACCGCGTGGTGCAGAAATTAATGGAGAATACGGCCTTATCCAAGCTCATCTCTGTCTCATCCCAGTTGGTGTCGAGACTCGAAGGCCTTCCCTTATCTCCATCTGTTCCTCCTCCGAAACCTATCCAGTCTTCGGAGCCGGAAGAGGCTGATCTGCTGATTGTGGAACCCTCGGTGCCAGAACCGTCTTTCTCTCGGTCGGCTCCATTCACCTCGACTCCGTCGGATCCGGTACCGGAGTCTCGGTGCCGAAGATCCATCCTTGGATCCGGGACTGAGAGTCGGACCGATGTTTCGGTTCCGACGCTCCCTCTCGTTGCCTCGGCTCAGATCGACTCGGCTCCGTCCTCGGGGTCGATGCCATCGGTGCCTGTCTCGGGGATTCTTCCTATTTCCTCGGAACCGGGAGATACCTCGACTCGGGACCCGGGGGCCTTCGACCTCATGAGGAAGGTGTTGTCTACCCAGACAACCACATCAGCAGAAACAGCTTCTCCTTCCCATAAAGGACCGTTATCCTCCTCTGCACCCACGGCTACATCTAAGCGTCGAGCACCTGTGTCTCAGCCACCCCTGGAGGGTGCCCCCTCTTCCTCGGTGGCTTCTTTGGATGCTCCCCCCGAGGAAGTTCCAAGGAAAAGATTGTGTAAGAGGAGATACTTAGATTCTCCACAAGAATCATTGACATCGGACACTGACTTAGATGAGTCAGAAGGGTCCCCAAAGTCACCCTCAGAGGATGTCTCTTTTTCGGACATCCTGGAGATCCTAAAGCAGAGAGGTGATTGGCAAGCCCTCCCCCCTTCTGAGGATGAGTCAGTTTTGCTGAAGGCATTCGGTGCTCGCCCTTCCTCCTCCTGGGTCACTCCGCCCTTCGATGAGTTGATGGAGCTGATTGCTCGAAGGGCGTGGGAGACGCCTGACATGGTGGAGCCAGTCCCTAGAAAGCCTAACAAGTATATTACTGCCCCTCAGGATAAGGCTTATCTGACAAAGGGAGTGCCAGTGGACGCTATGGTGGTGGCAGCGGCCACGAAAAAGGAGATGTCTGAATCTTCCTCATCTGTCCATCCGCCTAACAGAGATTCTAGGACTATGGACAGGTATGGGAAGCGCATTTTTAGTTCAGCGGCTTTTTCTATGCGATCCCTGAACTATTTGACCCATTTCACACGTCTACAGAGGGATCTAATCAAAGAGTTGGGAGATGCCCTCCAGGGTACTACAGATGCTGCTATTTCAGAAAAAGTTACAGCACATCTCAATACCCTTACGTCTATTGCAAACTCGTCCATGAGGCTGATATCATACGCAGCCGAAGGATCGAGTAGGGCAGCAGCTTCAGCGATTGCTCTTCGTAGGCAATCCTGGATGCGCTTATGTTCATTTGCGGAAGCCTTCAAGTCTTCCTTTACTAACGCCCCATTTGATGGTGCCACTCTCTTTGGCCCCAAAGTAAAGGAGACCCTTACCCGGTGTGAGCAAGAGGGAAAGACTCTGTCTGCTGTCAGAGTCCGTTTTTCCACCCCATCCAGACCGTACCCCAAAGGGCAACGAGGTGGAAAAATGTGGTTTCGAAAACCCCAAGGATCTTTTCCAGGCACACAGGGTGATGCCTCTTCTAGAGGCAGAGGGAGGGGTCAGAGGTGGAAGACGCCGCCCTGGTGGCAGAGGGGGTCCGCAAAACCAAGGTGACAGGGATACACCCCCTGGAAAACCTTTCCAGCACTCCTGAGAGGAGGCCCGACTGTCCTGCTCTGGAGGCAGTCGGGGGTCGCTTAGCTTTATACCCTAAGGCCTGGCAAAGTCTTACATCAGACAACTGGGTAAAAAGCGTTGTTACCAGAGGATACAGAATACCCTTTCTATTGCCCCCAATTTCGAAGAAAAGACTCCCAGATGTGCCGCCCCATCTGCGAGACCCTGCATTTATAGAAATTTCAAAGCTGCTAGAAAAAAGAGTCATCCAACCAGTCCCAGCGGACCAAAGAGGATTCGGAACTTACTCAAGGTTCTTTTTAGTTCCAAAGAAGACAGGGGACTGGAGGCCGATTCTGGACCTAAGCAACCTCAATACCTTCGTCAAGAAAGAAAAGTTCCGAATGGTCACGCTTCAATCAATCCTTCCATTTTTACAGAAGGACGACTGGATGTGCTCAATAGATCTGAAGGACGCATACTACCACATCAAAATGGCCAGGGCATCCAGGGATCACTTGCGCTTCCGGCTGGGAGCCAGCCATTTTCAGTTTCGAGCCCTGCCCTTTGGTCTGACCTCAACCCCCAGGGTTTTCACCAAATGCATGGCAGTGGTGGCGTCTCACCTGAGACGCCTGGGATTCCAGGTGTTTCCGTATCTGGACGACTGGCTCCTTTCTGCCACCACCCAGCGTCAACTGATTCAGGCCAGGGATTACACACTACAGCTTTGTGTTCATCTCGGAATTTCCGTAAACTTCGAAAAATCTTCACTACAGCCATCACAGCATATCTCATTCGTAGGAGCAGAATTGGATACGCATCATTTAATTCTAAGACTTCCTCCAGAAAGGATAGCCTCACTACAAAGCCACATATTTCTTCTTCTGTCATCCAGAAAATCCCCAGCAAAACTGGTTCTGAAAGTTTTGGGTCTCATGGCAGCTTCTCTCATTGCGATACCATTGGGAAGACTGCACATGAGAGTGCTACAATGGCTACTGTTTGCACAATGGTCGTTCCAACAGCTACCTCTGACACACAAAATTCTGATCACAAACACATGCAAATCACACCTAGCCTGGTGGCTCCGGACTTGCAACCTTTCCAGCGGAAGACCATTTGTGCTACCCACACCGACAGCTACGGTGACCACGGACGCTTCCCTGATAGGGTGGGGGGGCATCTTTCAGGGACAGACAGTCCAAGGCGAATGGACCAATTTAGAGTACAATCTGCACATCAATGTTCTAGAGTTGAGGGCAGTGTTTCTAGCGTTGCAACACTTTGCTCCCCTTCTTCCTCTAGGGACTATTGCAGTTCAGACGGACAACATGTCCGTAGTCTGGTACATAAACAAACAAGGGGGAACCAAGTCTTATCAGCTATGCAGAGAGGCCATGAGAATCTGGCAATGGGCGGAGTCCACGGGTCGCTTTCTGATTGCAACGCACATCCCGGGGTCATCCACCGTCATAGCCGACAGGTTGAGCAGAGCAATCCTGTTGCCTCACGAGTGGTCCCTCAAACAGTCAGTTGCGAAGAAGATTTTTCGCAAATGGGGCCAGCCTTCTTGCGATCTTTTTGCGTCTCCAATGAACGCCAAATGCAGGAGCTACTTTGCCCTATTACCCCCTCCAGGGGAAGTCCCCAGGGACGCGCTGGTTCACGATTGGCCCCCGGGTCTCCTGTACGCTTTTCCTCCCTTTCCCCTGATTGCAAAGTTTCTGCAGAAAGCCAACAACCTGCAAAGGACGATTATCCTCATTGCCCCATTCTGGCCTCATCAAATCTGGTTTCCCTTTCTTCTGGCACACCGCATTCGGGGGCCCTGGATCCTGGACCCTGAGCCAGATCTACTGACCCACTCGTCAGGGGCTCCCCACCCCTCGCTTCTGTCACTCCAACTAGCAGCTTGGCTGCTCCGCTTCCCTACTTAGCCAGGTCTGATCTTCTTTCACCTGCAGTTCAGAATATATTAGTGGCTTCTCATAAAGCTTCCACTACAAAGACCTACACTAGTAAATGGAAGCGCTTTGTTTTCTGGGCAAATACACAACATTTGGACCCTGTTATAGCTCCTTTAAATAAGATCTTGGAGTTTTTAACCGAATTGTTCCACCAAGGAGCTTCTCCTGCCACTTTAAGAGTGCAATTGGCTGCCATTTCCAACTTTCATGTGGAAGAATGTGGGGCCGCTATTATGGCTCACAGACTTTGTAAGGCCTTTTTAAAAGGATCTTTCCATATTAGACCACCAGTTAGAACTCCTACATCTCCTTGGAATCTGAACCTTTTATTATCTAAATTGATGTTACCTCCATTTGAACCAGCCTCCTCTTGTCCATTGAAGTATTTGTCGTGGAAGACCCTCTTTTTGGTGGCCATTACATCGGCTAGGCGGGTGTCAGAGCTTCAGGCTCTTTCTATTAAACACCCTTATCTGATCTTTCACTCTGATAGAGTATCTCTTCGCACTAATCCATCCTTTCTCCCCAAAGTTTGCTCTATTAATAACATTAATCAATCCATTGAACTCCCTACCTTTTTCAAAAATCACTCCAATAAGTTGGAGTATATGTTACACAAATTGGATGTTCATAGACAACTTAGATTTTACCTGGATAGAACAAAGGATCACAGGAAATCAGATCAACTTTTTGTAGCCTTTGCAGACAGCAGGAGAGGTGTAGCAGTTACTAAATGAACCCTTTCCAAATGGCTAACTGATTGCATTATATTTGTTTATGCTACTTCGGAACAAACTTTACCTGTCAAACCCAAGGGGCACTCTACAAGATCAGTATCTACATCCCTGGCTCATGCAGCTCGCTTACCATTAGACACTATTTGTGCAGCTGCCACTTGGTCTAAACCACATACTTTCATTTCTCATTACAAGGTAGACAGGGTTTCTAGGGACAGGGCAACCTTTGGTTCCACTGTGCTCAAGAACGTTCTCCCGTGAGTTCCTCAGGAACATGGAGCTAGGGACGCTACCCAGGTGTAAGAACAAACGGCGAGATCGAACACTCTCACATTTAGAAGTTATGTCCTTACCATAACATTCCATGTGGAGTGTTCATCTCGCCTTTGTTCTTACATTCCCACCCTCCCACCCTCAGGAAGAACGTACAGTTTGGTGCCTGGTTTGGTTTATCCTGCTTCTGCTTTCGCAGTTGTTGTGTATATATGTATATATATTTGTATATATGTTCTTGCACTTATGTTTTTTGGCATGAATGTGTTTCTCTCTCTGACTTCTGGTTTGCTTGCAAACTAGATCTGAGGTAAAGGCAGAGGGGGATTGTGGGAGTTAGGTTGGTCTCGAGCTTCTTCTCGATGCAGAGCTTGCAGAGCGGCCGACACGGAGCCGAGGATCGGCTCCGAACCCAGGTGTAAGAACAAAGGCGAGATGAACACTCCACATGGAACGTTATGGTAAGGACATAACTTCTAATTCTTGTTGCATACGGTGCGATATCAGCTGTGGCTGTTCAGCACCAGCTGAAGAGATATGGCCACTAGCACTTTGCTAAGTATATCAAGCCCTTAGACCTTCAATGTGCATAAAATCTTGGTTTGAAGAAGAAATCCAGAGTGGGGTGCTTAAAGTCAATCTCAGAAGAGATATGACAACAAGCTTTACATAATCTACAGTGGAATGTACCAATACGATCATATACAGTTGAAGGTTTAATGGCTGACTCATAACAAAGCTGTCTTTTATAACATGCTGGATAGCTATCTAGCTCACAGATAAGACCCTAGAGGTCAGGATTGGTGAGGCTACCTCCACAAAGAGGCTGGTCATAAGTAGAGTCCCTCAGGGCTCTGTGCTGGATCTGCTCTTGTTTGGCATCTACTTCTTGGAGGTCAAAGTCAATGTCAAAGGCATCTGGCTGATCAAGTTCGCAGATAATTGGAAACTGGAAGGTGTCATTGAATCCCCTCTAGATCAGAATACCCTTCAGGAAGGTCTAGCATAGAAAAACACTTGGTGCCAAATCCATGGCTTAAAACTCAGTGCCATCTCTTTCAACTTTCTGGTCTAAAAGCCCGCATTTGCACTTTTCCCACCTTTCATATAACTTGTCTAGTCCAGATACAGATTTGCTGTATCCAGGACTGTTTGTAAGCTTCTTAGAGATGCCAGTGTCTGCTCCTCAATTTTTCCCTTAGATCTGTTAGTTCTCTCCTCTCCTGCTCTTTTACTAGCTTATTAGTCTAGCACTTTACCATACCAGACTTCTTGTAGCAATTATTGCAGCACACAAAAGTGCTAGCAGCACTAAACGTTCTACAAGGAAACGACTCCAGTACTTATTATTAATGCCCACCCCTCCAGGCATGTCTAAAGGTCAGTTCCCTGAGCTTTCTCCTATTGACCTGGTGAACTTGGGCATCCTGAGGCAATGTAGTAACTGCCTCATGTACACCGACAACCCTCTTCTCTTATCTCCCAACACTCAGACTTGGTGAGAGATGCACTTATATATCCAAACTGGAAGCCACGCACTCTCCAGCCAAGACAGGAATAGCTGGTCAAGAGGAGAAGGTAAACACTTGCACCACACCACATGGAACATATAGCCCTCCAGAACACACACCAGCACTGCCTTCACAAAAAGACACAAACCACACACCCACCTTTGCAGAGGCTCTCAATAAAAATCTACCCAAACAGCAGAGACCTGCAAGGCAGAAATGCACTCGACCACCACAACACAACAGTAATCACGAGACACATAACTCTCCTAAACAGTGTGCCACTCAACCAAAGCCCCTAAGGCAAAACAGCATGCCCAGCACACTAGTCATAGGTGACTCGATAGTGAGGCACACTGATGTCCCACTCACTAGGTTGAATAAGGAGAAAGTAACATTCAGCTGCCTGTCAGGTGCCAGAATCCACCACATAACACACGCACTCAGGTCCCTGAACAACAGGTACAAATATGACTCTGTCATTGTACATGTGGGTGTGAATGACCTGAGACATACCTCCCTGGACTACATGAAAAGAGACATTGGGGAGGTCTTGGATTATGTAGCCCAGGCGGGTATGATCTTAGCCCTGACAGCATTCTACCATCACCCTGAATGATGCCACAGTACAAGCAGAAAATGATTGATTTCAACACTTGGCTAAGTTTCTGGTGTCATTCTAAGGGGATCCAGTATCTGCCTGGGATGACATGATTGACAGACCTCAGTGCTTTGCCAGAGATGGCCTGCATTTTTCACACCTGGGCTTCTGGATACTGGCCAAGGCTCTTTCCACCCCTATAGTGCCTTTTTAGGTGGTATTCCAAAGACCAAATTACCACCATAACAGCTACAAACAAATACAATATGAGGGTCATGCTGCTCAACGCTAGAAGTCTAAATCTCAAAATTTACTCGCTCGAAGCACTTCTTAAAATGAAGAACATCGACATTTGTGCTGTAACAGAGACCTGGTTCAAGGCAGCAGAAAGCACCCCTGCACTACCAGGCTGTAACTCATTCCACACGTTACGGCTGCAGAACTTGGACCGAAGCTCCAAAGGCAGTGGTGTTTCCATATTCAGGAAGGATGCACACACCTCCAGACTGGTAGCCCAACATAATGCATCAGAGATACTTCAGGTGCAGCTAACATTGGGTTAGACAGCGAGCCTGTTATAGGTCTGCAACCATGTCCCAAGACTCGCACTCCACGTTCCTAAACACCCTAGAGAATATTAGGGTCCAACCTAACACTCTCATACTGGGCGACTTCAACTACCCCTCCATTAACTGGGAAAACTACTCGTGTACCAGTGCACTTGCCCAACGTTTCCTGCAATTCATTAATTGCAATGCTCTGAATCAGCTCGTTCTTACCCCCACTAGAGGTAGCAACATCTTTGAGCTGATCATTACTAACATGGGCGACTGTTGCTCTACACCAATAGTTAACTCCTCCCTGGTTAGAGCCAACCACAAACTAATTACCTTAGAAATCTGCATCCTCCACCACCCCCCGCAAAGGTAACCACCATGAAAACAGAGGTGGCTAACTTCATGGCTCCCATGCAAATAGAGAATAGTTGCATGACCGCCAAATCATGCACCAATGCACTGTACGAACACATGCATGCATGGATGTCGCCATACCCAATAGAACAAAGATGCTCTCCTCCAAAAAAAGGAAGACAATCTGGTGGTCCCCTGCCATAAACAAACTCTACAACAGAAGGAAGAAACTGATGTGGAATAAGATGAAGTCCCAGGACTGGAAAAACTCCCTTATCAGCCTCAACAAAAAGTTGAGATCCCTCATCAAATCCTCTAAAGCTAGCTATGAAAACAGAATTTCAGCAGATAGTAAAAACAACCAAAAGGCCTTCTGTAATTATATAAAGAATCTCCATGGCAATACCCAGATTTGCTCTGAGCTACTGCACAATGGTACCTCCTATACTGAGACAACGGATATTGCCAGTATAACGAAAAAAAAGATAAACTACTGAAACCATGATGGAATAATCACTTACAGCAAGGAAATCTTTCACCAAAAAGGCTTCTTCAGGTTTCATACACAAAGAGAAATCTACTGAAAGGTTTTAAAGCTACTAAGCAGTCACATCACATGGTTGTTAATAAGAGCTACAATTAAAAATTAAAGCTAAAATGTCTATTTAAAAAGTTAAATCTACTATATAAATGCATCCATCCTTAGGTAAACATAATTAACATCACAATGTTTTAAACACAGAAACTTCAGATGAGAAAACAACCAAGGTTAATGATTCGTTTTTAAATTGGAGTGCGTCTTTCACAACAGACACTACACTTGGACAGCAAAATGCCTCATAAACATTAGTTAGTGCACACCTAGTACGAGCCCTGGACCCAGTGGATTTTTCTATATTATTGCAGAAACCTCTTCCAATGCTCAAGCCACAAGCACGAATGAAGAGCCTCACACAGGGAGGCAACAACGTGAATTGACCAGTCACACGCAGTCAGACCAAGAGGTGATTTTTAACTTAACTAAATAAGAGTTGAATGAACATGAATGCTACGTCCTGAGTAAAGGACTAAACTTTGATGTTCTTTGTGTTTCACTGTTGCAGTCATTACATTTGGGTTATCTGCCTGCAGGTAGCTCTCAGCCGGCCTGAATATCAAAGTCTTGGATCCCTGTGTCAGATGCTGTCTCTTCTTCCATGGCGTCAGGTCCTCAGGGGTATAAAACATGCAGCCAACGCCATTACATCAGTCTTTCTTGCCGTGCAGTGCCCGAAGCAGAAGCAGTTCGCACGTGCCAGTCGACCGACTCCTGAAATTTTCATTTTCGAGTTTCAGAATCAAAGTCTTCGAAAAAAGCTAAGTACCCCGTTGGGGATCCTTTTTCTTGCTCTTAAATGATGAAAGTAAAAGTTAACAATTGTCTTACCTGTGGAAAGCAAATACCTCATAAAGATTTTCATTCGTACTGCATTCCTTGCTTAGGCCCAGACCATGACGTCCCTAGCTGTCAGTTTTGCGCCTTATTCAACCCCTGAACTATTTGTCATCGGTCTATTTTCACAGCAAATTATTTTGGTACTCGGTTTAACTATCCAGAAATGGCTTCTGTAAGCCATCTGACTACCGATATTCTGAAAAAAATGTAAGGATAAAGACAGAGACAGACTGCATAGGTCCAAAACCGCCGCCGACGCTTCCGTTAAGCTAGTCGCCAGTTCGTCGTGTGTACTCAGTGAGGCGCTTTCATAGCCTCTGATACCCACTACTTCAGATTCGCAGGCCTCTACTGAGACCCATTCAGAGTTCGGTATGCTGCGAGATGCTTCTTTGACTATGGAACCTGCGGATGTCTCTACCTTGGATGGGTCCGGAGCCGCTGTGCAGGCACCAGCTCCTGAGGGTGTATTCAGGACTACAGATTTGCATTTTAAACCGAAGCCATCTTCTTCATCAAGGCCTAAAATCGACCCACGCCTAGAAAACTGACTTCCAAACTGCATGGTTAGGCTCATATGCCCAAAACAACAAATGCTTAGAATGGCTGAAGACCTTATTACTTTAATTAGGGGAAGCTGGCCTTCGCCCTCTAAGAGACCAAGAACTGATTTTCCTTCTGCTCAGGATTCTGAAATTTCTGTTTCTTCTGATTACCAGGATTTGCCCTTACCTACCTATGAGGATTCTGATGCAGAGGATTCCATTTCCTCTGCTTCCCCTCCAGAAGATTTTTCTTTTGGTAAAACTTGCACACTCTTAGGGAGCATTTCCACTGGGAAAGCCAGGATTACTCTGACTCCAAAAAGAGGCTTAGGGAATTCTTACTCTTCCCTCAACACAGGCCTTTAGCTATCCCTGCTGTTCTGGATATTGTAGATGATGCCGTCTTGGAATCTACCTGGCCCCAGACACTTTACCTCCAGCTCCCAGAAAACCTGATCGGTATTACAGAGTACCTGACTCTCACAAGTTCCTCTTCAAGAATCCTACTGTGGATCCAGAGACCATTTCCCAAGGACCAAAGGGCATTAAGGCTACTGCTGCCAAAAACCCCACCCCCTCTGATAGAGATTCCAGGGCCTTGGACAGATGGGGTAAGAAGGTATGCACTTCTGCTACTTTGGCCATTAGGGCCTTAAATTGTCAGTTTCATATGTTAAAGTATCTGCAGCATATTGTGGGACTACTTAAACAGAAAATGATGTTGATTCCTGACTGTGCTGAACGTAAAGAATTACAGGATTTAATGCATTCTGCTGAACAAGTTGGTAAACATACTTTGCAATGTGGTTTTGACTCTTTAGAAGCATCTTGCAGGACAGTTGTCACTGGGTCTGTACTTAGACGGCATGCTTGGCTTAAGGAGCAAAACTTGCCAGATCATGTTAAAGCTAAGTTACTGGATGCTCCCTTAAACCAGGACCACTTGTTTGGCAACAAAGCAGAAGAAGTCCTTAAAAAGATGGAGGAAAAAGCTAAATCTATGCAAACTGTTAAAGATTTCCTGCAAGTACAGCCTCCCAGATTTAGTAGGCATTGGCCTTCTAAGAATTGGTCCTTTCCAGGTTTTGACTCTTTAGAAGCATCTTGCAGGGCTGCTGTCACTGGGTCTGTACTTAGAATGCATGCTTGGCTTAAGGAGCAAAACTTGCCAGATCATGTTAAAGCTAAATTACTGGATGCTCCCTTAAACCAAGACCGCTTGTTTGGCAACAAAGCAGAAAAAGTCCTTAAAAAGATGGAGTAAAAAGCTAAATCTATTAAAACTGTTAAAGATTTCGTGCAAGAACAGCCTCCCAGATTTAGTAGGCAATGGCCTTCTAAGAATTGGTCCATTCCAGTCTCTTCCAGGCCTTCTCAGTCCAAACCCAGGAACAGCAGACCACCTAGGTTACAGTCTCAGGCTACACACAGGCCTAATCAGTGGGGGGCTCCCACTTCCAAAGCTGGAAGTAGTAAGACACCCCCCTATGGAAAAATGTCGCAGTGACTTAACCTTAAGCCTTCCAAGCCCTGCGCAACTGCCTGCTCCCTTAGGAGGAAAGCTTGCCCTGTTTGCAAAAAACTGGGAACTCATTACCCAGGACAAACGGGTTTTAAATATAGTTTTCCAAGGATACAGATTCCACTTCCACACCTTAGCAACCCCAAACGGTTGGCCAGATCTACCCCCAAATCAGTGGGCAGAGACTCAACAGCAGGTTCTCTCTCTTCTAAGTATCATGGCTATTCAACCTGTCCCAGCAGAAGAAAGGGGACAAGGTTTTTACTCAAGACTTTTCCTGGTACTCAGAAAAGGCAGCTCCTGGCATCCTATCCTGGACCTCTGTATTCTAGACACTTTTTTGGTAATACCAAAATTCAAAATGCTAACACTTCAACAGCTGCTCCCTATGCTGGGCAAAGATGCCTGGTTGGCAACCTTAGACTTAAAGGAAGCTTACCTGCACATTCCAATAAGGGAGTCTTGCAGGAAATACCTACACTTCAGAGCAGGCTCCATGCACTATCAGGTCTCTGCACTTCTCTTTGGCTTATCTACTGCACCCAGGGTATTCACAAAGTGTCTAGCTCCAGCCATTGCATTTTTCAGTTAGAGAAATATTCAAATATACCCATACATGGACGATTGTCTGATTCAGGCAGAAAGCCAGGACTTGCTATTAAAACGTGTGGCATTTGTAAAGAAACTTTTAGCCTCGCTGGGGTACACCATAAACGAAAAGAAATCTCACCTAGTACCCTTCCAACAGATTGTATTCCTGGGAGCAAGCTTGAACACAACTTTCCAGATGGCTTTCCTCACGCCAGAGAAACAAGTTTATTTGATAGCCTACTTCAAACTACTGGCCACAAGACCCAGCTATCTGCAAGGAAAATTCTGCAAGCCCTGGGGTTCATGGCCTCTTGCATTCAATGGTATCTAAAAAGCCTGTGGTGCCAACATTCTCAGGACCTGGAAAAAAGATTCCTGTCATGCCTTGTATAAAGACAGAGTTCCTTTGGTGGGCAGAGGCCTACCACCTCAAGAAGGGGCTCCCTTTCAATCTACTCCCTGCTGTCCAAACCCTAACAACAGACGCATTAGACTATGCATGGGGGGGGCTCACTTGGCAGGGCAGTGCATGCAAGGCAAATGGAACCCGAGTCAGATGCACCTGCATATCAATCACAAAGAAATGTTAGATGTACAGAATTCCCTGACAGCCTTCAAAGGACCACATCCTTCCAGGACAGTTATTGGTAAAGACAGACAACACCACAGTTATGTGGTACATAAACAAGCAGAAGGGAACCCACTCATATCCTCTCTGCAGACTAGCCATGGCTCTATGGAACACAGCCTTGATCTACCAAGTGCACCTACAAGCTCAATTCACTGGAAGACGACCTAAGCAGAAATCTCATGGACCCACACGAATGGAAACTGGAACCAAAAATATTCAACCTCTTGAGGAACAAATGGGGTCTCCAGAAATAGACCTACTTGCCTCCCCCCAGAGCTACCAATTGGACAAATTATGCACAAGGACTCCCCACAGTCAAGCTTGGAAAGTGGATGCCCTGTCCTTTACCTGGGAAAGCCTCTCGGTTTATGCCTTTCCCCCTCTGCCTCTCCTCTCGAAGGTTCTACTAAAGATCAAACAGGACAAACCAAGGACAATACTGATTGCACCAGACTGGCCAGGCCAGCATTGGTACCCCCTCTTGCGCAGTGTGATGCTGTTGGAGCCATGGCACCTACCTCAGACACCTTCCCTACTGTTCCAGCAGGAGGGCCAGATTCTGCACCCTCAGCTTCAAACCCTGAACCCTGCAGCCTGGCTAATCCCTTGAGCTCTCCAACAGCATCCCTCAGTAAGCAGGTGTTAGATGTTATTCTGGAAGCAAGGAGGCCTAGCACTAGAAAATCTTATGCTGAAATGTGGAAAAGATACTGTTCCTGGAGCCAAATTCAGGGGATGGACACAACAGTGCCCAGCTTACCTCATATTTTTCAGTACTTAACAGAAATGCTCCACAAGGGCCTATCCTTATCGTCAATTAAAATTCATGCCTCTGCCATTTCAGCACATTGTAATACTGAATCACCCTTCTTCTCTCACCCCCTGCTAAAACAGTTCCTCAGAGGGGCCAAAAATTTAAGACCCCCCCCAGGTGAGCCCCTACTTCAGCCTGGGACCTCAACTTTGTATTGGAAAAGCTCACTCTCCCTCCATTTGAACCAGCCGCAACTGCAGAGTTGAAATTCCTTTCTTGGAAAACGGCCTTCCTTCTAGCCATCACTTCAGCAAGAAGAGTGTCTGAATTATGGGCCCTCATGGCAGTGGAGCCCTTCATTATCTTCCATGCAGACAGGGTTTCCCTCAGGACCAATCCTTCCTTTATGCTCAAGGTGGTGTCTAGTGTGGCCCTAAATCAGTCCATTCATTTGCCTACTTTTTTCCCGAACCCACAAAACAAAGGTGAATGAATACTGCTGTCTTTGGATGTGCACAGTCAACTTAGATTTTATTTGGACAGGACCAAGCCTCTCAGAAAATCTGAACAGCTGCCAGTTGACTTTGCTGCAGGGGCTGAGGGGAAGGCCATTTCAAAGCAAACCATTTCTAAATGGATAGCCCATTGCATTCATTTCTGCTATAAGCACCATGGAAAAACTACCCCACAGGGGATAAGATCACATTCCAACAGGGCTGCATCTACCTCTACAGCCTTCCTCAGAGGTGTCCTACCAGGGACATCCTAGAAGCTGCTACCTGGAGCTCTGTACATATCTTCACCAAGCATTACCACATGCCTATTTTTTCTAAATCCAGAGCTGGTTTTGCCACTGCAGTTTTGCAGGGCTTAATAGCTGGTCCAAATGCTCTCTAAATTCCTCCTCCCTTTCTTAGCTTTGGTTATCAACCCAAATGTAATGACTGTAACAGTGAAACACGAAGAACATAATACAGTTGTGTACACTTACCAAAAATGTAGATGTTCGAGTGTATTCACTGTTGCAGTCCTGGTTACCCTCCCTCCAATCCCCTGACTTCTGTTGACTCTACCTTCCTTCTTGTTTGGTGTATTTAAGCTTTCTGGTGTACTTGCTTTTTTTTGGAGGTGTAACCTAACATATAATTGCTTTCCATTATGGGGGCACCTGACATCTGGGGCAAGAAAAAAACTCATGTAACGGCGTCGGCTGCATGTTTTATACCCCTGAAGACCTGACGTCATGGAAGAAGAGACAGCATCCGACGCAGGAGTCCAAAACTTTGATATTCAGGCTGGCTGAGGACTACCTGCAGGCAGATAACCCAAATGTAATGACTGCAACAGTGAATACACTCGAACATCTACATTTATGGTAAGTGTACACAACCGTACTTTCCTTCTAATATAACTGATTTATCTGACACCATATTAGAAGTAAAACAGTTTGTCAGAAACATTAGTTTGAAACAAACTTTTGGCAATAATATTGATTATAATACAGATAAGCTCAAATGCTGTAGTTTGTTTATGCCCTGTTATAATGTACTGTTGCAAGGTTTTGAAAGAGCATTGAGAGTGACATCTATGAATTATATAAAAGTAAGACTTGTCATAAATTTCACAACTTAACGCCAGCGCAAATACAAGCCATACAGTCACTTACTAAGAATGAAGATGTAGTAATAAAATGTGCGGACAAAGGTAGTTCTGTAGTTATAATAGATAGTGAATATTACAACGAGAGCATGCATGATGTGTTGAACTCTGGTGATTATGGAGCCATAGATAGGAGAACAAGTAATTTAATAGCTTTAAGAGTCAAAAATGCAGTCTCTCAAATGCATGATCACCAACATATTTCAGATGACTTGTTTAACTATTTATTAGAGTAACATCCAAAACTGCCATTCATTTATGGTGTGCTCAAAATACATAAAGATGTTAGCTCTCCTCCCATGAGAACAATTGTTTTGGCCAGAGGATGGGCCACCTAGCCGATCTCAAGATATTTAGAAAAACAATTGAGACGTGGTTGGCAAAAACAAATACTATCTTAAGAGACACCACCGTGTTTTTAGAAAAGTTGTTTGGTCACATGGCAGTATTGAACCTAGTCATTATTTAGTGACATTGGATGTGGATTATCTTTTTACAGTAATTCCACACGACTTTGGAATTAATAGTGTCAGCAGGTTTGTACAAAAATATTCTAATCTATCCCATGTTCAAATATACTTACTATGTAACCTTTTAAGGTTGGTCTTGTACAATAATGTGTTTTTGTTTAAAACAAATATATATCATCAAATGAATGGAGTGGCAATGGGCAATGGGCATGCCCATTGCCAATACTTGTGCCAACACAGTTATGTTTATGTGGGAGGAGAGATGCATATTGAGTAGTGAGAATCCCTTTAGAGAACGAGTTGTCTTTTATCAGTGATTTGTGGATGACCTATTTTTAATATGGAAGGGTGATATAATTGTACTCAATCAATTTTATGAATATATTTCTAAGACTGAGGATTTTTTGAAGTTCAAGTATGACATTTCTGTAATGCAGCAAACATTTTTGGATGTGTTAGTTAAAAAAGATGAGACAGGTACTTTGAACACTCAACTTTATCGTAAGCCAATAAAAAGAATATGCATCTGCATCATACTAGTATACATGTACCTTTTCTGTTCAAAAACATCGTGAAGGTACAAATGCAGCATGTAGCTAGGCTGAATGCATCCAATGCATTTATGCAAACACAGATCGATAAAATAGCTACTGACGTTCACTTACGAGGTTATAAAAATTCAGAAATAGCATCAGCCAAACAGAATATTTTAGAGCAACATACTACAACAACAAGACCAGTCTTTTCTAATCAAGTTTGTCTGGAAGGAAATATAATAAATAGTGAGAGGAACCCTAAATAAATAAGATGTATGTTAACATATAATAGAAATACTAGATAAATAACATACAATAGAAATACTAGACTAGAGACCCAATAAAAACAACCCCCAGGCTCCACTCTTGACTGGATCCTAGTCTCTCACCTAAATAAAGTCTCACACACAGGCACCTTACCAGACTCCATAAGTGACCACTTGCCAGCCTTCATCCATCGAGCAACCCCCTCCACCCCTCACCTACACCAATATATCCATACACAAAACCTTACAACCTTTAACCCTACAACTTTCTCCAATTCCCTCAAACTAACAAACTGGGACAATCTAAAAACTATTCCTCTAGACAACACCCTAGAATTCTTCAACTCAACCTTCTTAGATACCCTGAACTCCCAAGCCCCACCAAGAACAAAACAAGTAAAACCCAACTCCACCCCATGGTTAACTAAAGATATTAAAGCACTTATGCAACAAAGAGAGAAGACCTGGAAATGCTACCATCACAATAAGCACCCCAACACCCTTCTTAAATATAAGCAACTCCGCAACCTAGCCAGAAAACGAATTATGAAAGATAAAAAATCTTACTATACTAAACTCCAGTCTAGTAATTCCAAAAACCCCAAACAGTTCTGGAACTCCATCAACTCTCTTCTGAACTAAGGTACCAAAAACAATCTTTGCCCTGACACCAGTAAATCTGACCCAGAAATAGCCACTCTATTCAACTCCTTTACCAACTCTATAGCAGAACTCACCAAGACCTTCCCAAACCACAACACCTCAGCTCAAACCCTCTTCCCTAGCCTCTACCCAACCTTCCATCCCTAACACTCCTCCCATATTTCATCTCAAACCCATCTCCACCTCGTACATAAAAAACTTCTCTCTAAACTTAAGCCGTGCTCCAATGTTCCTGACAATATCCCCTCACTCTTTCTAAAACTTGCAGCAGATGGTATCGCCATCCCCATTAGCATTCTCATTAATTGTTCCATACAGGAATCGTATGTCCCAAAACTGTGACGTGCAGCCTTTATCCTACTACTCCATAAAGGAGGCAGAAATAATAGCATCTCAAAGTTCTGACCCATAGCCATTCTCTCCCCAATTTCAAAAATTCTTGAAAAATGCATCCACCTCCAGCTCATGCCTTTCCTTACCAATAATCAACTCCTCACCCATACACAACATGGTTTCCATCCTGGCCATAGCACAATAACTGCTCTTCTCTCTTTCCTAGACATATTAAACCACGCCCGTGACTTTGGAGAAACTGTATCCACAGTCTTTCTAGATCTCCCCAAGGCTTTTGACACAGTCTCCCATACCCCCTCCTAAACCACCTTTCTAACCTTAATCTCTCTCAAAACACTCTAACCTGGTTCAACAGCTACCACAGACCATAAAAACTGGCACATCAGCCTTCCTACCTACCTCGACTGGGGTACACCAGTGATCCATACTCAGTCCAATGCTCTATAATATATTTATTAATGATTTTCATGCAACCATTCCTAACATTAAGGTGGTACAATATGCAGACCACTCAACTTTAGTCTGCCCTCTTTTAACCTCCCAGAGCTCCAAACAAAAACTGAAACTGCATTGTCAACTACTGAGAACTGGATGCTTCAAAAGCACCTCTTTCTAAATGCCAACAAATCCAAAATTCTACTATTCTCTCCCTCAAAATCTGTCCCTCTCGACAAAAACTCTTTCAGTATTATCAGCCATGCCAACTCCACCATAGAAGTTGTTCCTTTTGCTAAACTTCTTGGGGTTACTGTTGATGAATATCTAAAATTCGATACTCATATTCAGCTAAATATTAAGAAAACATATCAGAAACATGGCATGCTGTACAGAAACTCCCACTTTCTCTCTCCTTCTACAAGACAAACACTCGCCACTACCTACTTACTACCATCACTATTGTATGGTGCTCCCCTACGAACCAACTTATCTTCCTCCATCTCTTCCAAACTGGAAATCTGTTACAACAAAATCTCAAAATTTGCCACTAAATCCAAATACTCCCACCACTGTACATCTCTCCACCTACCAAATTTGCTAGAAATTCCCAACTATCTTAACTACCTCCAACTCACTACAGCCCACAAGCTAATTTTTAAACCAACTAAATGCCCAGCACTAACAAACATCTTACCATCATACACCCCACACAGAACTCTAAGATCTGTTCACCATAATCTAATTATTGTACACAAACCAAACTGTCCCGCTGGCCAGCTTCTCCTATCCTTTTCCTTAGCCAAAAAATTGAATTCTCTCCCTCCCTCTCTAAGAGTTTCTGAAAATTTTGAACACTTTTAAAACCCAGCTCCATTCCTACCTCTCCCATAATTGGAAATGTAATTGCACTCTAGCTACCTAACCTGCTAATGACTCTACTACAAGTAACTCTACTCCATACTGATTTCCTAAACAGCTGCCTCACTCTGAATATAATGTAATCCAACATCTGTATCTTGAATGTATATATTGTAAATAGTATACTATCTGTCTTCTCTCTCCCCCATCTGGGAATGATTCTCACTACTGCCAACATATAACATTTGATGCTATTTAACAAAGAACATCAACACATCCCTAACCTAAAATGTAATGTATGCACTCCACTTTTTCTATTATACAACTACCTCTCTCTGAATGCATCAAGATCATGAATGTATTCATAGTAAATAATGTAATTTCCACCTTTAGTCACCACTTTTCTGGGGAAAATTTGTATTTATTGCCGTCTTACAAATTTTAGTGCTGAAGTAGCTAACTTCATTTTATCTGCAACCTTTGGGTATTCGGATCCATATCGAATCCGAGCCTGCAACTTGTCAAGCATCTGCTCTGAGCTCCAAGCTCCTTCCCCTTACCCATAACCCATCACCATCTCCTACCTTCCCTCAGATCTCGTTTGCCACTTCGTGCATCAGCATCGTGGTCTCCGTAGCTTTGAGCATTAGGGTTGTAGTAAGTGCCTTTTGGTATTTATTTTGTGTGTAGTGAGAGTTTGCTCTCAGTTAGTTCCCTTTCCTCCCCCATACTCTTGTTCCTCGGTAAAAAAAAAAGTTTAGTTTGGTGAAGTAGTTTAGTGGAGCTCCACTCCTCTAGATTCTCCTCGGAGCCGACGGAGCCTTCGGAACCGAGGCCTTCATCCAGATCCTCGCACCATCCAGCCAGATCCGAGTTGGTCACTTTCTTGCACTCAACTCAGAGTCTCTCTAAATTGTATATGGATAGGATGATGAGATTTATTCAGACCCAAATCTAGATGGGAGTCTTGCCAGGCCCCTCTCACTCTGGAGGAGGGACCTCCATCCTCTTCTTTCATCCGATTTTTCCTTCCCCGAACTGGCCTGCGGTTTTGGGGTTTATGGATCCGAGGATCTTCGGAGCTGGGGGTTTAGTGCCGACGGTTCCTCCAACCTCGACTCCTGCAATTACCTTGAGTTCCTCAAATCCGACCAGTTCGGATCCAAGCAGCTCTCGGGGCCGAGGACGGGGAGTCGAACCTGAAGGAATGGACGTGTCTTCGGCTCCGACGTTGTTGGATCCGTGCCGTTCCTTTGGAGCTCCGGCTACCTAAGCCTCTGCCCCGATCCTCACGGCGGACCCGGGAAGAGCTTCCTCCTTGTTGGGTGCTAAGGAGGTGTGCTGTCCATCAGCATTCAACGTGGTGGAGAGGGTTCTCTCCCAAGGATCGAGATCCCAGCCTGTTTCCTTTGATTCCACCCAGACTCCCTCAGATTCGGTTATGACTCCCTTCAGCTTGTCCCAGGGACAGCCCATGCTAGAGGAACCTCCCGTGGCTCATGAGCCCTCTTCAGAGTCCCACTTAAGAGGGTCTTTGTAAGCACACATGTAAAAGGAGGCACCTGGACTCCCCCGAGTCCTTGACAGAAGACACGGATTTAGATGAAGGAGAAGGTTTCCCCAGGTCACCTCCCAAGGATGTCTCCTTTGGAGACATCATGGAGACCCTCCGCCAGAGGGGAGGTTGGTCAGACCCAAAACCTTCTACGGATAAATCAGTGTTCCTGGAGGCTTTTGGCACGGGCCCGTCTACGTCCTGGGTGTCCCCACCGGCAGATCCCTTGGTGGATCTTACCACCACGCAGGTGTGGAAGGAGCCTGACACCATAGAGCCGATACCTAAATGCCCGGACAAGATCTTCTGTCCACTCTCGGACAGACAGGCCTCATAAAAAGGATTCCCCCGTGGATGCTATGGTGGTTGCAGCAGCCACCAAGAGGGAACTGGCTCGGGAAAGTTCCTCATCCACCCTCCGGACAAGGAGTCCAGGGCAGTAGGTCTATTTGGGAAGAGTGTATATTCTTCAGTGACATTTTCCATCTGATCACTGAACTATTTGGCACACATTATATGACTGCAGCGAGACCTAGTCACGGAGTTAGCTGAGTCACCCCCAGAGTCTTTGTCGCCGGAGGCCAAGCGTCTGTTCTCTGCGAAAATGTCGACTCTGAAGTCAGTGTCAAACACGTCTATGCACCTCCTTCCCATGCTATGGAAGGAGCAGCTAGGGCGGCTGGGACTGGTGTGGCTATGAGGAGACACGCTTGGCTCAGTCTGTGTCAATTTGCGGACCCCTTGACGGCATCTTTAACAAATGCTCCCTTCCATTGTTCTTTTCTTTTTGGGAAGACTGTACGTGACACCCTTGTCCAGAGTGAAAAAGACAGGAAGACTTTGACTGCCGTCGGAATCCATTTCTCTAGTCCTCAAAGATCCTTTTCTAGGAATTAGAGAGGGCAAAAGAAGATGTGGTTCCGGAAATCACAGTTTTCCCGGGACTCTCAGGACAACTCGTCCCCTAGAGGCAGAGGGGGACAGGATAGACGCCATCCTAGAAGCAGAGGGCTTCTGAGGAACTTTGGGTCTAGGGATCCCTTCTCGGACAGGCCCACGCAGCAGCCCTGAGGGGTTGCCTGACTGTCCTACTCTGGAGACAGTCAGGGAAAGATTATCATTGCACCTATCGGCTTGGGAGTCCATAACTGCAGATTGTTTGGTGCTTCAAATAATATCCAGAGGCTACACCATCCCGTTTCTTACCCCTCCCATCCAACCAAAGCACCTCCCAGATGTCCCACCTGCTCAAAGGGAGACTGCAGCGCTAGAGATTTCCAAGCTGCTTCGCAAATGAGCCATCAAACTGGTCCTCCCCGACCAGTCAGGATCAGGCATTTACTCCAGGTTCTTTTTAGTGCCAAAAAAGACTGAGGACCTCAGGCCCATTTTGGACCTGTCAACCTTAAACCTGGCTGTCACCAAACAGAAATTCTGGATGGTCACCCTACAGTCCATTCTACTGTATCTTCGAGAATGCGACTGGATGTGCTTGATAGACCTCCAGGAAGCTTACTACCACATCAAGATTCGCAGAAGCTCCAGGAGATTCCTTCACTTCCGGCTGGGAGCCAATCAGTTCCAGTTCAGAGCCCTACCCTTCGGTCTCACCACAGCCCCCAGGGTGTTCACCAAGGTAATGGCAGTCGTAGCAGTTCACCTGAGGCTTCAGAGAATTCAGGTATTTCCTTACCTAGATGATTGGCTCCTCACATCTTCCACCAAACGTCGTCTTTGCCAAGCCAGAGACTCCTTCCTGCAGACCGGCTATGGATCACTATCAATGTTTCCAAGTCCCTCTTGTTGTTGCAGCCATCACATTTGGGGTTATCTGCTTGCAGGTAGCCCTCAGTCGGCCTGATTTTCCAAGTCTTGGGTCCTGCGTCGGTTGCTGTCTCATCTTCCATGACGTCAGGTAGTCAGGGGTATGAAGCATGCAGCCAATGCCATTACATCAGTCTTTCTTGCCGTGTGGTGCCCAAAGCAGAAGCAGTTCACAAGTGCCAGTCGGCCGACTCCTGAAATTTTCATTTTCGAGTTTCAGATCCGAAGTATTCAACTAAGCTAAGTACCGTTGGGGATCCTTTTTCTTGCTCTAAACCGATGTCAGTAAAAGTTAACAATTGTATTTCTTGTAGAAAGCAAATACCTCATACAGATTTTCATTTGTATTGCATTCCTTGCCTAGGCCCAGACCATGACGTACCTTGCTGTCAGTTTTGTGCCTTATTCAAACCTCGAACTATTCGTCATTGGTTCATTTTCACATCTAAATATTTTGGTACTCAGTTCAGTTATCCAGAAATGGCTTCGGTAAGCCACCCGACTACCGACTTACCGAAAAAACACAAAGATAAAGACAGAGACAGACCGCATAGGTCCAAAGCTGCCACCGACGCTTCTCCTAAGCTAGTCGCCAATTCGCCGGTACTCAGTGAGGTGCTTTTGCAGCCCCTGATACCCGCTACTTCAGATTTGCAGGCCTCTACTGCGACCCATTCGTAGTCAGGTATGCCGCGAGATGCTTCTTCAACTGTGGAACCTGCGGATGTCTTTACCTTGGATGGGTCCCGAGCTGCTGTGCACGCACCGGCTTCTGAGGGTGTATTCAGGCCTACTGACTTGCATATTAAACCAACGCCATCCTCTTCTTCAAGGCCTAAAACTCGACCCATGCCTAGAAAACTGACGTCCAAACTGCATGGTCAGGCCCATATGCCTAAAAAACAAATGAAAAGAATGGCTGAAGACCTTATTACTCTAATCAGGGAAAGCCACCCTTCTCCCTCTAAGAAACCTAGGACTGATTTTCCTTCTGAAGTTTCTGTTTTCTCTGATGACCAGGAGTTGCCCTTATCTACTTATGAAGATTCTGATGCAAAGGACTCAATTCCCTCTGCTTCCCCTCCAGAGGAGTTCTCTTTTGGTGAAACCTTGCATACTCTTAGGGAGCATTTCCTCTGGGAAAGCCAGGATTACTCTGACTCCAAAAAGAGGCTTATTACTCCTACCTCAACACAGGCCTTTAGCTATCCCTCCTGTACTGACATTGTAGATGATACTTTCTCGGAATCTAGCCTGGCCCCTGACACTTTACCTCCAGCTCCCAGAAAACATGACAGGTATTACAGGGTATCTGACTCTCACAAGTTCCTCTTTAAGAACCCTACTGCGGATCCTGAGACCATTTCACAGGGACCCAAAGGCATTGTCTACTACTGCCAAAAACCTTACCCCCTCTGATAGAGATTCCAGGGCCCTGGATAGATGGGGTAAGAAGGTATACACTTCTGCAACTTTGGCCATTAGGGCCTTAAACTGCCAGTTTCATATGTTAAAGTATCAGCAGCCTATTATTGGATTGCTTAAACAGAAAATTATGTTAATTCCTGACTGTGTTGAAAATAAAGAATTACAGGATTTAATGCATTCGGCTGAGTAGGTTGGAAAACATACTTTGCACTATGGTTTTGATTCATTGGAGGCATCTTGCAGGGCTGCTGTCACTGGGTCTGTACTTAGAAGGCATGCTTGGCTTAAGGAGCAATCTTTGCCAGATCATGTTAAACCTAAATTACTGGCGGCTCCCTTACTCTAAGACTGCCTGTTTGGCAACAAAGCAGAAGTAGTACTTAAAAGATGGAGGAAAGGGCTAAATCTATGCAAACTGTTAAAGATTTCCTGCAAGTACAGCCTCCCAGGTTTAGCAGGCATTGGCCTACTAAGAATTGGTCCTTTCCTACCTCTTCCAGGTCTTCTCAGTCCAACCCCAGGACCAGCAGAACATCCAGGCTTCAGTCCAAACGTACTCACAGGACTAAGCAGTGGGGGGCTCCCACTTCCAAAGCTGGGAGTAGTAAGACACCCCCCTATGGTAAATTGTCACAATGACTAAACTTTAAGCCTTCAAAGCCCTGCTCAACTGACTGTTCCTTTAGGGGGAAAGATTGCCCTGCATGCAAAAAAATGAGAACTGATTACCCAAGACAAATGAGTTTTAAATATAGTTTCCCAAGGATACAGATTCCACTTCCACTCCTTACCAACCCCAGATGGTTGGCCAGACCTACCCCTAAACCCCAGTGGGCAGAGGCTCAAAAGCAAGTTTTCTCTCTTCTAAACATCAGGGCTGTTCAGCCTGCCCAAGAAGAAGAATGGGGGCAAGGTTTCTACTCAAGACTTTTTCTGGTACCTAGAAAAGACAATTCCTGGCATCCTATCCTGGATCTGTCTATCCTAAACACTTTTTTGGAAATCCCAAAATTCAAAATGCTAACTCTACATCAGCTGCTTCCCATGCTGGGACAAAATGCCTGGTTGGCAGCACTGGATTTAAAAGAAGCCTACCTGCACATCCTAATAAGGGAATCTTACAGAAGTTACCTACACTTCAGAGCAGGCTACATGCACTATCAGTTCTCTGCACTGTCCTTTGGCTTATCTACTATGCCCAGGGTATTCACAAAGTTCCTAGCTCCAGTCATTGCATTTTGCAGGCAAAGAAATATTCAAATATACCCATACCTGGACGATTGTCTAATTCAGGCAGAAAGCCAGGACATACTATTAAATCATCTGGCATTTGTAAAGAAATTGCTAACTTCTCTGGGGTACACTATAAACAAAAATAAATCACATCTAGTACCCTGCCAACAAATTGTATTCCTGGGAGCAAGCTTGAATACAACTTCCCAGATGGCCTACCTCACGCCAGAGAAACAAGTTCATTTGACAGCCTACTTCAAACTACTGGCCACAAAGACCCAGTTATCTGCAAAGAAAATGCTGTAAGGCCTGGGGTTCATGGCCTCTTGCATTCTACTAATTCCATATGCAAGATTGCATATGAGGAAACTACAGTGGTATCTAAAAAGCTTAGGGTGTCAACATTCTCAGGACCTAGAATCAATGATTCCTATCATACCTTGTTTAAAGATAGAGTTCCTTTGGTGGGCAGAGGCCTGCCACCTAAACAAGGGACTGCCATTCACTGTGCCCCCTGCCGCCCAAACCCTAACAACAGATGCATCAGACTATGCATGGGGGGCTCACTTGGCAGGGCGGTGCATTCAGGGCAAATAGAACCAGAGTCAAATGCACCTGCATATCAATCAAAAAGAAATGTTAGCTGTACAGAATGCTCTGACAGCCTTCAAGGACCACATTCTTCCAGGACAATTATTGGTAAAGACGTTCAATACCACGGTTATGTGGTACATAAACAAGCAGGGGGGAACCCACTCATACCCTCACCGCAGACTAGCCATGGCTCTGTGGAACACAGCCTTGAGCTACTAAGTGCAACTACAAGCTTGATTCCTGCCAGGCAAGCTAAATACACTGGCAGACGACCTAAGCAAAAATCTCATGGACCCACACAAGTAGAAACTGGAACCAAAGATATTCAACATGTTGAGAAACAAATGGGGGAGCCCAGAGATAGACCTGTTTGCCTCCCCTCAAAACTACCAATTGGCCAGATTCTGCACAAGGACTCCACACAGACAAGCTTGGAAGGTGGATACCCCGTCCTTCACCTGGAAAAAACAGTTTATGCCTTTCCCCCTCTATCTCTCCTCTACAAAGTGCTACTAAAGATCAAACAGGACAAACCAAGGACCATACTGATTGCACCAGACTGGCCACGCCAACACTGGTACCCCGTCTTGTGCAGTGCGTCATTGCTGGAACCATGGCACCTCCACTAGACCCCTGCCCTGCTGTCCCAGCAGGAGGGCCAGATTCTGCACTCACAGCTTCAAACTCTGAACCTTGCAGCCTGGCTAATTACCTGATCTCTCCGTTACCATCCCTCAGTAAGCAAGTGATGGATGTTATACTGGAGGCAAGGAGGCCTAGTACTAGAAAACCCTATGCTGAAAAATGGAAAATATTCTGTTCCTGGAGCCAAACCCAGGGGATGAGCACAACAGTGCCCAGTTTACCTCATATTCTTCAATACTTAGGGCCTTTCCTTTTCTTCCATTAAAATTCATGCCTCGGCCATTTCAGCACATTATAATACAGAGCCACCCCTTTTCTCTGATCCACTGCTAAAGCAATTCCTCAGAGGCGCCAAAAATCCAAGTCCACCCAGGAGAGCCCCTATTCCAGCCTGGGACCTTAACTTTGTATTGGAAAAGCTCACTCTGCCTCCCTTTGAGCCAGCTGCAAATGCAGACTTGAAATTCCTTTCTCAATAAACAGCCTTCCTTCTAGCCATCACTTAAGCAAGAAGAGTGTCTGAATTACAGGCCCTCATGGCAGTGGAGCCTTTTGTCATCTTTCATGCGGGCAGGGTGTCCCTCAGGGCCAATCCTTCCTTTATGCCCAAGGTGGTATCCAGTGTGGCCCTTAATCAGTCCATTCATTTGGCAATCTTCTTTTCTAATCCACAGAACAAAGGGGAACAAATACTGCACTCCCTGGACATGCACAGATAACTTATATTTTACTTGGACAGGACTAAGCCTCTCAGGAAATCTCAACAGCTGCTGGTTGCATTTGCCGCAGGGGCAGAGGGGAAGGTCATTTCTAAGCAAACCATTTCTAAGTGGATAGTCCATTGCATTCATTTCTACTACAAGCACCATGAAAAACCTACTCCACAGGGGATAAGACCTAATTCGACCAGGGCTGCATCTTCCTCTACAGCCTTTCTCAGAGGTGTCCCTACGAGAGACATCCTAGAAGCTGCTACCTGGAGTTCTGTACATACGTTCACCGAGCGTTACCACTTGCCAATTTTTTCTAAATCCAGAGCTGGCTTTGCCACTGCAATCTTGCAGGGCCGTATAGCTGGTCCTATTGCTATATAATTGCCTCCTTCCCAACCTTAGCTTTGGGAATCTACCCAAATGCGATGACTGTAATGGTGAAACATGAAGAACATAGTACAGTTGTTTACACTTACCATAAATGTAGATGTTCGAGTGTATTCACTGTTGCAGTCCTGGTTACCCTCCCTCCAGCCCCATGATGCCTATTGACTATACCTCTATTCTTGTTTACTATGCTCAAAGTTTTCTGGTGTATTTACTTTTTGTTGGAGGTGTAACCTTGTATATAATTGCTTCCCATTATGGGGGCACCTGCCATCTGGGGCAAGAAAAACTGGTGCAATGGCGTCGGCTGCATGCTTTATACCCCTGACTATCTGTCGTCATGGAAGATGAGACAGCAACCGATGCAAGACCCAAGACTTTGATAATCAGGCCGACTGAGGGCTACCTGCAAGCAGATAACTCCAAATGTGATGACTGCAACAGTTCTAACATTTGCATTTATGGTAAGTGTACACAACTGTACTTTCTTGACCCCAGGTTACCGAAGGCGGACTACATTCTCAGAGCCCTGGGCTCTATGGCTGCAGCAGTCTCTATCCTCCCCTGTGCACATCTTCACATGCGTGTTCTTCAATGGACTCTAGCCATACAGTGGTCTTGGCTAGATCTCCCCATGGAATATTCAGTTCAAATCAGCAAAGCCTGCAGTGCGTCACTCTTCTTGTGGCTCCAATCCCCGGAGATCGTAGTGGGACACCCATTTGTTTCACCCTCAGGCCAAGCCACAGTGGCCACGGATCCCTCCCAGCTCGGGTGGGGGGGGAGGGTATTATCTGGGGAAGATGGTCCAAGGCACTTGGTTCAGGATCAAGACCAGATTGCACATCAGTGTTCTGGAGATGAGAGCAGTGCTTTTAGTGTTGCAAGCCTTCCACACTGTTCTTCCTCCGGGGACTATTGAAATTCATTCAGACAACATGTCAGTTGTCTGGTACATCAACAAATATGGAGGAACCAGATCTTACTCTCTGTGTCGCGAGGCCATGAGAGTGTTGGAGTGGGCGATCTCCACCAGTCAGTTTCTGATTGCAACGCACATCCTGGGAAGCTCCAACATTTTAGCAAACAGATTGAGTCGGGCTATTCTAATACCATACGAGTGGTCTCTGAAACAGTCGATAGCGGAGGAGATCTTCCTTGCGTGGGGTCAGCCTTGCTGTGATCTCTTCGCATCTCCTTCCAACGTGAAGTGCAACAAGTTCTTCGCTCTAATTCCCTCACCAGGGGATCTCCCCAAAGATGCTCTAGTCCATCCTTGGCCTCCGGGTTACTGTACGCTTATCCCCTACTACCACTCATTCCAAAGTTTCTTCAGAAAGCTTGCCGACTGGGGTGCAAAGTGATCCTCATTGCCCCATTCTGGCTTCATCAGGTGTGGTTCCCCTTTTTCTAGTCTCATGTTCTAGCTCCTCCTTGGGTTCTGGATCCCTGCCCCGATCTCATTTCTCATCCCTTGGGCACTTGTCCGCCCAGCCTGGACAGCCTCAAGCTGACGGCTTGGTTGCTCCAGTTCCCTTGATTGCTAGAACTCCCGGTCTTTCATCTTCAGTAAAAACTATTCTGGTGGCATCTGATAAGGCTTCCACTAGGAAGATTTACTGCAGTAAATGGAAACGATTCTCTGGGCTTCTCAGAGAAACCTGGATCCTCTTACAGCCCCTGTTCCTGCAGTGTTGAATTTCTTAGCCAACATTTTTCAGCAAGGGGCTAGTTCCTCCACTGTGAAAGTGCAACTGGCAGCTATTTTGAATTTCCACTTCGGTGAGAACATGACTGCCCTATCCTCTTCTAGACTGTGTAAGGCTTTCCTTAAAGGCACCATTATTTTGCATCCTCCAATTAAGGACTCTGTTCCTCCTTGGGACCTTACCTTGGTTCTCCAGGCTTTAGTTGCTCCCCCGTTCGAACCTGCAGCATCAGTAGATTTGAAGTTCTTATCCTGGAAGACAGCCTTTCTAATGGCCATTACGTTGGCTAGGAGGGTTTCTGAGATTCAGGCTTTGTATGCTGTGCCTCCTTACTTGCTCTTCCATAAGGACAGGGTTTCTCTCCACACAAACCCTTCTTTCTTACCAAAAGTGGCTTCTGAGTCGAACATTAATCAAACTATTAACCTGCCTGTTTTCTTTCCAAATTTCCAGAACAAGGGTGAATATAAACTGCATTTGCTAGATGTTCATAGACAACTTTGTTTTTATTTACACAGAACAAAACCCTTCCGTAAGTTTGACCAGTTATTTGTGTCCTTTTCTAAACCCTTTTTGGGTAAAGCCATCTCCAAGGTTTTCTTAGCTAGATGGATTTCACTATGTATTTTGCAAATTTACAAAGACAAAGGTCTATCCCCACCTAGTCCTATTAAAGCTCATTCTACCAGATCTATAGTGACTTCTGCTGCCTTTTTATTCTAGGGTTTCATTGCAAGTTCACACACCTTCTTTTCTCATTATTAGTTGGATTTGATCTCCAGAGGGAGAGCATCCTTCGGCAGTGCTCACGAATATCCTTCCATGAGGGCTTCCCAGGAGTTTGAGTAGCTGGGGACTCTGTCCCACAGGTTGCAGATAAAATGAAATTAATTACTTCAGATAAAGAAGTTATGCACTCACTGTAATGTTCCATCTGAGTAGTTAAACTTCATTTTTCTGCAACCTTCCCACCCTCCTTCCCCCAAACCTTCTCATGATTTATTATAATTTGAATTGCTGATTGGTTGAAGTAGTGGCAAACGCGATCTGAGGGAAGGGAGGAGATGGTTATGGGTAAGGGGGCGTAGCTTGGAGCACGGAGTAGATGCTTGAAAAGTTGCCAGCTCGGATCCGATATGGATCCGAATACCCACAGGTTGCAGAAAAATGAAGTGTAACTACTCAGATGGAACGTTATGGTGAATACATAACTTAATTTTTGATGATTTACTACCTCTGTAACACTTGTTCTCTGATCTGGTATGTAGTGTATGATCTGAAGTAGTTTACTTCATTTGATCTTCAACCTGTGGGTATACGGATCCATGTCGGATCTGAGCCGGCAAAGATTACTAGCATCAGCTCCGAGCTCCAGACTCCTCCCCTTACCCATAATCCACCTCCCTTGCCTTCCAACCCTACATCCCATTTGCCACGATTTGTGAAAGCATCGTGTCTCTGAAGCTCCAGTTAGCAGGGTATTTTTCTGGTTTTGTAAGTTAAGAATTTTCATTTTATTAGCCTTTTTAGCTTAGTGTAAGTACCCTTTCTCCCCTCCCACTGCTTTGGTGTCATGTGTAGGCTTGTAGTAGTTGTTAGATAGAGTACTTTGTCTCTGTGTGCCCCTCCCCCCTTGTAGTCAGTTTAGTGTGTGGTGAGTGGGTGTGTGCTGAAGTTCGAAGTGGAAAGTTTTTCTTTTCTTTCCTTAATATGGCTGAAAAGCTTATTTTTAAGCACTGCACAGAGTATAGCCATAAGCTCCCAGCGGATGGCCACACTCTGTGTGTACTGTGTTTAGATGTGGCCCACCTTAATGTTGACTGTGCCATTTGTGCATGCTTCAACCCCCGGGCGTTGAAAGACAGAAAGGTCAAGTTGGCCCTTAAGGGGCTTCTTCCTGCCACTGATCCTCCCTCCTCATCCTCGGCTTCAGTCACGGCGGCTGCTGTTGCTGCCTCCCTCACTTCTGTGCCTCTGGCCTCCCCCTGACTCCCAGGCTGGGACTCAAACTCCCATTACCACAATCAACAGAATGTGCTGGAGGGACAGGTTCATAACCCAGAGACTGCCCATGCTATGGAATAGACTTCCCATATGTGTCAAACAGAACACCTCACTGGCCCTGTTCAAGAGAAATCTTGATGAGTGGATGGGAAATATAGAAAATTCACCCTGGGGATCACTCCAGTGGCTCTTCTCGACAGATGCACTGGTAACTAAGGTCCATTGGCACAATGCCAGGGTAATCCTATGGGTTAGGCTTGTAAAAGCTCTAGGGCTATTAGCCTAGTATACACCCATGAACCTGTCAAGTATATTATAGTATCTTTTGGGAAGTCAGCCACATCGGATAACTACGTCATCAATAAAACACGACTAAAACTTGATTCATTACTCTGGTATCCAGGACCTAGTAACCTAGCCTTTGACAACATTTGTCCAGGGAAGTAAGCAAAATCGGTTCCCTATTACACTGTCGCAGACACAGGTTGTCGAATACATCTTTGTCAAACAGTAAAGCATGAAAAGGCAAAATAGCGAAGCGGCTGTTCAGCAAATTCTTTCCCTGGGAAAGAATTTGTTTGGCCACTTTCACTACTTTGCCTTTTCAGCACTGTAGTGCGATCTCAGAGTTTGTGTATTTAAGTAGGGAGGTGTTGGGGGCACAGCCCCCCCCCCCAACATTAAGTAATGTCTTACTGTTTTTTTTTTTTTGGAACAACGATTGTTTTCCATTGAAAAATAATCGCTGTTCTGAAGTTTTGACGTTCTAAGCTTTCACTTACATGGGGTCGATTATCTGTCGTTCACTCTTCTGAGCATGCGATATGATAATATAGACCCGAAAAATCATTTTATGTTGCTCAACTTATAGCTAAAGGTATGGTATCTACATCTAGAAAAGTCATCTTACCACTGTACTTGGCCCTCATTAGACCCAGCAAAGAGTATAATGCCCCTTTTACTATGTATCTAACCAGCATATACAGCAGCTGTAACGTCTTTACAAAAAGAATACAGGGAGTGAACAAAATATCCTATGCTGATCACTTCAAAGTCCTGTGTCTTTAATCTGTATCATACAGACTACTGAGAGGTGATCGTTTCCTGGCATAAAAGGCATCCCTGCACCCTGTTTTGATGAACCTTTTGCACATTCACAAAACAAACGGCATCAGAACTATAAGATCAAAAGACCCAAATTTTGCTTGTGACATCATAAGGACATGTTGGAGAGGCAGATGTGTTTCTCAGAGAATTTCCATTCTTTGAAATAGGCTCACCCCCATCCATGTGAAGCAGAGTTCCTCTCTAATCCTATTTAAGAGCAACTTGGACCAATGGATGGGTAACTGAAAATTCACCTATTTCTCTGATGGACAGAGGCAGTCAGCAAATCACCACCTGTATAAATCAAATCTGTGGGTCACATTTGGGTTGCACAGCTAGGCTTATAAGGGCCCTTTTGTCCATTAGCATAGCATAGTATACACCTGTCAACGTATTCATACAGCATTAAATCTATCCCCTTATCTACACTATACCCTAACTCTAGCATTAAAACACAAACACACATACTTGCAATACAGAATATGTATACACTTCCCTAACCTTTATTCTAACCCAAAAACATGCACCATCAGCGTGGGGACACACACCCAAACTACTTATCGGTTACAGTGCATACACCAACAAAATGTTCGATACACAGAACGTTCGAGCAAATAGCCATATAGTTCATTCTGTCATGCAGATGTATGAGCAACATAATAAGTCATATGACTTTCTATCAAAATATTATAAAAACTTGAGTCGTAGTCTTTTACTATATTGCTGGGTATGTAGTTATGCTCACTAATAACGTGGAGCATTAGCTCAAAAAGTGCAAATGTGGAAATAAAATTCCACTAAAAGACAAGCACTCAGAATCCCTCTCTTGCCATGGTAAGCAATACATTACTACTAGATGTGACAAATTCCCTCCAATTCCCTAATTCCCTTAGAGGCAAAAAGACTAAATAGAAATGTTTTGTGACAGAAAAAATACTTTCTGTTAGGGTCAACAAATTCATCTTACAGAAGCTAACTCTGGAGCTGAGCACATCGACCTCATCATCAGAATTGACAATAATTACAATTCATCTTGTTCTCCAAAAATTGAAAAGACAAAAAAAAAAGCAAATGGCAGAGAAATGTAGACATTCCTCTCCAGGTCCTCAGTCTACAAAACATAAATTTGATTTGTCTCTATTGTTATTTGAGACAAGTTTCTAACTACTCACCTGCTAGGCTTATTAAATTGCCTGTTATGACTCCTCTGTCTGACAAGGCCTTTTTATTTCTACCACATCCTGAAATAGACTTTGCCAAATTTGTAAAAGCATTCGTTAAAGCACAGTATCAAACTATGTCCCCCCCCCAGTTTCAAGATCATTACAGGCCTTTGTTTTTTTTTCTTTTATTTCATCTTTGTCTTTCCTGACCAGTTTCTGTCCATAGGGTTCAGATACCAGCATCAGAAGGTGTGTTGTTTTTGACTGTGCGATAAAGCGATAAAGTTCAGGATCATGGGCTTCAGCTTTGAAAACCTCACTGTCAAAAGCAGCAGCACTTTAGAGCTCCTTTGCATCAATACTGATATAAACAGTTTTATTGGTCCAGATGTGTTGCATTCATTGCAGATGCTGAACCCAGCCATGGTGCAGTTCTAGTGCTGTTGTCCTCTGAGGTGATTGTCATTGATGCAGTTCTGTATATACCACCCCCCACACACTTTTAACTTATCTTAGCCATGACGTTGCTCCTTGTTAAAGCTGTAGACGCTCCTTTGTTTGAACTACCTGCTCTCATGCATGTCTAGTATAAGGGTGGATGTCTAGAATCCTCTCACATAGGGTATCTAAAATGCTTTTGCACGTCAGTATTTCCTGATAACATTAATCTTGCAGTTAATGACAATGGACCAGCACATCATGATATGCTGATGTCCTTCAAGGATGCATCTGCAGTCATAACATATGGGTTGTCCTGCCTCAGGCAGCCCTTCGGTCGGCCGGATTCCAAAGTCTGGGTCTGGCCTCGGCTGATGTCGCACTTTCCCCGGCGTCAGAGCTGCTGGGGTATAAAGGCATCAGCCGACGCCATTTTCCTCAGTCTTTCTTGCCGCGCGGTGCCCGAAGCAGAAGCTGTTCGCAAGTGCCGGTCGGTCAGATCCAGAGATTCAGCTACCGAAGACTTCTAAAAAGCTAAGTACCCCGTTGGGGACTCTTTCTTGCCTCAGCCGATGTCAGACAAAGTAAATAATTGTTTAACTTGTGGGAAACAAATACCTCATAAGGATTTCCATTCCTACTGCCTTCCTTGCTTAGGCCCAGACCACGACGTATCAGCTTGTTTAGCCTGTGCCTCCTTCAACCGACGGACTCTTAGACGTCGGTCGGAGTTTGCAGAAGAGTTTTTTGGATCCACTTTTGCATATAAAATGCCGTCGGAGACTCCGACTACACATTTAGCCAAAAAACGCAAGGAAAAGGACCGACACTCGCGGCCCGCGGTTTCGGCTGAAACCACGGTTAGGCCTACCATGAGTGTCTCAGTTTCGGCTGAAACCGAGGCCTCGGTTCTACCTTCTGCTGAAATCATACCTCTGACAACCGAGGCCAGAGAGGCCCCGGCTGAGTCGGCTACAGAAATCCCTACCGAAGAAGCAAGCGCACAAGAATTGTCTGACACCATTCCTTTGGACATTTCTACTCCTGCACGTGGGGCAGCTAGGCCCCCTGCTTCTATGTCTATTAAGGCTTTCTCCAGGGCTAAAGCAGCTAAAATTACAAAAGCTTTACCTGCAAAATCAACTTCTCAGAGACCTTCCTCAAGTTCCCAGATTCTCAGACTTGCTGAGGACCTTATATCTCTGATTAGGGGTTCCCAACCTCACCCAGACAGGGCCTCCCAACCTCCTCCTGACAAAAGGCCTAGGACTGAACCCCCTGAACCTCTCTCCTCTGATTACTCCTCGGATGGATCTGATTTGTCAGACCATCAGGAAGGACCATACTCACCTTATGAGGATTCAGATGCAGAAGACTCTATCCCTTCTGCTTCCCCTCCAGAGGAATTTTCCTTTGGGGAGACTTTACACTCTATGAGGGAACACTTTCAATGGCAGGGTCAGGATTTCTCTGATTCTAGAAAAAGACTAAGGACTTTCTTACACTTGCCACAGCATAGGCCTTTAGCCATACCACCTGTGCTAACTGTAGATGATGATGCATATAACGATGTCAGCTCTGCCCCTGATTCACTTCCCCCAGCCCCTGCCAAACCTGACAGATACTACAGGGTCCCAGATTCCCACTTCCACTTGTATAAAGCCCATGCTGCAGACCCAGAAACTATTTCTCAGGGCCCAAAAGGTGTTGCAGCTGCCACTGCCAAAAACCCACTACCCTCTGAAAGGGAGTCAAGAGCATTAGAGAGATGGGGAAAAAAGGTTTATACATCTGCTACTCTTTCTGCCAGGGCTTTAAACTGTCAGTTCCATATGATACAGTACCAGGAATATTTGTTAGATCAGCTGAATAAAAAGCTTTCTTCTCCTGAACCTTTAGACAGTAAGGCCCTTCAGGATTTGGTACACAACTCTCAGCAGGTCAGTAATCATTTCTTAAAATGTGGCTATGATGCACTGGAAGCTTCATTTAGATCAGCTATGACTGGGGCAGTAATTCGAAGACATGCCTGGCTAAAAGAGCAATCCTTGCCGGACCATGTCAAGGCTAAACTCCTAGATGCTCCAATGGAGAAACAAAGTTTATTTGGCTCCCCTGCACAGGAGATTCTAAAGAAAGTGGAAGAAAATGCAAAATCTGTGCAAACAGTTAAGGATTTTCTACAGGTCCAACCTCCGAGGTTCAGCAGAAACTGGCCTTCAAAGAATTGGTCCTTTCCAGACACCTCCAAAGCACAGAGGGGCAGGAATAGACGCCCAAGAGGCAGAGGTCAATCAAAGGGTGCCTACAGGGGTCGTCAGTGGCAACCTGCCAACCAGAGGAGTACTGCCACAGCTGCAACTACAACCACTTCCACAGGACAGACACAATGACTTGACTCTGATTCCGCCTACAAGGGAACAACTGGAAGCACCCTTGGGCGGAAAATTGGCTTTATTCTAAAAAAACTGGCATTGCATTACAAAAGACAAATGGACATTGCAAACAATAGACAAAGGATACAGGTTTCATTTCCACACTTTACCAAGAAGGAGCAGAATGCCAAACCTTCCACCAAACCAGAAGCCAGAGGCTTTAAGACAAATCAACAATTTACTTCAGATGAAAGCAATAGAAAGGGTACCATCTATGGAACAAGGCCAAGGATTTTACTCCAGACTATTCCTTGTACCAAGAAAAGAAACCCAATGGCGGCCTATTCTCGACTTGTCCGCACTAAACACATATCTCATTGTGCCAAAATTCAAAATGCTGACTCTACAGCAACTTCTTCCCATGTTGGGCAAGGAGTCTTGGCTGGTGACTCTAGATCTCAAGGAGGCATACCTGCATGTCCCTATATGACCAGATTGCAGAAGACACCTCAGATTTCTTGCAGGATCAGAGCATTATCAATTCTCAGCATTGCCCTTTGGCTTATCCACTGCGCCCAGAGTATTCACGAAATGCCTGGCATCAGTAATTGCACATTGCAGGCTTCAGGGAATTCAAATCTACCCATACCTGGACGACTGCCTAATACAAGCGGAGAACAAGACAAGACTAATAAAGGATTTGGCCTATGTCATACACCTGTTACAGGCCTTGGGATACACAGTCAACATCCAGAAGTCAAGACTAGTGCCATCCCAAAGGATAACTTTTTTGGGTGCGGATCTGGACACAATAACTCAGATGTCTTTTCTCACAGAAGAAAAACAAAAGCAACTCCCAGTCTACTTCATGGCTTTGACAAGACAAACTCAGCTCACTGCAAGGAAAGTCCTGCAGGCCCTGGGTTACATGGCATCTTGCATAATCTTGATCCCACATGCCAGGCTGCATATGAGGAAATTACAATGGTACCTAAGGAATGTATGGTCTCAACACAGGCACAGCCTAGAAACCATGATTGCAATCATTCCATGCCTGAAAAAGGAATTCCTGTGGTGGGCTCAGGCCTGCCAGTCCAACAGAGGGTTGCCTTTCAACAAACCACAACCAAGGCAGACCATCACCACAGACGCCTCAGACCTAGGATGGGGAGCACACATGGAAGACAAGTGCATCCAAGGCCTATGGTCTCAAGACCAGCTGAATTTGCACATAAACCTAAAGGAGATGCTGGCAGTGAAGCATGCAATCGAGGCATTCAAATCATTCCTCCAGCAAGGACATCTGCTGATAAGGACAGACAATACCACAGTCATGTGGTACATAAACAAACAGGGAGGCACGCATTCCTACCCTCTATGCCGGATGGCAATGGATCTGTGGAACCTAGCCCTGAATCTCAACATCCCACTGCAGGCCAAATTCGTACCAGGAAAAGAGAATTCACTAGCAGACAGCTTAAGCAGAACTACCACGGATGCTCACGAATGGATGCTGCATCCAGACATCTTCAAAATCATAACAAACAAATGGGGAATGCCAGAGATAGACCTGTTCGCCTCCCCACTCAACAACCAACTGAGGAAATTCTGCTCAAGAGTATACCACCCACAAGCCTGGAAGGTGGACTCCCCCTCTTTCAACTGGGATGCCCTAACAGTGTATGCTTTTCCACCACTCCCATTGATGTACAGAGTTCTACTGAAGATCAGAGAGGAACAGCCAAAGGTGATACTGATAGCTCCAGACTGGCCAAGGCAGCACTGGTATCCGCTACTGAGAAGCATGTCTCGGACGAACTCATGGCCTCTACCCCTGTGGTCTCTACTTCTAATGCAGAACAACTTCAAGACCCTGCATCCAAACTTGAAAACACTGCAGCTGACTGCCTGGAAAATTGCCTAAAACAAAACCAAACTGTCTTATCTCAGAGGGTCAAGGACATAATCCTGGAGGCTCGCAGACCCTCCACAAGAAAGACATACTCAGCTAAATGGAAGAGATTCCTCATTTGGAGTGCATCAAAGGGTACAAATGTCACACTGGCAAACCTAGCACACATCCTAGAATACTTAGCAGAACTGTTCCACAATGGCCTGTCCTATTCCTCCATTAAGATTCATGCTTCAGCAATTTCAGCAGAATACAACATGGATCATCCTATCTTCTCTCACCCTCTCCTCAGACAATTTTTAAGAGGGATCAAAAATGTAAAACCTCCAAGGAAACCCCCTCTGCCTGCATGGGATCTCAATTTTGTGCTGGAAAAATTAACACTACCCCCTTTTGAACCAGCAGCATCAGCAGACTTACAGTTCTTATCTTGGAAAACTGCTTTCCTTCTAGCAATCACTTCAGCAAGAAGAGTATCCGAGTTACAGGCACTAATGGCAGTGCAGCCTTTCCTTATTTTTCACCAGGATAGAGTGTCTCTGAGAGCCAATCTTACTTTCATGCCAAAGGTGGTATCCAGGGTATCCTTGAACCAAGCTATTCATTTGCCTACGTTCTTCCCTAACCCACAGAACAGGGGGGGAAAACTACTGCACACCTTGGATGTACACAGACAACTACGCTACTATCTGGACAGAACTAAAACCAGCAGAAAAACTGACCAACTTCTGGTAGCATATGCAACTGGAGTGCAAGGAAAAGCAATTTCCAAACAGACAATTTCTAAATGGATAGGAAATTGCATTTGTTTCTGCTACTCTTTTCATGGAAAGACAGCTCCTGAAAATATCAGGCCTCACTCCACAAGAGCCACAGCCACCACTACAGCTTTCCTACGAGGGCTGGCTACCAAGGACATTTTAGAAGCTGCTACTTGGAGCTCCGTGCATACATTTGCCAAGCATTACAATCTACCTTTATACTCCAGATCCCGAGCAGGTTTTGCAACTGCAGTTTTACAGGGGATCTTAACTACACCATCCTTATCTTAGTACCTCCTCCCCCAGTTTGGCTATGGTATTCTATCCATATGTTATGACTGCAGATGCATCCTTGAAGGACATAGTACAGTTTTGTACCTACCATAAATGTAGATGTCCGATAGGTATGCATCTGCAGTCAGGATTACCCACCCTCCTTCCCCTCTGTGGTATTCCTAGGGTACTTACCCCTCTTTCAGCTAGCTGGGGGAATCTATTATGGTGTATTTGTTTGTATGTATATCTGTATATATATATATATATATATATGTATATGTGTATATATATATATATATATATATATATATATATATATATATATATATATATATATATATTGTTTTCTTCTGTTTGGAATTTTCAACTTTTATCCAAATTTAGCCTTCCTAGAGGGCACCTGGCATCTGGGGCAAGAAACACTGAGGAAAATGGCGTTGGCTGATGCCTTTATACCCCAGCAGCTCTGACGTCGGGGAAAGTGCGACATCAGCCGAGGCCAGACCCAGACTTTGGAATCCGGCCGACCGAAGGGCTGCCTGAGGCAGGACAACCCATATGTTATGACTGCAGATGCATACCTATCGGACATCTACATTTATGGTAGGTACAAAACTGTACTTTGTGTTAGTACATATCTTTTGCTTATTGAGAATTTGCTTACACAGATAGATGTTGCCTGTCCTGCAAATCTAATGTTTGACTGCACAGCCTTTACAGTTTGGCTTCAGCCCTACTTTGTCTTTAGTTCAGTCTTGGTCTGAGTTGAATACCTGGGTGAAATATTTTCCAAGCTGCGACAGAGCAGGTTTGGATGAGTTATACCCCAATTTTCTTTAAGATCTGGAGCATCTTTTGTCCACAGTTACCCATCTTTTCTAACCTGTTAGTTGCAGAGCACAGTAGACTCCTGCATGTGTATTTCACTTTAAAATCCCCTTTAAATGATAGTTGAAAAGGTTGTATCAGTCCATTTGAAAAGCTATGATGATGACTGTGACTCCTCTGTGGATGCCAACATATAGGCCATAGTATAACTGCTACACTACTTTCCTTCACAGCTTATACCTGCAAATGTATGAATGCAGGTGATTAACTGTCTCAAGCCAGTATAGCTTGAGTAATGCAACTTTACCATGGTTTTGGAGTTACTGTAGTCAGCAGACCTTTCATGGTTCTAGTGGGCTGATCGCACATTTGTGCTGTACCAATTATGAGAGGTGTTTCTCAGGGTTCAGTTCTGGACCCCCACCTTCACTAACACTGTTACTCTCAAACTCCCAGACTGTTATTTCCGCAGATCAGCTTTTTAGCTGGTTCTGACTACTTGCATACCTTAATTAGCAGAACTTGTCTTAAAATACATTAAGTGCTCACAAATTGTTTTTCACTTTGTCTTAATTGTTAGTTTTAGGAACACGTACAATGTGTTGTTCAAAGCCATCAAAAGCTTGTATGGTACTATGATGACCACTCCCTGGACCAGTAATCAAGGAGCCTGAATCCTCACTGCTGACACTGGAGAGGGATGTTCACTTGGAATGCATATAAATACATACAGTATTTCCAGATGCAGCTCTCTGCGCCAAGTACAATTTCCCTTAAGAGCACACAGGGAACACAGTCAGCCCAGGGTCTGGATTTCTTTATACTGTCTCTCTCTCCAGGTCCCCAATAAGATTAAAAACAACAAAGTTTTCACCCACAAGGGCAGATGCTGGTAACCAACCCCAATAAGATTCCCCACTGGTACAGCTGTAGGGTTAGGTCCTCAGCTGAGTGTCGTAGCCAAGTCCTCCAACACTGTCTCTGTGATCAGTTCTTCATATCCCTGCTCCAAGTAGCTGACACACACACACTCACACACACACACACACACACACACACACATACACACACACACACACTGTGAGATTTGATTTTTCACACACACGCTGTGAGATTTGTTTTTTCACACACGCACACACACACACACACACACACACACCTGGGAAAGGCTAACACAGATTTACCTGCTGTGCCTCCTTCTGCCCAGGGTATAAGGTAGTTATCACTGCCACCAGACAGTCCACAATCATCTACCCTAAGGCCCTTAACAAAGGGTGTCTAATTATACTGTGCAATATTAATACTAATACAAATGGTAGTAGTTGACCAAGAGCGCTAGGCCTTCTGGAGTGGCCCCCACAGTGTCACCAAATAAATATAAGCACTCTTAAAGGTTAATACTTTCAAAAAGGACCAGCCACAATAAAAGTTTTAAATATATTTAATAGTAAATGATAAAAGAACATGAAAATGATGAATACATATTTACAGTAAACCACAGAGTTTAAATCACAGGAAATATTGAAAATAACATTGATTGGCAGACTCAGACAAGTAAAGAAAAACAATATCTAAACTAAGCTTCACTATATTCCTATTACTATTCCCTACTTACTTAATAGAGCAAGGCAGATGATGTGGTGAATGGTCCTTCTTGTTGTCAGGCCCAAGACAGAATACTCAATGCTCCATATAACAATAAGTACATGAGAGAAAATATAAATAAACATATAAGCAAAGATATAAGAATAAATATGTGCACCCATGAAAGAAATACATATAAGCATATATACAGTAGTTATTAACAAGCTCTTGTAAGGAAATTCATATAGTACATTGTATATGATAATGATTGAAAAATACAAAAAAAAATCACATTTTTTTTTACTAGAAGGTAGGTATTTGTATACAAATATATATAAATGCAGGTGAGATAAGTTATATAATGTAGGAAATTGCAGGTGAGAGAAATTATGTACTGTTGTAGGAAACAAGAAGGCAGACCTGTGTGATTAACTCAGGCTTCTACACTGCTTAGACTTGAAAAACACCACTTAAGAACTGAAGGAACATTATCTGCTGTAGCCAGTATCTTTGAAACGTGCATTTATTACAACTGTTAAGGCACACTGTAAGTGTTTTTTTTAAGTGAGAAGTCCTGTAGTTCAGTAATTCATTTTGGGATGAAGACTCTGATAATTTATTTATTTAACATTTGTTAACCAGGATAGTCCGGCTGGGTGAAAAGCCCATTTTCAGTGGAGACCCAGGGAGAAAAGCTCCACAGATAACTTTACAATGTTAGAGAAGAAAAACAAAATTATAAACATCTTAAGAATTATGTACATCGTAAGAGGAGACATTATCAACATCATAAGAATTATAAACATCAGTGATACATTACGAAATGTAGTAAAAATTAAATTTAATTTCAGTATTACAGAGATTAAGTAGATCTAGGTAGGATAAGTAAAGACAAGGATAAAAGACCAAAGAGAAGGTTAAGTACAGTATGGACAAGGAGAAGTAGGATATGGTTGGAGAAAGTAGAGCGGGGAGGAAAAAGACTTGAGAGTAGACTAGAAGGGGAATTATCTAATAGGCTAGAACAAGAAAAAGGTGAATAGAGAGGAGGGTGGTGAAAGAAGAATGAAGAGAAGGGAAGAGGTAAGGTAGGAGAGATATGTAAGGTAGAAAGGAGAAAATAAGGCAGGAGTGAGATGTAAGGTTAGTACCTGAGAATGCATAGGTGGGATTTTAAAGCAGAGGAAGCGATAAAGGAAATGAGTAAGTATGAGGGTTGGATATAGTGGACGTAGTATGCTAATACAGGTATGAAGGGGTTTAGCCAGGATTGGTACATGGGCAGAGCCAGTATTTCCTGTGGAAGACTCATAGTTGATTTTTGAAGTGGATTGGCTCAGTAGTAGTTATTATGCTCTAAGGAGTAGAATTCCATAATTTGGAGATGTAGTTGGAGAAAAGCGTCCCCAGCTTTGTTATTAATAAGAAAAACAAATACCTGCTCAGCCGTGAAGCTGTAATACCACTTTATTCGCAATAAAAATAGATAAAAACCACGTGAACTAAGCACTTTCACCCCTTTTAGGGCTTCTTCAGTGTCAATGTGTTAAACAAACATTAATTTTTTATTTCCTATGCAGTGTGACATCATATCCTGAGGAACCCCCCCCCCTAAAAAATACATTCTTAAAAATCTCATCTAACTGCAGTATATACAAGAAATTTACTATCCAACTGATGGTTAATGAAAAATAAAAAAACATCACAGACTCTACATGACTCTCTTTTACCGTAAAACATATGCATACAAAATGAGCATTTCAAAAGTTGTAACATCCAATTTGTGTGACTAGGTGACATACTTGTTAGTTATATAACTGTTGCCCTTCTCTTTAGGCTGGGTTAAAGTAATATGTAGTCATTGATCCCTGGGCTTTTATGGGCATTTAATCTTATTTGCCATTCAACCTCTCTGATATCTACTTCTAGCTTAGGGCCACCCCCCTCACATCAACCTTCACTTTGTCTATAATGAAAAACAGGAACTTTTTAAAATTCCTGCATTGTGTACTGTGCTTATACAAGGAACTAACAGACTTTTTGTTCCTAATGACCCGGACGTGTTTTGAGATATTTTCTTTTAATTTTCTAATAGTTTTACTGACGTAAAACTCTGGCATGCCGTGCAAAATGCAACATATACCACACATTTTGTCTCACGGTAGCATCTGCTACATATGAATTAAACCCATTCCAAAAGTTCCTCACCAAAAGGATAAAGGGGCTCAAACATATGTCATACGATGCCCGACTGAAGAAACTCCAGCTCTATTCAGTCACATACCATCTGCTCAGAGGTGATCTGTGCCTGACATACAAGGCCATGTCCAACCCCGAATTAATGGACATGCTCCACCTCAAAAAATCCAAATCCACCAGAGCCACGAGAGCAAGAGACTTAAACCTCAACACGGATATAAATAGGACGTGCTGGAGGGACAGATTCATCACCCAGAGACTCCCTACACTATGGAACAGAATCCCAGTCCATGTGAGGCAGAGCCCCTCACTGACTCTGTTCAAGAGAAATCTTGACGAGTGGATGGGAGATCGTAGGTTTACCCCGGGAATCATCTCTGTATCACTGCTGGACAGAGGCACAGCAAACTAATGGGTATAGTATTCTCATCCTAAGGGGTGGTGAAAGCCACACACACTCTGGCTAGGCTTATAAATGCCCTAGGGCAGATAGCCTAGTATGAACCTATGAACCTATAAGGCCAACAGTTATATAGCTAACAGGTATGCCACCTAGTGACACAAATGGGATGTTACAACTTTTGAAGATGTTCTTTCTGTATGTGTATGTTTTACTGGTGTTTCTATTACACTATGATAAAAGAGAGTCGTGCAGAGTCTGAAATGTTTTTTATTTTTCATTAACCATCAGTTGGATAGTAAATTTCATGTATATACTGCAATTAGATGAGATTTTTAAGAATGGGTAGGAAATAAAAAATGAATGTTTAACACGTTGACACTGAAGAAGCCCTATAAGGGGGGAAAGCGCTTAGTTCACATGTTTTTTATCTATTTTTATTTGTTTTTATTGTGAATAAAGTGGTATTACTGCTTCACAGCTGAGCAGGTATTTGTTTTTCTTCATTTTTGCAACGTTGTGGAAGTTTGGTGTCCTGGTTCTTCGGTATTAGTAAGAAGCAGTGGCTAGCTTTAGAAAAGATCTTTCTTCACTGGATGAAGGAAAATTAGACCAGTGTAATTTGATGTAAGACAGGGTACATAATGGATACAGCATGCTATGAATAGATAATTTGTTAACTAAAGCAGGTATCATTATCTATCTTTAAGTAATTTAAAAGTTAATGACTTGATTAGGTGGGATGCCATGGCAGAGGTGAGGAGCTATTTGGCTTTGTTAATTGTAGTACACTGATGCTTAGATGGGTTGCTAGATGAGTAAATGTGAGAATCCTATTTTCAGTAGTCAGCAGTGCTTTGGTATTGTGACCTGAAAGAGGCAGTTACTGACAGTGTGTATTCTAGCCTAGGGATTAAAACCTTAATTACAAAAGTGCAGTGAGCCTCTGGGGCAAGTAAATGGGAAAAACGCATGCACTACTTTGAGTTGAAGTGGATGTGATTTTGAAAAGAAAGCTAAAAGCACACCTAGGCACCTGCTGTTGTTTACTCTGAGTGACTCTCCATTCTACACGGTAGTGGTTTTGCTTCTGACTTGCTACAGTGTCGTGCTCTAAGGTAGAATATTCGTGTAAAATCTTACCATAACCATAGATGTCCTTCTCTTCCATGTTGCAGTATTCATAACAAGAGGGAGATCCCCACCTAGGCGACCCAAACATCTGACCAGTATACCAAAGACTTAAGCTACTGCAAGATATGTGAGATGTTGCACATAGAACAGCCGACACTGGCCATAAAAGTGACATCTGCATGTGCCACCCTCAGAACTGAATGCCCCAGTCAGAACACCAGTCCAAGGATAAGAGGCAATTAGGAAATATCCAAGAAATATTCAAAGAAGAGCATGAACCAAGGGGAAGGAGGGTGGGATAGAATACTGCAACATGGAAGAGAGGGAAATCTATGGTAATGGTAAGATTTTACACAACTATTCTATGTCCTTCTATTTCCATGTTGCAGTATTCATAAAATGAGGAAGAATGCCAAAGCTCATGAGTGAGAAGTGGGGTAGGAACACAGGAAGTCTCCATAAAACCATGCAGAATTGCTGTAGCAAATCCTGCTCTGGATCTGGAGATATAATCCAGCCTTTAGTGTTTCGTAAAAGTACAGACAGAGGACTAAGTAGCTGCTTCCAGGATAGAAGCAGCATCCAGGCCTTTAAAGAAGGCTTCAGATGAAGTCATTGCTCTAGTGGAGCGGGTCTTAACAGAGGAAGCTAAAGTTTTGTCCCCTAGAGAGATAGCAAAAGGAAATTGAAATAGTCTGTTAGAGACAGGCTTTCCCAGCGCCATGGGGTGAAAAGAAACAAACAATTGCTTAGACTTTCTAATGGATTTGGTCTTATCCAGATAAAATCTGAGCTGTCTGTGTACATCCAAAGTGTGCAGCACCTTTTCACTGGAGTTTTGAGGAGAAGGGAAAAAGGTGGGTAGGTGAATAGATTGATTGAGGCACAAGTCATTTACTACTTTAATCATGAAGGAAGGTTTGGTATGAAGGGACACCCTGTCCTTGTGAAAAATCAGAAAAGTTTAAGTAGCCATTAAAGCTTGCCTAGCAGAAGTAATGGCTACCAGTAAAATAGTTTTCCAAGTGCAGAATTTTAGGGAATAAGAGACAGCAGCTCAGAGGGACTCTGGGTCAATTTTTACAAAACAAAATTTAGATCCCAAGGAGGACAGGTTTCCTGCGAGGTCTGTGAAGGACACCTGTTAAGAAAAAGTTTAACCTGTAGTCTAGAAGCTAAGGGGGGAGACAAAGACAGGCATGCAGAAATGGCTGACAAATGGGCTTTAACTAAAGAATAAGCCAGTCCGGCCTTGATCAGCTCACACAAGTAAGAAAGGACTAGGAGAATATCCACTGAAAATGGATCTAGTCTCTTATTAAGACACCAGATGGAGAACCTCTTCCATTTGGATAAGTAGGTTCTCCTTGTATTAGGTTTCCTGTCCTCCTGCAGTACTAGAAGCACATCCTCAGAAAAGGTGTCTGAAAGGAACCAAAAGCCTATCACTAATAAAGTCAGGTTCATTGTTTCTAAATGTGGGTGAGTGAGAGATCTCTTGTCTTGTGTGAGTAGATCCATCCTGTGAGGTAACTTTTGATGATTGCCCTTGGTTATTTGCAAAAGAAGAGGGAACCAATGTGGTCTTGGCAAAAAGGAGGTCACCAGCAAGATCTTTGGTTTGTTCTTCTGTGTCTTCAGCAGGACTTTCAGAATTAGGGGTAAGGGTGGAATGCATAGAGAGACATCTCCTTCCATGAGAATGATAGGGTGTCCACTTTACAAACCAGAGGGTGTGGGATTCTAGCACAGAACTTTGGAAGTTGTCTGTTCATAGGGGAGGCAAAGATATCTATTTGAGGTGTATCCCACTGGTGAAGAATGTCCAGAAACACATCCCTGTGGATCATTCATTCATGGGCTTGTGTCATGGATCTGCTCAGTGTGTCTGCCTGAACATTTTGAGCTGAGGAAATATAAACACCTCTCAAAGTTACCTTTGCTTGAAGAGCAATCTCCCTAGCTTGGATTGCTAATCTGCAGAGCAGATAAGATTCTGTTCTCCCTTGCTTGTTCACACACCAGAGAACAGTGGTATTGTCTGTGAACAGCTTCATAGGACCTGGTAGAAGAGATGACCTGAAAGCTTGAAGGGATAGGATCAGAGCCTTCATCTCTTTGATGGTGATGTGTTGCTTCCTTATGGAGGGAGACTATAGACCTTGGACTTTTAGGTTCCTCAGAGTTGCACTCCACCCCAAATCTGAAACATCTGTGAACATTTCTTGTATTGGTGGAAGTGGCTGCAGAGGAAGTCCTAGATTCTGAGAAATGTCTTGAATCCACCAACGCAGTTGCTTTTTTAGGCAAGGAAGAAGTGGAAGGACAAATTCTAGAGGCTGAGCATGCTGGGACCAGATGTTTTAAAATACCATTGGAACTTTTGCAATTGGCGTCTGGCTAGGGGCAGCATTTTTATAACCGATGCCATGAACCCTAGCATCCTGAGAAATTCCCTCGCAGTCAGAGAAGACTGAGGAAGCAACTGTTGGAAATAAGTCTGCAGTGATTGCACCTTTTGTAAACGCAGGAAAGCCGCCATAAGGTCTGTCCTTATCCTGCAACCTAGGAAAACCTGGTCATGATAAGGAGAAAGGGAAGACTTGCTGTAGCTGAGGGTGAACCCTGGACTGAGGAGCAAAGAGATGGTGGTTTGAAGGTTCTGTTGCAGAGTGTCTGGATGTTCTGCTTGAATGAGTAGATCATCCAGGTAAGGGAAGATGAGAATTCCCTGGAGTCTCCAAAAGGCAATGACAGGAGCCAAATACTTTTTGAATACCCTTGGGGGGTGTAGAGAGTCCAAAGGGCAAAAGCAAAGAACTGAAAATGAAAGGAAGCAACAGAAAAACTTAAGAATTTCATGAATAAGGGGATGTGAAGGTATGCATCCTATGTATCTAAGGAAACCAGGTAAGCCTGAGGTAGCAAGAGTGGGAACAGAGTTTGCAGGGTGAGCATCCTGAAGGTGGGGACTTGAAGGAATAGATTGAGTTTGGATAAGTCTAAAATTAGTCTCCAAGGACTATCTTTTCTAGACTCCAAGAATATCCTGGATTAGAACCTTTTCCTCTTTCCAAAGCAGGAACCTCCTGTATGGTTCCTTCTTCTTGCAAGTCTTGAACTTCCTGAGGTAAAAGGTGGATCTGGTACTTGGGGGTTGTGGAATCCCCATGAAGAGAAGAGTGGTTTTCCAAGTCATGTAGTAAACTCCTTGTACAATAGACAGGACTCATTTGTCTGTGATAGTGTTATCTATTTTGAAAGGAAATGAGAGCGGCATTGGGAAAGAGTGATTTCAGAGAAAGTTGCCAGGTAGTAGTCATAGACTACCTAGCTTGTCTGGAAAGGGGGCCTTTTGAGCCGAAGATGGCTCAGACCTATGAGGGGTTCTGCTTGCATGTGCCCTTCTTGTGTGGTTGGGAAGGTGCACAGGTCTTCTTCCTTACAAAATTAGATGTAGAAGCATAGTTCCTAAAGACCCCACAGCTCTGTCTCTTGTGAGTCAGGCAGAAATTTTTCCCACCCCCACCCTGTCACTGTCGTGTTCTTAAATACCACTGTCTTTCTAGTTGCCTGCCTCTTATGTTAATTTGACCATATATATCATTTCCTCTTTGCTTTCACTGACTTGTGTGAGTAAGCACAAAATTATTATTTTGTGAAATCACTCCCCTTCAACTATTTAAATTTATTGGCCATTCTACTGTATTCCATGGTACCCAAATACAAAAGTGATTACCCCCTTTCAATCTATCTTGCTGTTTTAAAAATAGTGACTCTCCACTAAAACTTAACCTTTTAGACAGGTAAAACGTAAGTTACCTACTTTCACATCTAACTTCTCTAGTGCACACTGCAGTGTTTAGGATAAACCTTTTTTTTTTCATCTTACCTTTAAGCATCCCTGTGACTAGCACTTGCTCTAATACCTGCTGGAAAGCACTAGGAAGCCTTAAACTGATACAAGCACTCAACTCTCCTTATTAATAAGGAAAAATTAATCATAGGCACCAAACAGCCTATAATTGCAAAGTACCTTGCTAAGGGAAGGGAAAACAGCTCCTGTACATTTCAAAAAAAAAGCAGCAAACCAGGCATGTCCAAGGGTATGCTTCCAGTGATTTCTCCTGTCCACCTGGTGAATCTGGGCATACTGGGGCAATGCAGCAATTGCCTCATGTACACAGACAACCCTCTCCTCCTACCACCCATCACTACAACCTGTGAGAGATGCACTTATATAGCCAAACTGGAAGCAGAGCTCTCTCCACCCAAGATTGTGCTAGACAGTCAAGAGGAGAAGGTTAACACCCGCACTACACCTCAAGCAACACATAGCCCGTCTAAACTCACACCAGCAACACCCACACATGGCAACATTAAATCCACATATGCAGAGGCCCTTAACTGTAAACTGCCCAAGCAACAAGGACCTCCGAAGCTGAAACGCAAACAAACACCAGTCACAACACCAGTGTGCCACCCAGCAACAGCCCCTAAGGCAAGACAATGTACCTAACACTTTAGTCATAGGTAACTCTAAAGTCAGGCACACTGATGTCCAACTCGCCAGGCTGAACAAGGAGAAAATTACAGTGAGCTGTCTTGTCGGGTGCCAGGATCCGCCACATAACTGATGCACTCAAGTCACTCCACAACAAGTACAAATATGACTCTGTCATTGTCCATGTTGGAGTGAATGACTTGAGACATACTTCCCTGGACTACATGAAAACAGACATGGAAGAGCTCTCGGATCATGTGGCCCAGGCAGGTATGACCCTAGTCCTGAGTAGCATCCTGCTTTCGCCCAGAATGATACCACAGTATAAGGACAAAATGATTGATTTCAACAATTGGCTAAGCTTCTGGTGTCATTCAAAGGGGATCCAGTATCTGTCCGCCTGGGACAACATGATCGACAGACCACGATGCTTTGCCAGAGATCGTCTGCACCTGTCACCCCTGGGATTCAGGTTATTGGCAAAGGCTCTTGCCACCCCTATAGTGCCTTTTTTAGGCAAAGTTCAAAGGACAAAATCACCACCATAACATGTACAAGCATGCAAAATCTAAAGGTAATGCTACTCAATGCTAGAAGTCTAAACCTCAAAATGCACTCTCTCGAGGCACTCCTAAAAATGGAGGACATCGATATCTGTGCAGTAACTGAGACCTGGTTCAAGGCTCCAGAGAGCACCCCTGCAACACTGGGCTACAACTCTTACCACACTTTTCGGCCACCAAACTAGGATTGAAACACTAAAGGTGGAGGAGTGTCCATATTCACAACACCAGGTTAGTTGCCCAACACAGTGCGTCTGAAATTCTCCAGGTGCAACTAACACTAGGTAAGACTGCAATCCAAATTGTAGCTTGCTACAGATCCCCCACTATGCCCCAGGATTCTCACTACACCTTTCTAAACATACTGGAAAATAGTAATATACAACCAAACACCCTAATACTGGGTGATTTCAACTAACCTGCCATTAACTGGGAAAACTACTTATGTACCAACACCTTTGCCCAACGGTTCTTGGAATTCATAAATTCCAATGCCCTGGATCAACTAATCCATAGTCCCACCAGGGGCTCCCATATCCTAGACCTGGTCATTACCAACATGGGAAATCGATGCTCCACACCTATGGTCACCCCCTCGTTGGTCAGATCAGACCATAAGCTAATCACTCTTAACATCCACATCCCACCCCACCCCCCAGTAAGGAAACCTCCATAAAAAACTTCTCCAAAGCCAACTTCATGCTACTCAAGTCAGAAGTTACAAACTTCATGACACCTATGCAGACGGGAACTGAAAGTTAGACTGCTGAGTCCTACATTAAGGCACTGTACGAGCACATCCACTCATGCATGAATCATGCCATCCCAAATAGAACCAAGATGCTCTCCTCCAAAAAAAGGAAGCCAATCTGGTGGTCCCTTGCCATAAACAAATTTTACAACAAAAGGAAGAAACTTGCAGAAAAGAGGAAAATCCCTAGATGCAAAAAACTCCCTTACCAGCCTCAGTAAAAAACTGAGATCCCTCATAAAATCCTCCAAAGCTAGTTACAAAAATAAAATTTCCAAAGATTCCAAAGACAACCACAAGGCATTCTATAACTATGTCAAGAATCTAAATGGCAATGCTCAGATCTGCTCTGAGCTACAACAGAATGGCATTAAATATACTGATCCCAAGGATATTGCCAATATCCTGGCAGATCGATTCAGTACCAACTTCACCCCCCTCTCACCCCCTAAATGTCTCAATGTCTAAATCTCAATACCGGAATATTGCCAAATTCTGGTAATAACGGCCACACAGGTAAAAAATGCACTCTCCAAAGCTAAGAATACAGCATCCATGGGACCAGGTGACATCGTGGGCTGTGTACTACATGAACTACAAAATTAACTGGCACCTCACCTAAGTGTCATGTTTAATCGTGCCCTCACCTCAGGCTTCATGCCCACTGAGCGACGCACAGCTACAGTTATCCCACTCCACAAGGGGGGATCCACCTTGGATCCCGGGAACTACTGCCCCATCAGTCTGACGAGCCTGATCTGCAAGGCCGTAGAACGCATTATCATGGAACCTATAAACAAAGACATTGGCAACCTTAAGACACTGGACTCCACCCAGTTTGGGTTCGTGAAGGGCCGATCTTGTCTCCTGAACCTGATTGACTTCTTCAAATCAGTCTCCAGAGCCGTGGGCGAGGGTAGGGCAGTCCACACAGCCTATCTGGACCTCGCCAATGCCTTTGACACCATCCCCCACTCTGGAATCATAGATAAACTTACTAAGCTGGGCATTAATCCCTACATCACTCGATGGATTGCCAACTGGCTTACTGACAGAACCCACACTGTAAAAGTAGCTGACTCCAAATCCAGCTCCAGACAAGTAACAAGTGGGAGTACCTCAGGGTTCAGTCCTGGGACCTCTCTTGTTTGGCATCTACTTCTCTAAAGTACAGGCCAACAGTAAGAGACTCTGGCTAACAAAGTTTGCAGATGAATGCAAACTGGGAACCATTATTGAATCCCCAAATTATGTCGATCCTCTACAAAAGGGCCTTACAGAAACAGATGCTTGGTGCCAGAGCCATGGGCTCAAGCTCAGTGCCAAGAAATGTATAGTTATCTCCTTTGGGAAAAAACATGTACCCATGAATTACCACATAGGTGGCAGTACACTAAACACCGAAAATGTGATAAGAGACTTAGGGACACAGGTGGACAGTGGTCTCACCTTCACTAACCACATCGCCACAACAGTCAGGAAATCCTTCTATGTGGCGCACCTCATCACTAAGGGCTTATCATCCAGAAAAAAGGAGTTCATTGTCCCACTGTACTCATCCCTCATTAGACCCATTATAGAATATAACGTCCCATTTGGTATGTACCTCTCAAGACATCTGCAACAACTGGAAAGGCCGCAGAAATACCTCAATAAAAGAGTCACAGGCCTAAAGCAGATGCCCCATGCTGACCGCCTTAAAAAACTCCAGCTATACTCTGTCACATATCGTCTACTCCAAGGCAATCTCTGCTTAACATACAAGGCCATGTCAAACCCAGAGTTGTTGGACATGCTACACTTAAAGAAATCCCTGTCCCTCAGAGCCACATGCTCCAGGGATCTAAACCTTGTCATCACAATAAACAAAACATGCTGGAGGGATAGGTTCCTGACCCAGAGACTCCCCAGACTCTGGAATAGATTGCCCATACATGTCAAGCAGAGTGCCTCTTTGGTCCTCTTCAAAAGGAACCTTGATGATTGGATGGGAGAAAGGAAATTCACCCCAGGGATCAGGTCAGTCGCCCTGCTAGACAGGGGTCCAGGGAAGTAAATAGTGTGGGAAGAAATAGCCAGGGAATTGTTATGGCTAGGCTTCTATAGGCCCTAGGGCCGATAGCCTAGTACCAACCTATGAACCTATGAATTTAGGAACTGGGGAGTCACAAATATGTTTAAGCTGCTGAAGTTCTTTTCCTTTCTCTGGAAGGGATTTGAAGAGTGTACAACATTACAACCAAAGAGGGTGGTATTGTCCAGTGGTGCATCCATACGTTTTGCCTTGAAATCCTCAGGCAAAGACTGCAGTCTCAACCTGGAATACCTCTTGAGGACAGAACCAGATGATGCTGATCTTGCAGATGTTTCAACTGCATCATAGCTGCATTTTATGGAATGCCTGGTAACTGGGATGAAACTGCCAAGACGGACGAAAGCTGGGATTTTGCAGAGACTGGAAGATCTGTCAGCAATTTGGAGGCCTGTGAAAGTAGGGCAAAAACATACTTAGACATGTGTATTTGATAATTAATGTCCCTAAAAGCCAAGGTGGAAGAGGTGTCAACTTATTTTCCAATTCTCTCCATCATTATACTGTCCTTATCTGAGGGCAGGAGATTGCTGGAGGGCAGTAATTTGGTTTTATCAGCAGATAGAGAGAGCACAGCTGGGTCTGCAAGAGGACATTTGTACAGGTAACTACTGTCCTCAGGCACCTTATAGGACCTATCTGGCCTTTTAGGAGCAGGAGATTGTGAATCAAGGTTTTTAGATATTGCAAAAAAGCAAAGAATCTTGGAAAGCTGGCAAGCAGGTAGAATGGTTGAAGGAGCAGGAGACTCTATTTGTTAGAGTTCATAGTACCTCTTTTGTATTTCCGAGACCTGCGTGGTTTCCCACTTGAAAAATTCTGTCATTCTGGAGATAGTTTCTCCAAATGTAATATCCTCTTCTGGAGAATCACCGCCGTTGCAATTCACTTAGGGGAAGCATATCCCAGAGGAGAGTCTGTTTGAGTGGAGTAAGCCAGGGATTCATCTGAAGATGATTCATTTTCTTCAGAGGCCTCTAGTTCAGCAGATAAAATAGGAGATGATGGAATAGGTGGTTACAAGGTGGAAGGCCTAAGTGCTAGGCAGGCATTCAAAATCCCTTGAGAAAAGGCTTGCCAGTCTAGGGAGGGTTCGGGAGACACTTGTTTTTGTTTGTTTTTTCTGTTCAGAGTAAGGCCTACCTTAGGCTGGGATGAAAGGGCTGACGTAGGCCTAGCCTCCGGATCCAATGTTAGCAAAACCTCAATGGGAGGGGCAGGAGAGATACTATAGAATGTTTGAAAGAGTGAGCTGCGGTTCCCCCTTACCATCCATAACGGACATCTGCAATACCTCTGCATACGTGCTGAAAGAAACCTCCTTAGCAACTTCTAGATCAGTATCTGCTGAACGAATAGGACCTGACACTGTATGTACCTCCAGGCCTTCACCGGCCTCAAGAGGGAAGTCCAGGATCAGAGGTGCAGCTGAAGATTCAGGCCTTACCTTTTTCACTTTTTTCTTCATGGGCTCACCCGACGGACCTGGAGTACCTTCCATACCTAGCACTAGTGCTTTAGTCAGTGGTTTTCAAGGTATATATTAAGGGCAGACAGATGATTGCTGAGTGTTTTAGGGACAAATATCTGACAGATGGCACAGGCCTTGTAATTGTGATCGGACCCCAGACAAACAAGATACTGGTCATGATTGTGTTTTGTGGATTCTGTCTTCCACAGTGGCACTTGCCCTTCTTGGATGCCAACCTCTAACAAGCATGCAGTAGCAAAAGTGTAATAAGGTTTTCCCCAGTAGGGCACTTATCTAAATTGTCGGAAAACTTTCGGTGATCAGACAAAACGGTGGAAGCTGTCATTTAGACTGGCAGCAGAGAAGTTCTGAGTATGGTATGTGCAGACCTCACTTTTATGGCACAGCTGTTCTATGTGCAACGTCACATGTACTTTGCAGTAGCTTAAGTCTTTGGTATACTGACCAGGCATTGGGGTCGCCTAGACAGGGATCTCCCTCATGTTATGAATATTGCAACATGGGAGTAGAAGGAGATCTTTGATAAGATTAATGAATT
>NC_056731.1:1965334520-1965614520 GCF_019279795.1 Protopterus annectens
GAAAGGCTATTAGGAGTGGCTCACAGTGTCACCAAATAAATATGCACGTTCCCTCAAAACTTAAATACGTCTCACAAAGATCAGCCACAATGAAAGGTTTAAATATATTTAATAATAAATAATAAAAGAGCAAGAATATACTCAGCATATATTCACAGTGACATCAGAGTTCAAACCCACAGGAAATATTTGAAACAACATTGCAGGATAGTCTCAATTAAATAAAGGAAAGCATCTAAACTATGCTTCACTGTATTCCTGACTGAATATAACAGAATTACTATACCCTAGTTAACTTACTTAAGAGCAAGGCAGATGTGGGGAATGGATCTTCTAGTTGATGTTGTCGGGTCCAAGACAGAATAGAGATTGCTCTGTCTCTCTGAGAGAGTTCTCAAATTAATATTTCAAATGTTACTGCTCAAATAGCTTGCAGAATGACATAATTTATTGGCATCTGACTCTATCCCAGGTGAAATCCCCACTGCTGGAAGCTAGCAATATTTAGCATCTACCTTTGAAATTACATAGACCTCAGATCTTTGGCAGATGCTGGAAGTCATAAAACAGTTACCTTCCTTCACATTCAAAACTAGTAATTATTTCACCTTAAAGACAATACAGAGAACTCCCTACTATAGACATTTTGTCTCTGGCTGCCATAAAGTAATTTAATTTCAGCTATTTTTCTGAAGTTAACCTCCTGTATTCCAGTTTCCATTGTTAAAATATATACATTTAAACAGTTACAAGAGTATATGTACATTTCTGTTTTGTTCAGTCAGGCATGCTGTGGTTACATTTTATGCACAAGCACTTTATAAAATATCTTTTCAACACATGTCTGTAAAAACCTACTTTGATATATGCATGACATAGAGTTTTAATACATTTGTAACACAAGCATCTTATATGAATCATGTTGATATTCACAAATGACATGTAATTATTTACAAATTCCAGATTGCTGGGCTGGCAATAGCTGTTTCTTCACAACTTCACCAAATCTTCCTCCTCTAACCTCCTCTGAGGGCTTAGAGCTACCGACTCCAATCCCTCTGGTTCCATCTGCTCTGGTGCCGACAGCTTTTTCTTCTTTAGTTCCAGGATCTGCCTTGACTTCCTTGGTTCCTTCAGAACCAACAGACTCCCGGGGCCGTAGCTTTGCTATCAGGTCTGTGGGTACTGGATCAGCTCCTGTTTTTTATTCAGCGCAGTCGTTGACTCTCAGAATCTCGGCTGGCATGGGCTCTACCTAGGCTCCTGCTTTGAGGGTAGGTCTCTTGGGGTGGGGTGTGACCTCTGTTCTGAGGTTGTTGTTCTGGGTTGCCATCCCTCTTCGGGGAGGTCTGCCTTCCAGGTAATGGAGAGGCATTGGCCTCTGCATGCTCTCAGCTGGCCCTTTCTGTGTCAGAGTTTTATCCCAGGACTCCATGTCGCCAGAGCTGCCACCAACTTCCATGCCCAGACAGCAAGCAGTTAAGTTTCAAGATACCCCTGCACAGTGCCCCTCTTTTTCCGAGTCCTTCTCAGGGATTCCCACTGAGGAGCCACCCAGGAAGAAGACGTGTAGGAGGAAACGCTTAGATTCCCCTGAGCAATATGTCACAGAAGACATGGACTTTGATGATGGGGAGGGTTCCCCCCGGTCACCCCTGGAAGACATCTTCCTCTGAGACATCGTAGAGATTCTGAAAGAGAGGGGTAACTGGAAGCCGAAAGACCCTACCTCTGAGGAGGTGGTGTACTTGCAGACTTTTGGTGCTTGTCCATCTACTTCGTGGGTGACCCCTTCCACTGACGATCTTATTAAATTGATTGGACAGCAGGCTTGGAAGGCTCCTGCCTCCGTAGTGCCAGTTCTCCGGAGACTAGATATAGTACTGTCTGCAGCATTGGACTGAGGGGTGAGCAGTAGATGCCATGGTGGTGGTGGTGGCCACTAAAAAGGAACTAGCTGATGGGAGTTCTACTGTTCAACCCCCTACTCGAGATTCTAGGATGATGGACAGATTCGGAAAGTGGGTCATTGACCTTTGCTTTAACGTCTTTGAATTTTATGGCACATTTCACTGGGCTCCAGATGGATCTGATTAAGGAATTATCAGATACCTTACCAGGAGCAGTGTCTGAGGAGGTCCAGGATAAAGCAACCTCCCAGCTAGGATCCAGGTGTTGCAAGAAGGATTTATCCTGGTGCCCTGGTTGTCCCTTTGGCTGTATTTCCAACTTGTCCATGAGGCACATTGTGCATACAGCCAAAGAGACAACCAGGGCTGCGAGTTCAGGCATTACCATAAGGCATCACACTTGGATGTGCTTCTCTGTTTGTTGAGCCATTTAAGTCTTCCTTCGTTGATGCTCCTTTTGAAAGAATGTCCTTATTCAGCCCCAAAGTCAAAGAAATTCTAGCCAGGTGCGAGAAAAATGGAAAGACCCTATCTGCAGTGGGCATACGTTTTTCTGCTCCCCAACAATCCTACTGTGGGAATCAGAGAAGTAGGAGGATGTTCAAAAAATCCCAAAGGCCTTTTCAGGACACAGTTGGTGGTAGCTCTTAGGGCAGAGGAAGACACAGACCTCACGGTAGAAGTGGCCTGCAAAATCAGGGTTCCAGAGATTCTTTCTGTGGATAATCCTACCAGTGCTCCTGAAAGGGGCCCAATTGCTTACCTCTGGAAGAAATCGGGGGAAGATTTTTCTCTGCACTCAAGAGCCTAGTGGCAAATAGCTTCAGATACTTGAGTGCAGAGGATCATTGACAGAGGTTACCATATTCCCTTCACTCTGTTTCCAGGATCAAAATGAAGACTCCCCAGTGTTCCACCCAATCCAAGGGATCAAGCAGTGTTAGAGATTCAAAAGCTGCTGGAACAAAGAGTCATCCAAGAAGTCCCACCACACCAGATAGGATCCAGATTTTCCTCAAGGTTCTTTTTGGTGCAAAGACAGGGGACCTTTAGATCTCAGTCTTCTAAACAAATCTGTTCAGCAAGCAAAATTCCAGATGGTCACAGTTCAGTTTGTACTTCCCTTTCTAGAGGAAAACAATTGGATGTGCTTTATAGACCTTCAGGACACATATTACCACATAAAGATGGACAAACGCTCCAGAAGATTCCTCTGCTTTTGGCTAGGGGCCAGCCATTTTCAGTTCAGAGTGCTGCCCTTTGGACTCAGCACAGCCCCCAGGGTTTTCACCAAGTGTCTGGCAACAGTAACAGCCCACTTGAGACAGCACAGATTCCAGGTGTTTCCTTATCTAGATGACTGGCTCATCACTGCTCCCACCAGGCATCTACTGCTTCAAGCAACAGACTTCGTTCTGCACCTGTTCACTTGTCTGGACATTACATTGAATCAGTCAAAATCTCAGCTAAGTCCCACTCAAGATCTAGAGTTCATAGGAGCTCGTCTGAATACCATATCTTGTGTAGCTTCCTTTCCTCTTCACAGGCTATAGAAGATAAAATCCCAAGTACAAGCCATTATCTCCAAAGACAACGCTCCTGCACTTCTACTTCTTTGAGCTTTAGGGTTCATGGCAGTGAACATTACCTTAGTTCCACTAGCAAGATTTCACATGCGGCTGCTACAGTGGCTTTTAGCTTCCCAGTGGTTCACCCTGACCCATCCAGTGACGCATCTAATCTTAATCACCAGGTGTTGCAAGAAGGATTTATCCTGGTGGATGGAATTCAAGGAAATTATTTTAGGCCTTCCCTTTGTTTCACCTCAACCAAAAGCCGTAGTGACCATGGACACTTCCCATATGGGGTGGGCGGAGGCACTATCTTGGAAGAACAGTCCAAGGCAGTCGGTCCTCGATAGAAGGCAATCTGCATATCAATGTTCTGGAACTGAGGGCAGTGCTCCTAGCATTGCAAGCCTACCAGTCTGTCCTTCCACTAGAAACTATTGCAGTTCAGTCAGATGAGAGGTCAGCAGTCTGGTACATCAACAGACAGGGCAGATCCAAATCTTACCCCCTGTGTCAAGAAGCTCTCAGAGCTTGGCAATGGGTGATATCCTCTAACCACTTTCTAATAGTAACACACATCCTGGGGAGCTCGAACATGATAGTAGACAAACTGAGTAGATGCATTCTCCTGCCTCATGAGTGATCTCTCAATCCCGGTGTGGTGAAGGAGATTTTCCATTGCTGGTGCCAGCCTTGTTGTGACATATTTGCATCATCCTGAACAACAAGTGCAGTAGCTACTTTGCCCTAATCCCCCCCTTAGGGAGAGGCCCCATGAAACGCTGTCCTTCACAAGTGGCCCTTAGGACTACTCTGTGCCTTCCCCCTTCCCACTGATCCCTCTCTTCTTAAAGAAAGCCAGCAGGTTGAGAAGCAAGACGATCCTCATTGTGCACTTTTGCCTCGGAAAGTCTGGTTCCTATTTCTGTGGCCTCATCTAATTCACCGTGCATGGATTCTGGACACATTTCTGGATCTTCTGTGTCATCCACAGGGACTGGTGCACTCCAGTCTTCAGAACCTCAAGCTTATAGCTTGGCTCCTCCAACTCTGTTAGTCGCCAGGCAGATAGCTTGGAAGACCATTTGCTAATTTCCCATAGATTGTGTAAAGTGTTAATGAAAGGAACCACTGTATAAAGACCCTCTAGCTCCTTGGGATCTGACTATGGTCCTGCAGTGTTTGGTCCTTTCCCCCTTTGAACTGGTGGCTACCTGTCACTTAGTTTCTTTCATGTAAGACCATTTTTATGATAGCCATTACCTCTGCCAGAAGAATTTTTGAAATTCAAGCACTATCTTCAAAACCCCCATATTTTATTTTTCATAAGGATAGGGTTTCACTAAGAACCAGCCCTTCTTTTCTTCCTAAGGTGATCTCAGAAACTAATATTAATCAAACCATTGACTTTCCTGTTTTCTTTCCAAATTTTTCCTGCAAAGGTGAATATTGCTTATATTTGCTGGATGTTCACAGACAATTATGCTTCTGTCTCAACAGAACTAAAGAATTTAGAAAATTGGACCAGTTATTTGTCTCCTTTTCCGGTCCATCTCTGGAGAAATCTGTTTCAAACGTCACCTTTTCAAGGTGGTTAAAACACTATATTACTTTCATATACAATAAAAGAATCTCCATTTACCAGCACCAGTGAAAGCTCATTCTACTAGGGCAATAGCCACGTCTGCTGTTTTCCATTGTAAGTCTTCCATGGATGAAATATGCACAGCAGCAACTTGGGCTACTCCGCATAACTTTATCACTCATTACAAATTGGATCTGGTCTCTAGGGGAAGAGCATCGTTTGGCTCTCTTGTTCTCAGGAGTGTCCTTCCATAAGGCCATCCAAGATCTAAAGTAGCTGTGGGGACTCTGTCCCAAAGGTCAAGGATAAATGAAGATTGACAACATCAGATTAAGAAGTTATGTACTTACCATAATGTTACATCTGTGTTGTCGATCTTCATTTATCCTTGGCATCCCACTCTCCTTCCCCCTCCTGTGACTTTTTGGAGGATTGGACGCTTGTCCTGGTAACTTTATCAGGTTTGACCTTGGATATAGTCTCTTCAATTCTGTATACATATTCTTCTGTCTTCCTGTGTAGCTGCAAACTCAATCTGAGGTAATCTGGAGAGGGATATTGTTAGCTCGAGAGTTTTTGGCTTGCGTGAGCTATGTAACAGCTGAGCCGGTTCTGAGGATCACAACAGTGTCCCAAAGGTCAAGGATAAATGGAGATCAACAATAAAGATGGAACGTTATGGTAAGTGTATGACTTCTTCTTATATCTCATTACAACTGGTTTTGTGTCCAGTCCACTTGCCTGACAAATAAGCAGCACTTTCTGAAGTGCATGTAGTGTTAAATACAGTGACAGAATTCAGTAATGTCTGAGGCAAACCTGAGGCAGTTTTTGTGCTGAGTAGATTAAAAAAATAGCTAAATTGTGCAAATTGTCCAGACAGTAACAAATGGACAGATTTGTTGCATCAAATGACTCTTTTCTAACATCAAAAATTGTTTCTATGACAGCATGATGCTGTAGGCATTTTTGTTTTTTTATTGAAAAAATGGTATTCTGATTTCTATTTAGCATGTGCTGTAATTTCTGCTAGTAGTGCCTGCATTGCGACAAGCTAACATGTCCTTTTATGAAAGGAGGATTGCATGTTCACACTTCTAACTCTGGGCTGTTTTTTTTTTTCTTTTTGCAAGGATGACCATGAAGGAATAGGAAATATAATAGCCTTTCTTGTGGCTTTCGTTGCCTGTATTTATCAGGTACTTTTTTATTGTTTAGCATGTATTATTATCTTTTGTAAACTTTTTGTAGTAAACTACTGTTTACTGATTATTATGCTTTGAGACATGAATGTCCTTACCTCCTATTTTCAGTGGGGCATCTGAAATAAAATGCAAGTGCAGGTTATTCATCTTGATTGTGTCAGATCTTATTACAAAATAGCTTGAGTATGTTGTTGAGAAAGAGAGGTTGTATTTAATTATTAATATTTTACCTTGTGAAAATGTCAACCTGTCATGGATCAAAGATCAGTCAGTCAGCAATACTTCACGTAGTATGTATGACTGTGGACATTTATCTAAAAATAAACCATTGCATTCTCAAAATATTATCCAGCAAGTAAAAAAGTAACAATGGTATTAATGAATTGTGACAGTAAATGTCAAATACTTGAAAAGTGCACAGCAAAAATAGATATAGTTTAATTACTATTGAAAATGTCTCTAATACTCATACATTTCAGCCACTGCCCACTGGCTCAGTCCCCGTTCCTTTTTCCAGACAGCCGAAGACTGTCAGTAAAGTTAAAGTCACATTTTTGTCCATTACACTAAAATAGCTAAGAAACGTGCATCACATTATTTTGTTTACATCAGTAGTGTTTGTGGCTTAGCAGTTTCACGCTTGTCTTTGATGTTGAATATCAGGAGGCTGTGGGCTTTTCCCCACTTCAGGTACATGAATTCCTGTTCAGCACTGAATATGCATTTCTGCATTAGAGGGTTGCTGAATTCCTGAGGTGGTTTATGTGATAAGAGATTAAAAACTGGGTTAGTTGGTGATAGCTTAAGTTGATGTTAAAGATCCCATGGTGCTTAAGAAAAGACGATCTATCATGCAGCAAACACTTTTAGACTCTTTCTAAAACCAGAAATATCTCTTGTAGATATAAAAAAAACCTCTCCATTAGAGGAAACCCATGGGCTTGTTGCAGATTAAAAAATGCATTGAATTTAAATACAATTTCACCTACACAACCCTTTGCTGTTATTCATCAGCTTTTTTCAAAACACATCTGTGTAAGCAAACAGCAACAACAAAGTTTGTATAAAGTGCTATATACATTTGTTTTCTTTTGCACGCCATCTATACTTCTTGCATTTTCATCATTTTTATTATAGTGCACTGCTTTACATACTCTTATCCAGATGTTCCCTGAACATAGCATTCAGAGCAATTATCACATCATTTTCTTTATAATCTTCATACATTGATAACCCCCCTCGTTCCCTTTATACATGGTGTTTCTCTTTTTTCTTTTCTGAATCCAGCTGTCGCTTTGCACTTCACAAGCATGTTCCATCATTTCTGCCTGCCTTCATGTCCTCTTTTCTTTATATTACCGCTCAGTTTCAACCGTACATTTGATCTTGCTGTTCACTGGCAACCTTACCCGGAAAATTCCAGAGCTTATTCTGTTAGAGTAATTAGTTTTGTCATTTTTACTTAATGCTTTACCTCATATTTGTTCTAGGTCATAATTTTGACATCATCTTCATATAGCCTTTTCATTTTGCTTTTGTTTTTATACGTGTGTGTGTGTGTGTGTGTGTGTATATATATATATATATATATATATATATATATATATATATATATATATATATATATACACACATACTATATATCAAATGTATTTATTGATATTTAATTGTAAATGTAATTGTATGTCTAACATTCTCTCAAGTCAGCATATCTCGTGGCACCTGACTTAAGTACTAAAGTGTTGATAACAGGCTTCCTATATAGAATAGATAACAGGGTTACTATATAGAATAGCTGGTTCATTTAACTCACAGCTCAGTTTTGTCAAATAACTTGCAGTTCCCCAAGTCAAGTACTCCAGCCATATGGAGGCCGAAATAGTGCAACCACTTCATTATATCCACAGGTATGAGTTACACCCTGTTGTGCAATTTTCCACAGGATCTTTCTCTATTCACTCACAGTTCCATGAATTCTAGCCACGGTGAAATTACCCGAGTCCCATGCATCAAACCATCTTCACAAGACACAAATGTTCTGTGTCTCTCAGTAGTCTTCAACCCTGTGTGTCTATCCAACCCAGGCTCTGATCTGCATGACTCCACCTATGTCTGTCTGTCTTCTGGTGGTGGGCTTGCCTTTTGACTTAAAGTCAGACTTGGCTTCGTCCATTCAGAGTATGTGCGGATTCTCCTTCTGAATGCCCAAAACCACTCCACATGTTCCACAGCAGTTGTTAGGGGGCACTAATACACACACACACACACACACACACACACACACACACACACACACACACACACACACACACACACACACAGTCAACTCTTAGAAGGGAGTACTAACGGACCCCTCCCTACCAGCAAGATGCATATTAGAGCTTGTGTGTGCATTTCTGTTTATATGTATGTGTATATTTTAGTAATTATCATTTTTCCATCCATTACTTGTTTAATATAGTTTCTTGTTTTCTGTATCATATACTTGTCCAAAATCTTGAATTATTTTTGGCTTCTTTTTGGCTTCCCACAGTTGACAATAAGCTGCTTGCTGTTCTTCTCCTCATCCACCAGGTCTAATGGACCCACCTTTGCCTCCCCCATGCTAATATTAACTTATGTCTAGGGCTGGTAAAGAAATTGAGGACCCTGTGACACTTATCACATTCCCCCCTTTAAGACAAAAATCCCTTTTTCGAAATTACGAAGTGCAGTGGTGCATAACTGATGAATTATGTATTCAGCACTTGGGATTGATCCTGCAGAAGCATATGGTTAGTACATACATACAGTATGTATCTTTACATTTGCAAAGTATTAGAAAATGTGTTATTAGCAAGGATTTTCAAAGTCACTTAACTGTCTCCATAACTCTGTAACAGCTTCTGAAACAGGCCCACTGGCCAATCGACCACACTTGGTCACTGGAATAATGTTGGAACTGAAGCTTGGGAACAAAATACACACCTGCTTAAGGAATACTCTGAGACAGACTGTTGTAAAAAATATTAGAACTTTTAAAGTCACTAGACAAACCAGAGTCGACAGAGTCAAGAGTAGGAACAGTTGATGTTCTTTGTGTTTCACTGTTACAGTCCTGACTTGTGGGATTTCCTGCTGTGGATACCATTGGCCAGTCCAACTACCAGAGTAAAAATCCCCCTCTTCCTAAGGCTGGCAGACACCCTACCTTGACACCAGTACACTTGGGTATAAAGAGAGCCAGCCAATGCCATGACATCAGTCATTTCTTGCTGTCGGAGCCCGAAGCAGTGTTTCAGTGCAAGTGTCGGTCAACACCAGAGAGAAGTCTTCGAAAGCTAAGTACCCCATTGCGGAACTCTTTTTCTTGCTTTAACTCTTGTCAGATAAGTTTGTTGTAATAAGCATATCCCACACCGAGACTTTCATACATTGTGTGTCACCTGTCTAGACCCAGATCCTTAGTTGTCATTTTTGCGCCCGTTTCAATTCTAGGACTATCAGGCATAGGACCGAAATCTTAGCTAGGTATCTTAGTCTGCCATCTTTCTTGCATCATTTGATGGCATCTGCCAGTCATCCCAATGTTGAGCTCCCTAAGTGTAGGAAGGACAAGGCAAAAAGACCCAAGCTTAGGGCCTCTGATGTAACCATTCACCATCTGCCAGTCCCCCGAGGCTCGTTATCACAGAGGAAGGTGAGGTGCTTTTGCGGCCCCCTTCTGTGCCTGAGGTGGTGCTGCAGGCCTTTGTCAAGATCCATATAGAGTCCGAAATGCTTTTGGATCCCTCAACTTTTGCGCAGGCTTTGACTTTCAGTTCATTGTTCTGGTCCAGAGCCGCTCATAAGAACTCTGCTTCTGGCAAGCGATCTTTTACCAGTGACTTTCCTTTGAGGTGTCAGCTTGCATCAGTTCTGCCTTACAAAGAGAATGGCGTCAGAATTGCAGATGTTCCTAGGCCCAAGGCCAAAGCTACCTCTAAGAAGGGCTCTATCTCAAGCCCTATAACTAGGCCTGCTGGCTCCAAAGCACTAGGATATCAGCAAGACCTGGTCAGGCTAGCTGAAGACCTTATCTCCTTAGTTAGAGCTAGGCAACCTCCTTTGGAGTCTTCTCCGGGATAAAGGAAGAGGGATCCTACCTCTGATGTTTTCTGTGAACCTCCTGATTCAGATGAAGATTCTGACCAGGAAGAGTCTGTCTTTGAGTTGGGACGTGTTCATACTTTTGAAGATTCAGATTCTAAAAAGAATCTGCTGTCAGCTTCACCTTCTGAGGACATTATTTTTGGGGAAACACCCCATGCTATGAGGGAACAATTCCAGTGGGAGGCACAGGAATACCTACAATCTAAAAAGAGGATTAGAGAGATGTTCTTTGTTTCACTGTTGCAGTTCTGACTGTTTGGGATTTCCTGCTGTGAAAGCCCTTGGCTGGAGTGACTACCATAGAAAACTGTTTTCACCTCCCAGGCTGGCAGGTGCCCTTACCAGCATCAGTACGCTCAGGTGTAAAGGGAGTTAGCCAACGTCATCACTTCAGTCTTTTCTTGCCACCAGAGCCCAAAGCAGTATTCAAGTGTGTGGGTTGGTCCGCATCAGAGGGAAGTTGTCGTCAGAAAGATAAGTACCCTGTTAGGGAACTCTCTTCTTTTTCACTTAACTCATGTCAGATAAAGTAAATAATTGTCTCCGCTGTGGTAAACAAATCCCACACAGAGACTTTCTTACTCTTTGTGCTACATGCCTAGGCCCAGCTTATGACGTCTCTTAATTGTCGTTTTGTGCTAGGTTTAATGCTAGAATGCTTAGTCTTGGGGTCTAATAAATAGCTTTTTCTAAGACAAGAATCAGTTGAACTGTGTCTGATGGCGTCTACTGGTCATCCTGAGCTTGAGGTGCATAAGCACAAAAAAGAGAAGAAACTTAAGCCAAAGTCATCTGACAGCAGTCACTCCCCAGCTGACTCTCCTGCTAGACTGATAATTGCTGAAGAAGGTGAGGTGCATTTGCAGCCCCCCTTTAACATTTGAAACAGCGACCCAGGCCTCTGTTGAGACCCATTTGGAGCCTGACATGCCTTCAGTTCGTTCAACTTCCATGGCTACTGTCTTCAGCTCATCTGTTGGGTCCAAGGTCACTCAGCAGGCCATGGCTTCCAGTGAGTGCTCATTAACCAGCAACACATCGAGGCCTAGGCCTACACTGGTGTATTTTCACAGAGAGTCAGGCACCAGGGCATTGGACGCACATAGGCCTAAGGCCAAACCCACCCCAAAGAAAGGCAGTGTGGCGGGGGCTCTGCCTAGCCCTACAGGCTCCCAGTTACCAGGATCTCAACAGGATTTGATTAAGCTGGCTGAAGACTTAACTAACATTGTAAGAGCCAGACAGACCACAGGTTAAGCTACCCCAGGAAAAAGAAAAAGGGATGTCTATACTGATCTTGACCATGAACCATTCCTATCTGAGGAAGAATCAGACTTGGAGAACTCTGGCTCAGAGGAAGGACCCACTTACACATCCTTTGGGTAAACAGATTCGGAGGAGAACCTTCCCTTGGCTTTACCTCTAGAGGATCAAACTTTTGGGGAGACTCTGCATATTATGCAACTGCATTTTTAGTGGGAAGTACAAGATTACACCCAGGCCAAGAAGAGAGTTAGGGAGCTCTTGGTCCTCCCTGAGCACAAGCCTTTAGCTATCCCTTCCATTTTGGAAGTGGTAGAGGATGTTTTCCAGGATGCCTTCATGAATCCTGACTCACTTCCCCTGCCCCTAGGAAACCAGATGGATTTTACTGGGTTCAAGACACCCATACATAGCTGTGTAAGAATCCTTCTGCTGATCCAGAAGTTGTTACTCCCTGGCCTAAAGGGACTAGACCAATCCAAACAAAGTCCTATGCACGGGGGAGTGCACGGCCAAAACCATATCAGCAAAAACAAAAATTGGCCAGCAAAAGCAGACACGGATGTTAGAATAAATAAGTCCCTTATTTCAAAAAAATATTCAGACCGGTTTCGGCAAGAATTGCCTTCTTCAGTGTAGGACAAACATATAATGCCCTGTTATCATATGTAATATATACATAGTATAATCCAATAGGCAAACAGAAGTCATGAATATTAATGAAAAACTGATAAAGTGAAATGCAAAAAATGCCATGAAGCCTTGAGCATTCAAAAAAGCTTGAAAAGTGAACAAGTGTAACACTTGAATACAAAAATAGACAATGTAAACAAATGCAAAAGAAAAAAAACATGAATATAAACCATTAACAATGATAAACAATAATAAACCCTATTGTAATACATAATGGTGAATTACATATTAAATGATTCTAATAATAAATGGGGGAATGATCTGGACAAATAGATAAATGATAAGATAGTAGACATAACTATCATACATATAGTATTTACATCATGAAAAATGATGAATGCCCCCCAAAAAATATATAGTAAAAATGCACCAAAGGTAATGAACCACAGATGTATGAAACCTAAGGCTAGACAATAACTATCCGTCAATGCTTAAAGACAGAAAGACTCCACATAGTGAATCACTACAGATGGTCACTGAGGCCAGGAGAAAAAAGGCCCCCAAGGGTGACAATCCATTATTTCTCTTTATGATCCAAAAGACCATGCCAACCCTGTTTATGACTACGATCGCCCATGATACGATCAATAATCATAAAAGTGAATTTGGCTTGTGGATGTTTGAGAGTATGTTGGTACAGGGCATTAGTAGTTTTATGATTTCTAATATCACTGCGATGTTCATTGATTCTAGATCTGAGGGGCCTGGACGTTTGGCCAACATAAAACGCCCCACAGTAACAGTTGGCAAGGTACACAACCCAATCACTACCACAATTACCAAATATTTTGATGTTAAATACTTGACTGGTATTGCGACTGGAAAATTCCTTAGATTTATTCATCAGTGAGCATGACCCGCAATGACCACAGGGAAAGGAACCCACTAACTCCACTCCATGTAATGTAAGTTGTTTCTGAGTGCCCCCCCCCACTACCTATGTGTTTATAATGAGATAAGTATGAACCCAATGTTTTGCCTCGTTTGTAAGCAAAGCGACACTGTTGCCCCAAAAGTGACCTCAATTGATCATTGGCAAGCAAGATGTTCCAGTGTTTGTTAATGATATTCTTAATCATGTTAATGTTTCTACCAAAAGTAGTGATGAATCGAAGGGGGGCCCCCAATCTGGTGTCCCGCTCTGTTTTGTATTCTAACAACTTATCCCTACTAATCTGGTTGACCCGGTATCTGGCTAAATTGACATCCTTGTTATCATAACCCCTGCTGGTAAATCTCTGACACAAATCCATGCAAGCTAAATCATATTCTGCCCCATTTGAACTGAGGCGCTTGATACGCATGAATTGTGACACCGGAATACTCCTGATAGTGTGGCGTGGATGCATGCTGGTAGCATGTAACAAAGTATTGTATTGTGGGTATTTACGGAAAACCTTGGTTGATAATGTAAGGTCCTGATTCTTGGTGACTGTAACATCCAAAAAATTGATGGTATTCTGATCATATGATAGGGAGAATTCCAGTCCCCATATATTACTGTTAAGGTATTCGACAAATTCACGTAAATAACCCAAATCAGCACGCCACACTAACCAGCAGTCATCCAGATAACGTCGTCAGATGTCCATTTCAACCTGATAAATATTGTGTGAATTGTCATAAATCATGTGCTCCTCAAAATAAGCCATGAAAAGGTCAGCATAAATGGGAGCGAAGGACGCTCCCATTGCTGTACCTTGCAATTGCCAATAACACTGGCCTTGAAAGTAAAACACATTTTTATTGAGTACATGTTCTGACAAACAAATGAGTAGAGTGTTAAATCCCGGTGTGTACAAATTTGCCCCATTCAGCCAATATTGAAGAGATTGTAGGCCTGCCCAATGTTAAATACTGGTATATAAAGCCTTGACGTCCAAAGTACACATATACCACCCTGGTTCTAACTGGGTATCCTGGATAATCTGTAGGAATTGGGTTGTGTCCTGCAACCTGGCCCTGACCAAGCCCAACAGAGGTTTAAGGTATTTGGTGAGAAAGGCTGATAGAGGTTCCGTTAGTGATCCTATTCCGGAGACAATAGGTCTACCAGGAGGTTTGATTAGTGATTTGTGAATTTTCGGCAAAAGATATAGAATCTGTTTGCAGGGTTCTGATACAGTTAGGGATGAAAGACATTTTTTAGTAATAATCCCCTCCTCAAAAGCAAGATTTAGAAAAGAGTCAGTTTCCTCTTTGAAATGCGGAGTTGGATCTATGGACATATGCATGTAGCAAGTTTTATCTGATAGTTGTGACAACCCCTCCTGTATATAATCATCTGAATTAAGTACCACCACAGCACCTCCCTTATCAGCTGGGAGAACCGCTATGTCTTTGTTATTACGTAGTTGATCCAATGCCAACTTATCACATGTAGTAAGATTATTTTGTAACATAATGTGACCATGATTTTCAAAATGAAGGTCCCTGAATACAGATTCCATGAAAATCGAGACATATTTATTCATAGGTGGTTGAAACACAGATCTACCAAACCTAAAATCATCCGATGTATATGAACTGTCCCTAACTGTATCAGAACCCTGCAAACAGATTCTATATCTTTTGCCGAAAATTCACAAATCACTAATCAAACCTCCTGGTAGACCTATTGTCTCCGGAATAGGATCACTAACGGAACCTCTATCAGCCTTTCTCACCAAATACCTTAAACCTCTGTTGGGCTTGGTCAGGGCCAGGTTGCAGGACACAACCCAATTCCTACAGATTATCCAGGATACCCAGTTAGAACCAGGTTGGTATATGTGTACTTTGGACGTCAAAGCTTTATATACCAGTATTCCACATTGGGCAGGCCTACAATCTCTTCAATATTGGCTGAACAGGGCAAATTTGTACACACCGGGATTTAACACTCTACTCATTTGTTTGTCAGAACATGTACTCAATAAAAATGTGTTTTACTTTCAAGGCCAGTGTTATTGGCAATTGCAAGGTACAGCAATGGGGAGCGTCCTTCGCTCCCATTTATGCTGACCTTTTCATGGCTTATTTTGAGGAGCACATGATTTATGACAATTCACACAATATTTATCAGGTTGAAATGGACATCTGGCGAAGTTATCTGGATGACTGCTGGTTAGTGTGGCGTGCTGATTTGGGTTATTTACGTGAATTTGTTGAATACCTTAACAGTAATATATGGGGACTGGAATTCTCCCTATCATATGATCAGAATACCATCAATTTTTTGGATGTTACAGTCACCAAGAATCAGGACCTTACATTATCAACCAAGGTTTTCCGTAAATACCCACAATACATTACTTTGTTACATGCTACCAGCATGCATCCACGCCACACTATCAGGAGTATTCCGGTGTCACAATTCATGCGTATCAAGCGCCTCAGTTCAAATGGGGCAGAATATGATTTAGCTTGCATGGATTTGTGTCAGAGATTTACCAGCAGGGGTTATGATAACAAGGATGTCAATTTAGCCAGATGCCGGGTCAACCAGATTAGTAGGGATAAGTTGTTAGAATACAAAACAGAGCGGGACACCAGATTGGGGGCCCCCCTTCGATTCATCACTACTTTTGGTAGAAACATTAACATGATTAGGAATACCATTAACAAACACTGGAACATCTTGCTTGCCAATGATCAATTGAGGTCACTTTTGGGGCAACAGTGTCGCTTTGCTTACAAACGAGGCAAAACATTGGGTTCATACTTATCTCATTATAAACACATAGGTAGTGGGGGGGCCACTCACAAACAACTTACATTACATGGAGTGGAGTTAGTGGGTTCCTTTCCCTGTGGTCATTGCGGGTCATGCTCACTGATGAATAAATCTAAGGAATTTTCCAGTCGCAATACCAGTCAAGTATTTAACATCAAAATATTTGGTAATTGTGGTAGTGATTGGGTTGTGTACCTTGCCAACTGTTACTGTGGGGCGTTTTATGTTGGCCAAACGTCCAGGCCCCTCAGATCTAGAATCAATGAACATCGCAGTGATATTAGAAATCGTAAAACTACTAATGCCCTGTACCAACATACTCTCAAACATCCACAAGCCAAATTCACTTTTATGATTATTGATCATATCATGGGCGATTGTAGTCATAAACAGGGTTGGCATGGTCTTTTGGATCATAAAGAGAAATACTGGATTGTCACCCTTGGGGGCCTTTTTTCTCCTGGCCTCAATGACCATCTGTAGTGATCTACTATGTGGAGTCTTTCTGTCTTTAAGCATTGACGGATAGTTATTGTCTAGCCTTAGGTTTCATACATCTGTGGTTCATTACCTTTGGTGCATTTTTACTATATATTTTTTGGGGGCATTCATCATTTTTCATGATGTAAATACTATATGTATGATAGTTATGTCTACTATATTATCATTTATCTATTTGTCCAGATCATTCCCCCATTTATTATTAGAATCATTTAATATGTAATTCACCATTATGTAGTACAATAGGGTTTATTATTGTTTATCATTGTTAATGGTTTATATTCATGTTTTTTCTTTTGCATTTGTTTACATTGTCTATTTTTGTATTCAAGTGTTACACTTGTTCACTTTTCAAGCTTTTTTGAATGCTCAAGGCTTCATGGCATTTTTTGCATTTCACTTTATCAGTTTTTCATTAATATTCATGACTTCTGTTTGCCTATTGGATTATACTATGTATATATTACATATGATAACAGGGCATTATATGTTTGTCCTACACTGAAGAAGGCAATTCTTGCCGAAACCGGTCTGAAATTTTTTTGAAATAAAGGACTTATTTATTCTAACATCCGTGTCTGCTTTTGCTGGCCAATTTTTGTTTTTGCTAAAGGGACTAGAGCCAGTGTCTCCAAGAATCCCCTATCCATGGACAGTGAGAGTAGGGCCCTAGACAGGTTCAGAAAAAATGGATATGCCTCTGCTACTCTTTCTATGAGGGCCTTCAGCTGTCAATGTCATATGATCAAATATCAGAAAACCATCCTGGATCAACTCACGCAAAAAATTCAACCATGGAAGATAAAACTCTTTCTAAGGAAATTTTGGACTTGTGTCACTCCAGTTTCCAGGTGGCCAAACACTCTTTGCATTGTGGCTATGATGTTATGGAGGCGTCTTGCAGTGCAGTTGTCACTGATTCAGGAATTAAGAGACATGCATGGCTTAGGGAGCAGTCTCTCCCTGACCATGTAAAGGCTAACCTTTTGGATACTGCCCTTGACAAAGACAGACTTTTTGGACCAAAAGCTGAAGCAGTACTCAAAACAATGTAAGAAAAGGCAAAGTCCATGCAAACAGTTAAGGACTTCCTGCAAGTACAGCCACCTAGGTTAAGCAGGAACTTTCCATCAAAGCATTGGACCTTTCCTACCCAGTCTAGGAGTAAACAGAGAAGGCTTCAGAAGGACAGAGCTTCCAGGCAAAGGCATCAGCAACATATCAAGGCAGTGGAACTCTGAAATACCCAGGCAAGGGAGTTTAGGTCACAGCCCCCAGCCAGAGAGCAGTTATGTCTCTTTGCCTCTGCTCCACCCTCCCACCATCACCCCAAAACTAGGAAGAAGACCCATGTTACTTTAGATCAGTGGGTTCTAAACATTATTGCAAATGGTTACAAACTCACTTTCAAAGAGACTTTAGTGTACTCAGGTTTCCTAGACATACACTGAAGTCAAAAACCTCAGGCTCTTGAATAGATACAGATTCTGTGTTCTCAGGGAGCGGTGGAGACAGTTCCAGAAGAACAAAAAGGAAAAGGCTTTTACACAAGGTTATTCCTAGTTCTAAGCAAAGAAAGATCTTGGTGCCGTATTCTAGACCTGTCCAGATTAAGCCAATTCCTCAGAATACCAAAGTTCAAAATGCTGACATTTCAAAAAATTACTCCCCGTGATAACTCCTCAGGTCTTCATGGTCTCAATAGACCTAAAGGATGCCTACTTAGACATTCCTATTCAAAAATCACACAGAAGCTTTCTTTACTTCAGAGCAAGCTCCTGTTACTATGAGTTTTCCGTGTTGCCCTTTGGGTTGTGTACTGCTCTGAGGGTTTTCACAAAGTGATTGGCACCAGTCATTCCTTACTGCAGAGCCATAGGGGTCAAGATTTACCCATACCTGGATGATTGCCTAATACAATTTGCAGATATATTCCAAAGATCAACAAAGATCTGAACTTCACACAGGACCTCCTGCCTTCTCTGGGGTTCACTGTAAACCTCAAGAAATCCTGCCTGGTCCCATCCAAACAGATTGTCTTCCTGGGAGCTGTCGTGGACTCCTCCATTCAGATGGCCTTCCTCCCCCCGAGACAAGTTCATCTATCTAGCAAGTTACTTCCTACCAGTACAGGAAAATCAAAGCATCACAGCCAGGGTATTTCTCAGAGCAGTGGGATACATGACATCCTGTATTCTAATGGTACCCCTAGCCAGGCTGCACATGAAGAAGATGCAGTGGTACCTGAAGAGCATGTGGTGCCAGAGCTGTCAGTCTCTGACTACTCAAATACCCTAAATACCTTACCTCAAGCAGGAGTTCGCATGGTGGATGCAGGTTTGTGCCCAAAATCAGGGCCTGCCCTCCAGAGTCTTGCCCCAGGGCCAAATCTTTACCACTGGTGTTTCTGTGACAGCTTGGGGGGACCCATATCCCAAACCTACAAACTTAAAGATTATGGTCTACTGAGCACAGGAAGCACATAAATTGGAAAGAACTCAAGGCAATACAAAATGGTTTACTGGCTTTCAAGGACAAATGGAACCCAGGGATGTTCTTCGTGTTTCACTGTTGCAGTCATTACATTTGGGTAATCTGCTGGCAGCTTGCCCTCAGTCGGCCTGATTAACAAAGTCTTAGGTCCTGCGTCGGTTGCTGTCTCTTCTTCCATGACATCAGGTCGTCAGAGGTATAAAACATGCAGACGATGTCATTACCTCAATCTTTCTTACCGTGCGGTGCCCAAAGCAGAAGCAGTTCACAAGTGCTGGTCGGCCGACTCCTGAATTTTTTGTTTTCGAGTTTCAGAACCGAAGTCTTCAACTTAAAGCTAAGTATCCCGTTGGGGAAACTTTTTCTTGCTCCTTACCAATGTCAGTAAAAGTTAATAATTGCATTACTTGTGGAAAGCAAATACCTCATAAAGATTTTCATCTGAACTGCGGTGGTGGTGCTGCGGTAGTATTGCCGCCTCACAGTTAGACGTTGCCCGTTCGATTCTCAGTTAGAGAGTCTTCTGTGGGGCGACATGTGTGAATGGGCGTTCCTTCGTTGAAGGTTGTGTGTTAGGCCCGGCATGCCAGCATGTAAAAATCTACTGCCTATCATTAGCGGACCGGAGTTCCGCTGTGGCGACCCCTAACCGGGAAAAGCCGAAAGACACAACTGTATTCCTTGCCTAGGCCCTTACCACGATGTACCTTGCTGTCGATTTTGTGCTTTATTTAATCAGCGCACTATCCGTCGTCGGTAGGTTCATAAGTAGGTACTAGGCTATTGGCCTTAGGGCCTATATAAGCTTAGCTAAAAGGTACCCTGGCTTTCACCACCCAAGAAAATTATTTTCCTGTGCCACTGTTGAGCAGAGCCACAGAAGTGATCCCAGAGGTGAATTTCCTATCTCCCATCCAATCATCAAGATTTTTCTTGAAGAGTGCTAATGAGGAGCTTTGTTTGATACAGATAGGTAGTTTGTTCCAGAGTATGGGAAGCTTCTGAGACAGGAATCTATCCCTCCAGCATGTTCTGTTTATTGTGGTGGCAAGGTTTAGGTCCCTAGAGCATGGAGCTCATAGGGATTGGGATTTCTTTAAGTGGAGCATGTCCAACAGCTCTAGATTTGACATAGCTTTGTGTGTTAGGCAAAGATCGCCTCTGAGTAGGCGATATGCAATGGAGTAAAGCTGGAGTTTTTTGAGATGGTCTGCGTAGGGCATCTGTTTGAGGCCAGTAATTCTCTTTGTGAGGATTTTTGCTGCCTTTCCAGTTGTTGTAGATGTCTTGTGAGGTACATACCAAAAGGGGCATTGTACTCTATAATGGGTCTAATGAGTGACGAGTAGAGAGGAACAATGACCTCTTTTTTCATAGGTTCATAGGTAGGTACTAGGCTATCGGCCCTGGGTCTATACAAGCCCAGCCAAAAAGGTACCCTGGCCTTTGCCACCCAAGAAAATTATTTTCCTGTGCCACTGTCGAGCAGAGCCACAGAGGAGAACCCCGGGGTGAATTTCCTATTTCCCATCTAATCATCAAGATTTTTCTTGAAGAGTGCTAATGAGGAGCTTTGTTTGATATAGATAGGTAGTTTATTCCAGAGTATGGGAAGTCTCTGGGACAGGAATCTATCCCTCCGGCATGTTCTGTTTATTGTGGTGACAAGGTTTAGGTCCCTAGAGCGTGTAGCTCAGAGAGATTGGGATTTCTTTAAGTGGAGCATGTCCAACAGCTCTGGGTTTGACATAGCTTTGTATGTTAGGCAGAGATCACCTCTGAGTAGTCGATATGCGATGGAGTAAAGCTGGAGTTTTTTAAGACGGTCAGTGTAGGGCATCTGTTTGAGGCCAGTAATCCTCTTTGTGAGGTATTTCTGTGGCCTTTCCAGTTGTTGGAGATGTCTTGTGAGGTACATACCAAAAGGGGCGTTGTACTGTATAATGGGTCTAATGAGTGATGAGTAGAGGGGAACAATGACCTCTTTTTTTCTGGATGAGAAGCCTTTTGTGATGAGGTGTGCCACGTAGAAGGATTTCTTTACTACTGTGGTGATGTGATTATCAAAGGAGAGACTACTGTCCTGGATGAGAAACCTTTTGTGATGAGGTGTGCCACGTAGAAGGATTTCCTGACTACTGTGGCAATGTGATTATCAAAGGAGAGACTACTGTCCACCTGTGTCCCAAGGTCTCTTATCACACTTTCGGCATTAAGTAGACTACCACCTATATGGTAGTTCATGGGTACAGAGTTTTTACCAAAAGGAATGACAATGCACTTTTTGGCATTGAGCTTGAGGCCATGGATTTGACACCAGGCATCTGTCTCAGCGAGGCTCTTTTGTAGGATGTCCACATCTTTTGGAGTTTTGATTATGGCTCCTAGTTTGCAGTCATCTGCGAACTTCCTTAGCCAAAGACCTTCTGTGTTAGCCTGTACTTCAGAGAAGTAGATACCAAACAGGATAGGACCCAGGACTGAACCCTGTGGTACTCCACTTGTCACTGGTCTGAAGTTGGATTTGGAGTCTGCTACTTTCGCAGTGTGTGTTCTGTCAGTGAACCAGTTGGCAACCCATCTTGTGACATAGGGATTTATACCTAGTTTAGTGAGTTTATCTATAATTCCAGAGTGAGGGATGGTGTCAAAAGCCTTGGCGAGATCTAGATAGGCTGTGTGAACCACCTTACCCTCATCTACGGCTTTGGTGACTGCTTCAAAGAAGTCTATCAGGTTTAGGAGACATGATCTGCCTTTTACAAACCTGAACTGGGTGGGGTCCTGAGTTTGGAGATTATCAATGTCATTGTTTATAAGTTCCATGATGATACGTTCCATAGCCTTGCAGACCAGGCTCGTTAGGCTAATGGGGTGGTAGTTTCCAGGGTCTGTGGTGGCTCCCCCTTTGTGAAGTGGGATAACCGTCGCTGTGCGCCATTCAGTGGGCACATAGCTGAAGTGAGGCTATGATTGAACATGGTACTTAGGTGGGGTGCCAGTTAGTTCTGTAGTTCATGTAGAACACAGCCTGGGATGTTGTCTGGTCCCATGTATGCTGTGTTCTTGGCTTTGGTTAGTGTGTTTTTTTATCTGTGCAGCCATGATTACAGGAACTTTACATTCTTCTGGTATAGAGATGGGCCCTTTAGGGGATGACAGGGGGGGTAAAGTTAGCACTGAACCTATCTGCCAGGATGTTGGCAATATCAGTTGGTTCTGTATATTTAGTGCCATTTTGCTGTAACTCAGAGCAGATCTGAGTATTGCCATTGAGATTCTTGACATAGCTATAGAATGCTTTGTGGTTGTCTTTAGAGTCAGTGGCAATTTTGTTTTCATAACTAGCTTTGGAGGATTTTATGAGGGATCTCAGCTTCTTACTGAGGCTGAGCAGGGAGTTTCTCCAGTCATGGGATTTTACTCTTTTTTGCAACAGTTTCTTTCTTCTGTTGTAGAGTTTGTTTATGGCAGGGGACCACCAGATTGGCTTCCTTTTTTTGGAGGATAGCATCTTTGTTCTGTTAGTGATTGCACGATCCATGCACTTGTGTAAGTGCTTATAAAGTGCATTTGTGTAGGATTCAGCAGTCATACCTCTATTGTCTGTCAGCATGGGTGTCGTGAAGTTTGCCACTTCTGTCTTAAGAAGCATGAAATTGGCTTTGGAGAAATTTTTTACTGTAGTTTCCCTAAGGGGTTGGGGAGGGATGTGGATGTCTAGGGTGATTAGCTTGTGGTCAGATCTGACCAATGAGGAATTGACCTCTGGTGTGGAGCACCGGTTGCCTATGTTGGTAATAATCAGGTTTAGGATATTGCTGCCCCTGGTGGGGGTGTGGATAAGTTGATCCAAGGCATTGAAATTTATGAATTCCAGAAAATGTTGAGCACAAGAGTTGGTACATGAGTAGTTTTCCCAGTTAATGGTGGGGTAATTGAAATCGCCCATTATTAGGGTGTCAGGTTGTACCCTAATATTTTTCAGTGTATTAAGAAATGAGGAGTGGGAACCCTGGAGCATGGTGGGGGATCTGTAGCAAGCTACAATTTGGATTGCGGTCTTGCCCAGAGTTAGTTACACTTGGATAATCTCGGATGCATTATGCTGAGCAACCAGCCTGAAGGTGTGGATATCCTTAATGAATATGGACACACGTCCGCCTTTAGTGTTTCGGTCCAGGTTAGGTGGCCGAAAGGTGTGGTATGAATTATAGCCTGGTAATGCAAGGGTACTCTCTGGAGCCTTGAACCAGGTCTCTGTCACTGCACAAATGTCGATGTTCTCCATTTTAAGGAGTGCCTCGAGTGAGTGCATTTTGAGGTTTAGACTTCTAGCATTAAGTAGCAATATCCTCAGATTCTTCTTGCTTGTACCTGTTACGGTGGTGAATTTGTCATTTGAACCTTGCCTAAAAAGGGCACTATAGGGGTGTCTAGAGCCTTAGCTAGTATCCGGAATCCCAGGGGCGACAGGTGCAGGCCATCTTTGGCAAAGCATCGTGGTTTGTCGATCATGTCATCCCAGGCAGACAGATACTGGATCCCCTTAGAATGACACCAGAAGCTTAGCCAATTGTTGAAGTTAATCATTTTGTCCTTGTACTGTGGTATCATTCTGGGTGATGGCAGGATGCTACTCAGGGCTAGGGTCATACCTGCCTGGGCTACTGGATCGGACAGCTCCTCCATGTCCCTTTTCATGTAGTCCAGGGAGGTACGTCTCAGGTCATTCACATGGACAATGACAGAGTCATATTTGTACTTGTTGTGGAGTGACCTGAGTGCATGCGTTATGTGTCAGATCCTGATCAGAAGATTCATAGTCAAGCTGAGGCCTAGGCCTCTTAGAAGGGGGAGGTTGACTACCCCTGATTAGAGTAATTAGATCTTCAGCCATTTTGATCATTTGTTTTTTAGGCATAGGGGCCTGAACATGTGGCCTGGGTGTTGTTTTTTTTCGACATAGATCGAGATTTAGGCCTTGGTATTGAAGGTGGAGTTGGTTTGATATGCAAGTCTGTAGGCCTGAATACACCCTCAGAAGCCGGTGCCTTCACAGCGGCTCCAGACCCATACAAGGCAGAGACATCCATGGGTTCCATAGTTGAAGTATCCCATGGCATACCGGACTCTGAATGGGTCTCAGTAGAGGCCTGCGAGTCAGAAGTAGCAGGTATCAGGGGCTGTGAAAGCACCTCACTGAGTACCGGTGAACCAACTTGGTTTCTTCTGACTCTTCAAATGACCTGGATTTGTCCATACCTACTTGTGAAGATTCTGATGCAGAGGATTCCATTCCCTCTGCTTCCCCCTGAGGATTTCTCTTTTGGTGAAACTTTACATACTTTAAGGGAGCATTTCCACTGGGAAAGTCAGGAATTCTCTGATTCAAAAAAGAGGCTTAGGGATTTTCTTCTTTTACCTCAGCATAGGCCTTTGGCTATACCTCCTGTACTAGACATTGTTGATGATGTGTTTTCGGAATCCAGTATGGCCCCTGATTCCCTGCCACCAGCTCCTTGTAAACCTGACCGATGCTACAGTGTTCCTGAGTCCCACAAGTTCCTTTTCAAAAATCCTGTTGCAGATCCTGAAACCATTTCTCAAGGGCCTAAGGGCATTAAGGCTTCTACTGCTAAAAATCCTACCCCTTCTGTTAGAGACTCCAGGGTGCTGGATAGATGGGGAAAAAAAGTTTATACTTCTGCAACCTTAGCTATCGGGGCTTTAAACTGCCAATTTCATATGTTAAAATATCAACAGCAAATTATTGGACTGCTTAAACAGAAAATGATGTTGATTTCTGACTGTGTGGAAAATAAAGATTTACAGGATTTATTGCATTCTGCTGAACAAGTTGGAAAACATACTTTGCAATGTGGTTTTGATTCTTTAGAGGCCTATTGCAGGGCTGCTGTTACTGGGTTTGTGCTTAGAAGGCATTCTTGGCTTAAGGAACAATCTCTGCCTAATCATGTTAAAGCAAAATTGTTGGATGCTCCTTTAAATCAGGACCGCCTGTTTGGCAATAAAGCTGAAGAAGTTTTTAAAAAGATGGATGATAAAGCTAAATCTATGCAAACTGTAAAAGATTTCTTACAAGTGCAACCTCCAAGATTCAGTAGGCACTGGCCTACTAAGAATTGGTCCTTTCCAGCTCCTTCCAGATCCTCTCAAGCCAAATCCAGACACACCAAAAGCACCAGGTTTCAGTCCCAGGGGACTCTCAGACCTAAGAAATGGGGGGCCTCCACTTCCTAATCTGGAAATAACAAGACATCCCCAATGGTAAACAGTCTCAATGACTTTCCTTTAAAATTACCAAGCACTTACCTTTTAGCCATCCCTTTGGGGGGAAAGATTGCTTTCCATGCAAAAAACTGGGAACTCATAACCCAGGACAAATGGGTTTTAATTATAGTGTCCCAGGGATACAGATTTCATTTTACACACATTGCCTACACCAAACAGGTGGCCAGACCTGCCCCCAAATCAGTGGGCAGAGGCTCAGAAACAAATACTTTCCCTCTTAAACATGGGGCTCTTCAACCAGTACCAGAAGAGGAAAAGGGTCAGGGTTTCTATTCCAGGCTTTTCCTGGTACCCAGAAAAGACAAATCATGGCATCCAATTCTGGACCTGTCTACTCTAAACACCTTTCTGGACATTCCAAAATTCAAGATGCTGACTCTTCACCAGTTACTTCCTATGCTAGGCAAAGATGCCTGGTTGGCAACTCTAGATTTAAAAGAAGCTTACCTGCATGTCCCAGTCAGGGAATCTTGCACAAGATACCTATGCTTCAAAGCAGGCTACTTGCATTACCAGTTCTCTGCACTGCCCTTTGGCTTGTCTACTGTGCCCAGGGTATTCACAAAGTGCCTGGCTCCAGTAATTGCATTTTGCAGGCAAAGAAATATTCAAATATATCCATACCTGGACAATTATCTAATTCAGGCAGAAAACCAGGCCATGCTTCTAAATCATCTGGTGTTTGTAAAAAGGGTTCTAACTTGTCTAGGGTACACCATAAACGAAAATAAATCACAACCGGTACCCTCTCAACAGATTACATTCCTGGGTGCAAGCTTGAATACAACTGTCCAGATGGCTTACCTCATGCCAGAAAAGTAAATTCATTTGGTAACTTTCTACAAACAAGTGGCCACAAAAACCCTGCTATCTGCAAGACAAATACTGCAAGCCTTGGGGTTCATGGCCTCCTGCATTCTTCTAATTCCATATGTAAGACTACATATGAGGAAATTTCAGTGGTACTTAAAAAGTCTATGGAGTCAACATTGTCGCAGCCTGGAAACAATGATTCCTATCATACCTTGCCTATGCCTGGAGTTCCCATGGTGGGCAGAGGCCTGCCACCAAAACAGGGCACTGCCATTCACGCTACCCCCTGCCGCCCAAACCCTAACTACAGATGCATCAGACTATGCATGGGGGGCTCACCTGGCAGGGAAGTGCATTCAGGGCAAATGGAACCCAAATCAAATGCACCTACATATCAATCAAAAAGAAATGTTAGCTGTACAGAATGCTCTGACAGCCTTCAAGGACTACATTCTCCCAGGACAAATAATGGTAAAGACGGACAACACTACGGTTATGCACTACATAAACAAGCAGGGGGGTACACATTCCAGCCCCCTCTGCAGACTAGCCATGACATTGTGGAACACGGCCTTGAGCTACCAAGTGCACTTACAAGCTCAATTCCTGCGAGGAAAATTAAATACACTGGCAGACGGACTAAGCAGAAATCTCATGGACCCACACGAGTGGAGACTTGGACCACAGATTTTCAACATGTTGACAAACAAATGGGGGAGCCCAGACATAGATCTATTTGCCTCCCCCCGGAACTACTAGTTGAACACATTTTGCACAGGGACTCCCCACAAAAAAGCCTGGAAAGTGGATGCTCTGTCCTTCAGCTGGAAAAACCTATCAGTCTACGCCTTTCCCCCTCTGCTTCTACTCTGCAAAGTTCTGTTAAAAGTCAAACAGGACAAACCAAGAATGATTTTGATTGCTGCAGGCTGGCCACGCCAACACTGGCACCCGCTCCTGTGCAGTGTGTCACAAATATCTCCATGGCACCTGCCTCAGACACCTTCCTTACTGTCTCAGCAGGAGAACCAGATTCTGAACTTTCGGCTCCCAACATTGAACCTTGCAGCTTGGCTAATCACTTAAATTCACCCTTAGCATCCCTCAGCAAACCTGTGATGAATATCATTTTGGAGGCGAGAAGACCTAGTACTAGAAAATCTTATGCTGACAAATGGAAAAGATTCTGTGCTTGGAATCGATCTCAAGGAATGAGCACAGCAGCGCCCAGTTTACCTCAGATTTTACAATACTTAACTGAGATGCTTCACAAGGGCATGTCTTTTTCCTCCATTAAAATCCATGCCTCAGCCATTTCAGCTCATTATAACACAGAACCTCCCCTGTTCTCTCATCCTCTGCTCAAGCAGTACCTCAGAGGGGCCAAAAACTTGAGACCACCCAGGAGAGATCCAACCCCTGCCTGGGACCTTAACTTTGTATTGGAGAAACTCAGTCTACCTCCTTTCGAGCCAGCTGCTACTGCAGACTTAAAATTTCTTTCTTGGAAAACAGCCTTCCTTCTAGCAATCACTTCAGCTAGAAGGATATCTGAGTTACAGGCCCTTATGGCAATGGAGCCTTTCATCATCTTTCATGCGGACAGGGTGTCACTCAGGACCAATCCATCCTTCGTGCCCAAGGTGGTATCCAGTGTGGATCTTAATCAGTCCATACATTTGCCAAATTTCTTTCCCAATCCACAGAACAAAGGGGGAACGGATTCTGCATTCATTGGATGTGCACAGACAACTTAGATTCTACTTGGACAGGACTAAAACTCGAAGAAAATTTGAACAACTGATGGTAGCATTTGCTGCAGGGGCAGAGGGAAAGGCTATTTCAAAACAAACCATTTCTAAATGGATAAGCCATTGCATTCATTTCTGCTATAAGCACCATGGAATACCTATCCCCCAGGGGATCAGATCTTATTCCACCAGGGCTGCATCTGCTTCTGCAGCCTTTCTCAGAGGTGTTCCTACCAGAGATATTCTAGAAGCTGCTACCTGGAGTTGAGTTCATACTTTCACCAAGCATTATCATTTACCAGTTTTCTCTAAATCCAGAGCTGGCTTTGCCACTGCTGTCTTGCAGGGCCTTATAGCTGATCCTAATGCTGTATAAATCTATCCTCCCAACCATAGCTTTGGGAATCTACCCAAATGTAATGACTGCAACAGTGAAACACGAAGAACATAGTACAGTTGTGTACACTTACCATAAATGTAGATGTTCGAGTGTATTCACTGTTACAGTCCTAGTTACCTTCCCTCCAGCCCCCTGTTTTTCTCTGACTATACCTCTACTTTCTGTTACTATGCTTAAAAGCCTTTTTGGTGTATTTGCTTTTGGTTGGAGGTATATTTTTGTGTTTTAAATTTTATTTTGCTCCCCATTTGGGGGGGCACCTGACATCTGGGGCAAGAAAAACTGAGGTAATGACGTCGGCTGCATGTTTTATACCCCTGATGACCTGACATCATGGAAGAAGGGACAGCAACCGATGCAGGACCCAAGACTTTGTTAATCAGGCCGACTGAGGGCAACCTGCCAGCAGATTACCCAAATGTAATGACTGCAACAGTGAATACACTCAAACATGTACATTTGTGGTAAGTATACACAACTGTACTGTCCTAGTAGTACAAACAGACAATAGCACAGTCATGTGGTACATAAACAGGCAGGGAAGCACACATTCCTACCTCTTGTGCCTTCTAGCCATGCAAATATGGGAGACAGCACAACCTCTAGCCCTGCACCTCATGGCAAAATACCTGCCAGGAGAAAAGAATACCATGGCAGACCACCTCAGCAGGAATCAGACAGACCCCACAAATGTCATCTCCATTGCAAAATTTTCCACTACATAACAGAGTAATGGGGGGGGGGTCTCACAGGTGGACATATTTGCCAGCAAGGACAACTCTCATCTGAAGAAATTCTTCACCAGGACAATACAAACATCTACATGGAAAACGGATACCGTCTCCTTCCCTTGGACACACCTCTTTATTTATGCCTTCCCACCGTTAGCCCTGTTGCCTTTAGTGCTTATGAAGATCAGGCAGGAGAGCCCAAAGGCCATCCTGATAGCACCAGACTGGTCTAGGCAGCACTGGTTCCCTCTTCTCCTCGAGCTTACCAATCAAAAGCCTTTGATGTTACCACAGAGGGTGGTGGACCTCATCACCCAGAACAAGGGGAGGATTGTGCACCCCAGCATTCAGACTCTCAGCCTGGTTTATTCCAAAGCACCCTACTGCACCTCCAACTTAAGTTTGCAGGTACAAACCATTTTAAAAGAATCTAGAAGGACTAGCACAAGAAAAGCTTACTCAGCTAAACTGAAAAGATTTACTGTGTGGTGCCAGAAGCACCAGCTTTATCCAAATTCGGTTAACATTTCTAACATTTTGGAGTACCTGGCCAACCTAATGGAGAAAGGCCTCTCTTATTCTTCCATCAAGATACATGCCTCAGCCACCTCTACCCACATCCCTAGTCATCCTCCAATTTATTCTCACCCTTTTGCTTAAACAGTTTCTTAGGGGAGTTATTCACAGTAGGCCCCACAAGGAAACCTACTCCTCCTTGGGACCTTAAATTTGTCATAGAAAAGTTAACGTTGCCTCCTTTTGAGCCTGCAGCCTCTACCACCTTAACGTTTTTTCCTGGAAAACAGCCCTACTACTGGCTATGACTTTGGCCAGGAGGGTCTCAGAGTTGCAGACCCTAATGGCAGTGGAGTCTTTCATTATCTTCCATAAAGACAGGGTCTCCCTCCAAACTAATCCTCCCTTCATGCCCAAGATGGCTACTAATGTGTCTCTGAATCAGGCCATTCATTTACCTACCTTCTTTCCCAAACCTCAAAACAGAGGGGAAAGATTGCTGCCGTCTTTGGATGTACATATGATGCTACACGTCTTCCTGGACAGAGCTAAATCTTTGAAGAAAACAGACTGGCTGTTCATTACCTTTGCCCTAGGCTCGGATGGAAAACCAGCTTCTAAACAAACTTTTTCCAAGTGGACTTCCTATGGCATCTCTTTCTGTTAAGTCATCGTGGCAAAACTTCCCCCTAATTTGATTAGGTCACACTCTACTAGGGCCACAGTTACTTCTACAGTATTCCTCAAAGGGATTCCCACTAAGGACATCTTGGAGGCAGCCACTCGGTCTTCTGTGCATACCTTCACTAGGCACTACCACAGGGCTACCTTCTCCAAGTCTAGAGCAGGTTTTGAATCTACAGTCCTGCAGGGAATCATTTCCTCTCCTTAATCTCCTTCCACCCTTTCTAAAGCTTTGGGAATCTTCCCAACAGTCGGGACTGCAACAGTGAAACATGAAGAACATAGTACTGCTGTGTAAACTTGACATACATTTAGATATTCAAGTGTATTCACTGTTGCAGTCTTCTTTCCCTCCCTCCTACCCCCTCAACCTACTAGGTAATCTGCTGGAATCAGCAAAGGACCCTACACTTCCCAACCCTGGTTTAGGTCCACTCTACCTTGGCCCACCTTGGGTACACATGGGGGCTCCTTGAGTCCACACTTGGTCCTCCTAGGGTCCTTCTAAGCGGGTCAAGAAAATACTTAAGTGATGACGCAGTCTGGCTCCTTTTATACCAGAGTGTACTGATGTCAGTTATGGCGTCCGCAGCCTGGGAGGCAAAAACAGTTTTCTCTGGTAGTTGGGTCGGCCAAGGGCTTTCATGTCAGAAAATCCGCAACAGTCAGGACTGCAACAGTGAATACACTCAGACATCTACATTTATGGTAAGTGTACACAACTGTACTTTCCTTGACCTCCCAGAACACAAACCTTTGGCTGTTCCTCCTGTATTGGAGGTGATAGAGGATGTTTTCATGGACTCTTCTCTGAATCCAGATTATCTTCTTCTAGCCTCTCGAAAACCAGGCAGGTTTTATAGGGTGCTAGACTCATATAAATATCTCTTTAAAAAAACTCAACTATTCTAGAGGTTGTCACTCCAGGTCCCAAGGGAGCAAGAGCGAACTCTTCAAAAAACCCTTTACATGCTAACAAAGAAAGGAGGGCAACTTGATAAGTTTGGTAAACAAGTCTACATTTCTGCTACCATAGCCATGACGGCCCTTAACTGCCAGTTCGATATGATTAAATATCAACAAAGTATTTTAGATAAAATAAAGCAAAATATATCCTCCCTAGAGGATAAGACCATTTCCAAGGAATTGTGTTGGACCTTTGCCATTCCATTTCCCGGGTAGCTAGACATGCATTGCACTGGGGATATGATGCTGTGGAGGCCTCTAGCAGAGCTGCTGTATCTGGCTCTGTCATTAGAAGGCATGTTTGGCTTAGGGGACAAGACCCTACCAAACCGTGTAAAATTCAAACTTCTAGATGCACCACTGGATAAGGACTTCCTCTTTAGGCCAAAAGCTGAGTCTATGATCAAAAAGACAAGAGGATAAAGCAAAATATATGCAGACTGTCAAGGACTTCCTCCAAGTTTATCCTCAGTTTTAGTAGGAATTTTCCCACTAAACACTGGTCTGTTCCTTTTCGGTAAGAAAGCAGCCAAAGAAAACCCCAGAGAGAAAGGGATCAAAGGCAGCATCAATCACAAAGGCTCAGGCAGGGGTCCTCTGAAACCCCCAGGCAAGAGAGTTCTAGGCCACAAGGCCCTGGCAGGGGGCAGCAATGACTCTTCCTTTCCCCTACCCATCCCCATACCTTCTACAAAACGGAAAGGAGAAAGACTAGGAGGATGGCTATCCCTGTTCAAAGAAAATTGGTCCCTCGTTACTTCAGACAGATGAGTTCTGAAAGTTATGTCAGATGGTTACAGGCTGACTTTTAGCCATTAAGATGCTCAGGTTACTTGGATATTCTACAAAATCAAAGCGCAGAAGCTGTCTTTCATATTCACAACCTGTGTTCACATGACTCAGTGGAACCAGTACCATTACACCAAATAGGGAAGGGGTATACCTGGTTCCCAGAAAGGAAGGCTGTTGGTGCCCTATTCTAGACCTGTCCACCCACAGTCAGTCCCTGCTGGTACCAAAATTCAAAATGTTGACTATTCAAAACTTCTTGGGCCTTAATGGTAACCTTAGACCTGAAAGATGCTTACTTGCATATTCCTATAGAGGAATCTTGTAGAAGTTTTCTTTATTTCAGATCAGGTACCATTCACTTTCAATTCTCTGCACTGCTCTTTGGCTTGTCTACTCCTCCCAAGAGCTTCACCAAGTGTTTAGCTCCTGTGATTGCCTTGTGCAGAACAAGAGGGATCCATATATTTACTCCTATCTGACAAGTTGGTCAAAGCTCCTCAAGGATCTGACCTTCACTCAGGACTTCCTCACGTCCTTGGGGTTCAGCATAAATCCTGTCAATCCAACACAGACCCATCCACCAGAATAGTTTTCCTGGGAGCTCTTCTGGATTTCTCACTTCAAAAAGCCTTCCTCCCTCCAGAAAAGGTCTCCTTCCTGACTCAATACTTCTAAAGTGTTATGCAGAGGTAATGCCTCTCCGCCAGGGAATTCCTCAGAGCATTAGGCTACATGGCATCTGGTGTCCACATGATCCCTCTGGCTAGGTTACACATGAGGAAGCTCCGGTAGTACTGAAAGAGTCTGTGGTGCCAGAACTCACAGTCCCTGGAGACAGAAATTTAGCTGATCCCTTGCCTCAAGGAGGAATTTGCATGGTGGACTCAGGCATGTGCCCAGAACCTAGGTCTCCTCTTCACGTTCACTCTTCATGGCCAAACTTTAACCAGAAATGCTTTAAAGATAGCCTAGGGGACTCATTTCCAGCACCTTCGATCCTAAGGCAGATGGAAAAAAATCAGTTCAGGCACAAGCATGTAAATTGGAAGTAACTGATGGCAGTTCAAAAGAGCCTAGTAGCTTTTAAAAATGGAAACATTAGGAAACATTTCTTAGCATAGTCAAGTAATGGGGAGCCTCACAGATAGACCTCTTTGCCACCAAAGAAAATGCTCAACTGAAAAGATTCTGTTCTAGGAGGAAATTAACCGCAGCCTGCAGGACAGATGCTTTCTCCTTCCTTTGGAGCCATCTATTCCTTTGATGTTCATCGTGCATACAGCTGCAGTAATTACTGATGCGTTCAATGCTGTCAGGCGGGTCCTCGGTCGGCCGAATTCTTAAGTCTAGGTCCGGCGTCGGTTGTTGTCGCTTTCTTTCCTGATGTCAGTGTGACAGGGGTATATAAGACACAGCCGACGCATTTTTCTTCAGTCTTTTTTGCCGCGCGGTGCCCGAAGCAGAAGCAGTTCGCAAGTGCCGGTCGGCCAGCTCCTGAAATTACGAAAATTTGGAAACTGAAGTCTTCTTTAAAGCTAAGTACCCCGTTGGGAAAACTTTTCTTGCCTCAGACCGATGTCAGACAAAGTTAACAATTGTATTTCTTGTGGGAAGCAAATACCGCATAAGGATTTCCATTCCCTCTGTATACCTTGCTTAGGCCCAGACCACGATGTCTCGGGCTGTCGCTTTTGTGCTACTTTCAATAAACACACTATTAAGCGTCGGGCGGAGTTCGCCCAGCACTTTTTTGGTAAAACCTTTAACTATAAGATGTCGTCGGAGGTTATTCAACAAATCACTGAAGCCTCCACGATAAACAGCAAATATTTTTATTTTTTAAAATAAAACAAGCGCTTTCACGCACCTAACAGTGCGCTTCATCAGGTTACAAAATTTATACAAAAGGAGTTCATCTTATATAGTATAACATATCTCCCAATTAGCTGCATTTTTGGCGGCTAAAAACAATTAATCAATTATAAATCTCTAAGTACCATTTGTGTTTAAAGCCATAGTTCATGTACGGAAAACGCTTCCTATAATATAACTTCTTTAAAACTTCATGTTAATATTATAATATAATCTAAGACCATATTAGATGCGTATAAATATGTATAATATGTTCTCCTTCAATTAATTATCCACCAGTCTAGGTAAAAATGAAAATAATCATAAACTATGTTGTTATTGTGTTTTTCTTAACCACAAGGGATTTTTTATGTGAGACAAACATAATGTGTTACGTTCATCTTACTTATACCTACACAGTGAATTCATACTGTAGATCGAATTGTGCTAATGCCACATAAAAATATATACTAAACTAAATATCCATGTATATTAAAGTGTTCAAAATGTAAATGGTTAATATTAATCTAGTTAAAATATATGTATATTTCAAAAGACTATATGATATATAAATAGATCCATCAACTAATAACCAACAGTAATATAAATATAAGTGTATGTTTTGTAAGAAATTGTGTGGTTATGTTACCCATACTATCATACAGATTGAAATGATTAAAAACAGTACAAAATATATGCAAGCTTATATGCCCCTATCTTGTGTGTCATCAGCTTGCCTAAATATTCCTAACATAAAATTCAGTTTAATCTCTAAAATGGAATCTCTATAAAAGCGCTGGTCTAATATTAATAGCTGTATTTAGACCTGGCTCTATGTGCGCCCTGAGCAATAGTATCCATTTCAACTCATAGAGTTCTAAAGTGTCTAGTGCATTATCTTCCCTTCTATTAGGGTGAAGTATCTGTAAGACCCTAAATTTAAACATATGCGATGGAGACAATTGACAATGTCTAGCTAATGCATTATTAATATTCATTTTCCGTATGTCATATAAGTGGTTGTAGGCTCGATCTCTGAGCCTACGTGTTGTCATACCCACATAATATACATCGCAAGAGTCACATGTGGCCAAATATATTATATTTGTGGTATCACACGTGGCATAAAAGTTTGGTATGAAATTATAGCCAGTCTGTGTATTTTCATATAACTGTTGGTCACTAATGTAATTACAGACACAACATTTCTTACATGGAAAGGTTCCTCGCCTATATTTCGTCCTAATATCCAAAGGTATATGTGATATTTTTTCTTTGCACAATAACCTTTTCAAATTTGGACAATTGCTATATCTGAAGATGGGGTATTCACCCACCACATTCTTCAATTCTTTATTCATATATATGTCGTCGGAGGTTCCAACTACTGTTTTGTCTAAAAAACGCAAGGACAAAGACCGACACGCGAGGTCCGCGGTCTCCACCGACATCACGCCAAAACCGGCTACACGTGGTCCGGTTCTCAGCGAGGCACCTACGCAGCCCATGACTACCGACGACCCTTCTCTGGCGGTGTCTTCTGTAGCCGAGACCGCAGGTTCCTCGGCCCACACCTCGACTACAGCTACCGAAGCCACTGTGAGTGTTGAGCCTCTTAATGTGGATAGGTCCACTTCCACCCATGGTGTCTTCAGACCTTCTTCTTCCTTTTCCATAAAGGCCTTTACTAAGTCTAAATCAGCCATGCATCCCAAGAGGCCTGTTGCCATCTCCAGGCCCCATGCCCAAAAAACAAATGCTCAAAATGGCTGAGGATTTAATTACTCTTATCAGGGGTTCCCAACCCCCTCCAGACAAGAGACCCAGAGTGGTGGAAGATTCTCCCTCTTCCGACCAGGGCTCCATTATTTCAGAACATTCTGATGAAGAGGAACATTCATACTCCCCTTATGAAGATTCTGATGCAGAGCAGTCCATCCCTTCTGTATCCCCCCCAGAGGACCTTTCCTTCGGGGAAACCTTGCATACTTTGAGGGAACACTTCCATTGGGAAGGCCAAGATTTTTCCGATTCCAAGAAAAGGCTGAGGGAATTCCTTTTGCTTCCTCAGCACAGACCTCTGGCGATACCTCCTGTCTTGGACATACTTGATGATGTTTACTCGGAGGCCTGCCTTAATCCGGATTCCCTGCCTCCTGCTCCAGTCAAGCCTGATAGGTACTACAGAGTTCCTAATTCACATCAATTTCTGTACAAAAGTCATAATGCTGACCCTGAAACCATTTCTCAAGGCCCCAAGGGAATCAAGGCCTCTACTGCTAAGAATCCATTACCTTCCGAAAGAGAGTCTAGATCCTTAGAAAGGTGGGGAAAAAAGGTATATACCTCGGCCACTCTAGCCATGAGGGCCTTAAATTGTCAGTTCCATATGCTTAAATATCAGCAGTTTCTGTTATCACAAGTAAAGAATAAAATGTCACAACCTGAACAACCAGATTTGAAGGAGTTACAGGATATGATTCATAGTGCAGAACAAGTGGGTAAACACACCTTGCAATGTGGCTATGATGCTCTAGAGGCCTCAAGTAGAGCTGCAGCTACAGGATCAGTCATTCGTAGGCATGCCTGGCTTAGGGAACAAACCTTGCCTGATCATGTTAAAGCTAAACTACTAGATGCTCCTTTACAAAAGGATGTATTATTTGGTACTAATGCTGAGGAGATACTACGGAAAATGGAAGAAAAAGCTAAATCTATGCAAACTGTCAAAGCCTTTCTACAGGTACAACCACCACGTTTTAGCAGAAATTGGCCTTCAAAAAACTGGTCCTTTCCAGCAACGGACAAGCCCCAAAGAGGTAGATACAGGCGCACAAGGGGCAGAGGACAATCTCAAGGATCATATAGAGGCAGACAATGGCAATCTCCAGCACCAAGAGGTAGCGAAGACAGTGCACAGCAATACAAGAAACAAACCCAATGACTTTCCCCTTTGCAGGCCAAGCGGGGCTCAGGTGGCAGCACCCTTGGGGGGAAAGCTGGCATTATTTTCAAACAATTGGCATATTGTCACAAAAGACAAATGGATCCTGGACATTATAAACAGAGGCGACAGATTTCATTTTCACACTCTTCCAAAAATGAGAGGCATGCCGAACCTGCCACACAATCAAAGGGCAGAGGCTCAAATACAAATTTCAAAGCTCATGGGCATGAAAGCTATTCAAGAGGTACCTATGCACGAACAAGGTCAAGGCTTTTATTCCAGACTATTCCTGGTACCAAGGAAGGGAACCGATTGGAGACCCATTTTGGACTTATCCATCCTAAACGCATTTCTACTCGTACCAAAATTCAAGATGCTGACCTTACAGCAGCTTCTTCCCATGCTGGGCAAGGAGTCTTGGCTGGTAACATTGGACCTCAAGGAGGCATACCTGCATGTCCCAGTCAGACAAAGTTGCAGAAGATAACTCAGATTTCTTGCAGGTTCAATCCACTATCAATTCTCTGCATTGCCCTTTGGCTTATCTACTGCGCCCAGAGTATACACGAAATGCCTGGCATCAGTAATTACCTACTGCAGACTTCAAGGGATACAAATTTACCCTTATTTGGACGATTGCCTGATCCAAGCGGACAGCAAGCACATTCTTCTGGAGCATCTGGCTTATGTGACACGGTTATTGAATTCTCTGGGGTACACAGTCAACAAAGAGAAATCCAGACTAACACCATCTCAGAAATTAATTTTCCTGGGTGCCAACTTGGACACAAACACCCAGATGGCCTATCTTACGCCAGAAAAGCAGGGGCAACTAACTCAGTACTTCAAGACGCTAGCAAATTGTACCAGGCTAACTGCAAGGAAAATCCTGCAGGCTCTGGGCTTCATGGCATCTTGCATTCTTCTAATCCCATGTGCAAAGTTGCATATGAGGAAACTTCAATGGTACCTAAAAAACATATGGTCTCAACACAGCCACAGTTTGGAAACAATATTACCACTAATTCCATGTTTGCAAAAGGAATTTCTATGGTGGGCCCAAGCATGCCAAACAAACACAGGCCTACCATTCTGCAAGCCTCAAGCAAATCAAGTCATCACAACAGACGCCTCAGACTACGCCTGGGGGCACACATGACAGACAGGTGCATTCAGGGCAAATGGTCCCAAAAGAAAAGCACCTTCACATCAATCAAAAGGAAATGCTAGCAGTGATAAACGCAATTACAGCTTTCAAGGACCTCCTGCATCCAGGACAACTATTGATAAGAACAGACAACACCACAGTAATGTGGTACATAAACAAACAAGGAGGAACACATTCATACCCCCTGTGCAGGCTGGCCATGTCACTTTGGAACATGGCTCTGGAATGGAAAATCGAGCTTCAAGCACAGTACCTGCCAGGTTTGGAAAACACGTTGGCAGACAATCTAAGCAGAAATATGACAGATCCACATGAATGGCAGTTGCATCCTCAAGTGTTTACAAAGGTAATCCAAGCGTAGGGAAGGCCAGACATAGATCTCTTTGCCTCCCACAAGAATCATCAATTGACAAAATTCTGCTCAAGGACATTTCATCCAAAGGCCTGGTGAGTGGACGCCCTTTCTTTCAGTTGGGCAGCAAGGACAGTTTATGCCTTCCCACCTTTGCCTCTACTGACCAAGGTGCTCTTGAAAGCAAGAGCAGACAGGCCAAAGTTGATACTGATTGCTCCAGACTGGCCAAGACAACACTGGTACCCACTCCTGAGGAGTCTATCACATTCTCCTCCCTGGACACTACCTCTAATGCCTCTTCTCCTGACTCAGCACAGCTACAAAACTCTTCACAGTCAGCTGAAAACACTCAATCTGGCTGCATGGAAAATTCCTTAACACCACAGCAGACCCTACTCTCCAAGGAGGTGCAGGATGTTATTTTGGAGGCCAGAAGGCCATCTACTAGAAAAGTTTATTCCGCAAAATGGAAACGGTTTTGCGCTTGGAATGAGAAAAAGGGCCAGGATCCTAGAAAACTGAATTTGCCTCAGATATTACAGTATCTAGCTGAGCTGTTGAACAGTGGACTTTCATTTTCCTCCATCAAAATCCATGCCTCAGCCATTTCTGCAGAATACAACACTGATCCACCCTTATTCTCTCACCCACTCTTAAGGCAGTTCCTAAGAGGGGCTAAGAATATAAGACCTCCAAGGAAACAACCAATACCAGCATGGGATCTTAATTACATTCTAGAAAAATTAACATTGCCTCCTTTCGAACCAGCTGCTTCAACAGATTTGCAATAGTTGTCCTGGAAAACAGCTTTCCTTCTGGCTATTACCTCAGCTCGTAGGGTATCGGAACTACAAGCCCTCATGGCTGTGCAGCCCTTTCTCATCTTCCATCAGGACAGGGTTTCCCTACGAACCAACCCGTCATTTATGCCTAAGGTAGTATCCAGGGTAGCTTTAAATCAGGCCATACATTTACCTACCTTTTATCCACCCCAATCCTCAAAACAAAGGGGAAAAGCTGCTACATTCCTTAGACATCCATAGACAGCTACGTTACTATTTGGACAGAACAAAGCCTTTCAGGAAATCAGAACAACTCTTTGTGTCCTATGCCGTAGGAGCTCAAGGGAAGCCAATTTCCAAACAGACAATTTCAAAATGGATAGGCCACTGCATACGGTTTTGTTACTCCTTTCATGGCAAATCTGTTCCTACAGGCATCAGATCCCACTCCACAAGGGCCACAGCTACCTCTACAGCCTTCCTCAGAGGAGTACCTACCAAAGATATTTTGGAGGCAGCCACTTGGAGTTCTGTGCATACCTTCACAAAACACTACCACCTGCCTTTATACTCCAAAACTAGAGCAGGCTTTGCCACTGCTGTGTTGCAGGGCATTCTGGCTCCTCCCAGTTCCACCTAGTGCCTACCACCCTGTGCGTAGCTTTGGGATTCTACCCATCTGTAATTACTGCAGCTGTATGCACGATGAACATAGTACAGTTTTGTACCTACCATAAATGTAGATGTTCGAGTGCTAATACAGCTGCAGTACAGGTTTCCCACCCTCCTTCCCCTCTTGGTAAGGGCCTGGTGGCTAACACCTCCTCATACAACCTGATTGGGTTATCCTTCTATGGTGTATTTGCTTGCAACTACTGATTTTTGATTATATTGCATTGCATGATTATATATATATATATATATATATATATAATTTATGGATTGCCTTCCTTCTGGGGGCACCTGACATCTGGGGCAAGAAAGACTGAAGAAAATGGCGTTGGCTGTGTCTTATATACCCCTGTCGCACTGACGTCAGGAAAGAAAGCGACAACAACCGACGCCGGACCTAGACTTTGGAATTCGGCCGACCGAGGACCCGCCTGACGGCAGAGAACCCATCTGTAATTACTGCAGCTGTATTAGCACTCGAACATCTACATTTATGGTAGGTACAAAACCGTACTTTTCCTCCCCTGCCTCTTCTTCCATGAGTCCTCCTAAAAATCAGGGAAGAAGGCACAATGGTCATTCTGGTAGCCCTGAACTGACCCAGGCAGCACTGGTATCCCCAGCTGCTAAGTTTAACCAACAAAAATAGATGGCAGTTTCCTCAGAAGGAGGTTTGTGCATCCAAATCTACAGACTTTCGAGCTCTCACCCTGGATAATTCCCTAAAATACTCCTCTGAGCATACCATAAGCAAGCAGGTTCAAAACATTCTCAAGGAGGCTAGAAGGCCTTAGTGCTAAGAAATCATAATCAGCCAAGTGGAAAAGATTCTCCATTTGGTGTCCACAATAAGGCATCAAGCCTAGCTTATCTCAGCCAATATCTCTGTCATTTTAAATTACCTGAATACCCTGATTGACAGATGCCTATCCTTTTCTTCCATCCAAATTCACTCCTCTGCCATTTCAGCCCACATCCCTATATTTCATCCTGTCTTTTTCCCTCCCACTGTTGAAACAATTCCTTAGGGGAGTGATTCACATCAGACCTCCCAGGAGACAACCCACACCTTCATTGAACCTTAATGTTGTTCTGCAAAAATTGACACTACCCCCTTTTGAACCAGCAGCTTCTGCTGAATTAAAATTCTTAACTTGGGAGACTGCCTTTTTACTGGCTGTCACCTCAGCTAGGATGGTCTCTGAGCTTCAATCTCTCATGACAGTGGAACCATTTTTTATATTCCACCCAGAAGTATCACTTTATGCCCAAGGTGGCCATGGACACATCCTTGAATCAGGGTACAAACTTGCCCATTTTCTTCCCCAAGCCTTAAGACTGGAGAAAGAGAATCCTTCAATCCTTGGATGTGCACAGACATCTTTGCTACTATCTTGCCAGAACTAATTTTTTCAGAAAAATCAGTCCAACTCTTTGTGTCCTTTGTCATGGCTCTGAAGGGAAATCAGTTTCCAAACAGACCATCTCCAAGTGGATCTTTCACTGTATTTCCTTTTGTTACAGCCATCATGGTAAAAAGTCTCCTGAAACTGTTAAGGATTCATTCTACCAGGGCCACTGCTACCTCTGCTGCCATCCTAAAATGAGTTCCTACCAAAGACATTTTGGAAGCTGCTACCTGGCCTTCTGTGCATACCTTAACCAAACACTACTACGTGTCAGCCTTCTCCAAGTCTAGAGCAGGATTTTCCACTGCCATCCTGCAGGGCATCCTCTCTTCCCCATACCCTATTTTCCACCTTCATCTCATCTTTGGGAATCATCCCACAAGTCAGGATTGCAAAGGTGAAACACAAATAAAGTACAGTTGTGTATACTTACTATAAATCTAGTTGTTCAAGTGTTTTCGCTGTTGCAGTCTTCTTTCCCTCTCTCCTTTGCCCCTTTGCCTTCAGTACTAGTCTGCTTATTTCTTCTTCACTAACCAGAGAACCTCCTAGATGTTTACCCTGCACAGCCCTTTTTCTACCTTTGACCCTTGCTTATGGTTCATCCTGGGGGGCTCCTACCTTCTAGGGGACAAGAAAAAATGATGTCATGGCGTCGGCTGGCTCCCTTTATACCAAAGCATACTAACATCAGGATAGGGCATCCACCGGCCTTAGGAGGAGGGAGATTTTTACTTGGGTAGTCAGCAGGAAATCCCATAAGTAAGGACTGCAACAGTGAATACGCTCAAACATCTACATTTATGGTAAGTGTACACAGCTGTACTATTGCATTGATTAGATAACACATGGTCTATCACTGCAAATAGTCAAATTAAAACTTCCACCTTTCTCTCAGATGTTCAGTTGACGTAGACCTCTTCCTATTACAGGTGCAGATTTATTGGACTGAGATCTGGTTATTCTCATCTCAAACTGGTTTGATTGTTTCTCCAGAACACTGCACTTAGGTTGACACTCATCAGGAAGCTGCTGGATATGTCTTCTGTTTTGTCTAACCATGGCACCATCTCTTGTTTTTACAATGTAGGATTGTGATTCGTTAGTTTTCTGCTCTGTGACACCTATTGTGCCTTACTTGTTATTCCCCTCTTACTGCAGTTAAACTGCCTAGTGTAGGTTGAAGGACACTTGTTCTTTCCCTCTAACTTCAACTAAACTGCTTAGCGTAGGTTGAAGGATATGTAGTGAATGTGCTGGATGGTGTCATTCACAAAGCTTTTTATAAAACGCTTTAGTTTTTTGGCAGACGTACTCCAGGCTCAAATTTTGACTGTAGCATTGGTGTGTTAATTAATGTTTGTCTTCCAAACATGAGTTGTAAAGGACTTTCTGTGGTAGCACTATATTTGGAATAGCTCTATGACATGAGAATTCTGTGAGGACCTGTTTCTCTTAATATCTTTATGGCAGTTTGCATTGCTCTCTCTGCTTCTCCATTAGGATCATAGGAGGTTAATAGGCTAACAACCCTAGAGTCTTTTTAAGCCTAGCCATTCATTCCCTAGTTTTCCCAGTTATTAATGGCAAAGGACTAGAATGGCTTATGTCTTATGGCACTTATAAGTTGCCCCGGTCTATAAAGGACACAGAGGCAACAAGCCAGGGTGAATTTGTGATTTCCCATTCATTGGTCTAAACTGCATTTGAGTAGGCTTAGAGAAAAGCTGTGCTTCACATGAATCAGGAGTCTGATCCAGAGTAGGAATAATCTGCAAGACACATGCCTGTCCCTCCAGCATGTTTTGTTTTTATCACAGGCGAGGTTTAAATCCTTACATCGGATAATTCTGGAGCTGTTTGCTTTGTGAATGTGTAGCAGCTCCATCAAGGCTGGATCAGAAAATGCCTTGTAGATTAAGTATAGATCGCCCCTCAGTAGTCTGTAGGAGACAGAGTACAGGGACAGGGCCTTAAGGCATTCCGCATAGGACATGTTATCTGTACTTATTTTTATTAATTAATTAATTTATTTAACATTTGTTGACTGGGAAATTCCAACTAGGACAGAGGCTATTTTTAGCAGAGGCCCAGGGAGAAATGTTCGAGACATGTCTTTGAATGTGGTAGGAAACCCATGTGAACACTGGGAGTACATGCAGACTCTGCACAGAAGGCACCCCATTTGAGAATCTAACCAGAGAACCTCTTGCTGTGAGGTGACAACGTTAACCGCTACACCACTGCATCACCCCCTGTATTCTTTTTGTGAAGAACCTCTGTGATCACTCTAGCTGTTACAAATCCCTGGTCAGGTACATGCTGAAGAATGCATTTTACTCAGTTAGTGGTCTAATGACTGCTAAGCATGGTGGGACTATCATCTCCTTAGATCTGGATGCTATGCCTTTACCTGTAAATTGTGCCAAGTAGAAGGATTTTCTCACCACCAAGGACACATGGTGATTGAAGTTCAGGTTACTGTCAACCTGAGTTCCCAAGTCCCTTACCACTTGGTCCACTCTTAGGGGAGTTTTAATCAGTGGTGTAATTTGAATGGGTGGTCATCTTCCCAAAGGAAATAATTATGCAATTTTTGCACTAAGTTTTAAGTCATGGCTCTGGCACCATTTATTTGTATGTGCCCCCCCCCCCCCCAGAGGATATCTGTATATTTGGGGGATTCAGTGATTGCACCTAGCTTGCAGTCAGCAAATTTTGTCAACCAAAGGTCTTCTGCATGTGCCTTGACCTCAGAGAAGTATATTCCAAACAGGAGAAGTCCCAGTACTGAGCTGTGTGGGACATGACTAGTAACAGGCCTCTTGGTGGAGGTGGATTCTCCCACTCTGACTTCACATGTCTTATCCATTTTGGCTATCCATTGGCTAACAGGGATTTTTGCCTAAGTGTATGAGTTTGTTTATGATAACCAATTGAGTTATTGTGTCAATGCCTTTTCCAGGTCAAGGTAGGCAGTATGCACCATTTTGCTGTCATCTATGGCTGTAGTGAACTTCTCACAAAGTCTACCAGGTTTAGTAGGCATAACTACCTAAATGAATCCGAACTGGGATGGATCCAATGTTTGAAGATTTCCTATGTCTTTGTTTATCAGGTCCACGATAATTCTGTCCATAGCCTTGCATATAACTTTCCTCCCATCTGTTCCATGCAATATATATACCAAAAAGAAGATGAAGGCAATAATAAGTCACTAATAAACATAAAAAATTGCCCAAACAACCACAAAGGAAGCCCGCAACACTGCTGGAAACTAAAAAGAATTTATTCTTGTAACACGATATGATGGAATAACGCAATTATCCTAGTACATTTTCGACAAAGGTCTTCATCAGAATCAATACAACAAATTAAAATTAATTGCCAACTTATATACCCTATCCAATTAGCAAATTAATTATCAATCCATTTAAAAACAACAAGCAATTCATACAATGAACCATATAAAGAAACAGACTCGTTTCTAAACATAGTACTTGTAGGTACATATTCAAAATTGAAGTTAAAAATGTGTACAAAACCAAAAAAAGTATGATTATTTCCATTGTAAATAAATAAAAAACATGTACTTCATTATACAATAACTAACATTTAAAATCACTAATTTGTCTAGCTCAAGCTCCAAAACAATAAATGTATGTATAAATATGTGGGACAGTACTGCCACCTAGTGACTTTAGTGGTAAATACAATTGATTTCTCAAAGTATAGCAGATCTCAGTTTTAATACTGGCTTAATAGATAAAAAATAATTTAAACCCGGAGGTTTATTACATTCCAAAACTATCTGCCAGTATAATTCTTTGTATTCCAGTTTGTCCTCCCACATACCTCCCCTTACGTCCTTGGGCACAGAATCCAAAGCAAAAAAGAAAAATACTGCTTTGGAACAGATTGTCTGGTGTCTGTACAATGCATTTTTCGTATTCTGTTTTTTAATTTCATACAGGTGTTCATAAATACGACACACCAGTTTTCTTTCGGTTTTCCCCACATAAAAAGAGGTTAAACCTCCGGGTTTAAATTTAAATTTTTTGTAACACCTCAGGCCTCATTTATTTAGCAACATGCCATTCTTGCCCTGCGTTTTATGTGGGCATGACTAAAAGGAAACTTAAACATAGGATATACAACCATATATATGATATAAGGAATAATAATCAGGTAAATGCCCTAGCTAAACATATCTCTATTTATAAAGAACATGGTTTTGTATTCAGAGTACTTCAGATTATTCCCCAGAATCATTGAAGGGGAGATTATATGAATTATTTAGAGAGCAAAGAACTTGGATGGGTCTTTAAGTTAAGAGCCCACTACCCTCCAGGCCTTAATAATTATGTCTCTTTGCGATCTGTATGAAAATCTCGCAAATAATATCTTATGCATTATTGTGTTAGTCATATTATTTACTTCTATGCGTTTTAGGTTCAGCATTCTGTACATAAATATGTTTACATTATATGTCTTTATGCATATATATATGATACAGTGATTTTGCACTTGTACATTTTTGTATTTGTATTTTTATACATCTGTATTTAGGCATTGTTTATATTTATATATGTATATATACATATATTTTTACATAGGTTTTATGTCTTTGGATGATGTACTATTTTGCAATTTCATTTATAGTTTTTTATATATGAGTTTAATTTGATTTATATGAGGAGGCTTTATTAGTCATGTATTTAAACATATTTGAACATCTTATCAGTGTTTGTTACTGATACAGGATGCCTTTGTTATATACTCTTTCATCAAGTTACTGTCACTTTATCTGGCAAGTTTTAGGCACAGGTAGTTCAAGGAGAACTCTAAGATGTGTTTCAATTAATCAATTGATGATCCACCCTACCTTTTGGCTATTCGCCATTGGAGAATTTGAATTAATTGAATAATTGGAATGTGTTTAAGTAAGATGGTTTGTTCCCTAGTCTTTGATCTGAAGAAGCGTAGTAATCTGGCGCTCATCCACAGTTTTATTCTAATAAAAGATTTTGGTTTTTACAACTGCTGCTGCCGTTCTTGTGCCTGAGACTGTACGTGTTTTGTTGCTCCATAATATGCACTCTATTTAGTTGTGTTTTGGAGCTTTTCTCCCTGGGTCTCTGCTAAAAAAGGCATATGCCCAGTTGCCCCCCACCCCAGTAAACAAACAAACAAGTAAATAAATAAATAAAATAAAAGACTAGTCAAACTTATGGGCCAGTATTTCCCTGGGTCTGTTGATGGTCCCCCTTTGTATAGAAGGATGACTGTTGAAGTCTTTCATTCCCTAGGGATGAAGCCTGTCTCAAGGCTGTGGTTGATTCTATTGGGCCTGACAGGTTGTGTTTCAAGCTTTTTAGGAGGCATCCTGGGATATTATCAGGACCCATCGTTGCAGTGATTTTAGCTTTGGAGAGTACAGTGAGAGTTGGGGGAGAAATGGCAAAGGGTATTTCATGGGGGGGGGTTTGGGAAGGTGAATTTGGAGTTAATTTATTGCCAGGAAACTTGCTATATCTTCTGGATTGGTATAGGGAACTGCTATTAATTCAAAATACTGTTGGTTGTTCTTAAGATTGCATACATAACTGAAAAACACCTTATAGTTATCCTAAGCCTGGGAGGCAATTTCTGCCTCAAAGTTGGCTTTGGTGGACTTGATTAATTCTTTGAGTTGCTTGTAGAGACTGATGAGGCAGTTTTTTTTTTGCCTGTTGGGCATAGCCCTTCCTATTTTTGGGCAGGATTTTCTTTCTTTCTTTCACTGTACAGCCTGTTTGTACTGGGGGTCCACCAAGATGGCATGTCGTACATTTGATTGCAGATAGTGAGGGCAATGTAGTATGGGTGACACCATTGTTGGCAATAAATGAAACTCACTTTACATTATTTGCATGTTCTTGTCAGTAACCAGTTTGATGTAAATAACATACTTTGAAAACATTATTTTGTATGTGGCTAGCATTTGTTGGCTAGTCATGGGTGGTACATAAATTATAATCTGAAGTAGTTAACTTCATTTGTGCAGCAACCTTTGGGAATAGGATCCAACCTCGGATCTGAGCCAGCAGTTTTCAACAGCTTTAGATCCGAGCTCCAAGCTCCTCCTCCTACCCATAATCCCCTGCCAACCCTGACTGACCTCAGATCTAGTTTGCCGCGGTTTAGTTCAGCAGCTTGATCCAGAGTTTCCAGGCGTTTCCGTTCTCTTTGTGAGAAAAATTTAACTTTTATAACATATTTCTTTAACCTTTGGTGTGAGAGTGTGTTTAGCTCCCCTTTTCTGTCTAAAGCTCTCTTAGTTTAAATTATTTTATTTCTATTTAACCTCCCCCTTACTTCGTGGTTCCGTCAGGGTTGTGTGTGTGTGTTTGGGGCCTAGTGTGTGTGTGAGTTACTTTCTTTAAGTATGTCTGAGGCCCCAAAGGTAATGTTTTCAAAGTGCACCGAATGTGGCCATAAGCTGTCCCCAGCGGATGGCCACACGCGGTGTGTCTTGTGCCTTGGGGTTGAACACCTGTCCTCTGGTTGTACCATTTGTGCAGCATTCAACCCCAGGCCACTCAAGGACCGGAGGTCCAAGCTGATTCTGGCGGGTCTTCTGCCCCCGGACTCTGCTTCTACCTCCGGTCCTCCATGGCTCCCGCTGCGGCGGCTGCCACTCCTGCTTCCCTCCCCCCGGCCAGGACTCAACCTCCCGCCTTAGGCCCGGAGGAGAGGGAGGCCAGGAAAGAAAGGAGGAGGGAGAAGCACCACAAGCGGTGGGCCGAGGCCTCCGCTTCGGCCCCCCGGCTAAGCGGTCTTCTCCCTACAGGTTTTCTGGATCTCCTCCTTCTCGGATCCGGTCCCCGTGCTTTTCTCCTGGTCCTGAGGAGGAGGAGACCCGATCTCCTTCGAGGTCATCGAGGCGACACTCCCGCCCCACCTCGGTGGCCTCGTTGAGATCTACTAGAAGTCTCACGGATGCAGATTTGGACCGGATGATGAGAAGATTCCTCCAGGCCCAACTGCAGATGGGAGTGCTCCTGCCCCTCCCCCTCTTGGGGGGGGAGCTTGACCCCCTTCTTTGCCCCGATAGCTCCTTCTCCATCCTGTTTCCTGGGTTCGGAGTCTTCGGAGCCGGGCAGGCTTGGAGCCGGGGGGGTGTCGGCGCCGATAGTCCGGGTACTTCGGCGCCGACACTTCCCTCGAGTCTTTCGGGTCCATTTTCTTCGGATCCGAGCTCTCAGAGCCGAGGGCTGAGCTTCGGATCCGGCGGTATCAGTATGCCTTCGGCTCCATCTGGGTCGGAGCATACTGGTCCGTCGGATCCGATCGCTTCGGCGCTGGGCCCGATCTGTCCGTCGGATCCGAGGTAGAGTCTGCTTTCAGATCCCAGAGAGAGCAGCTCTCCCTCGGCATTCAATGTGGTGGAGAGGGTCCTGTCGAGGGATTCCAGGCCCCCGACCCTTGCCACGGCTCCACCCTGCACTCCTTCTCAGTTGGGCCTGACTTCCATCACCTGGCCCCAGGGACAGCCTGCTTTGATGTCCCAGGGAGTTCCATTGGAACAAGATGTTGCTGGTGAGACATCCTCGGACAGCCCCCCCAAGGAGGTTCCTCACAAGCGAAGGTGCAAGAGGAGTCACCTGGACTCCCCTGAGTCCTTGACTGAGGACACGGATTTGGAGGAAGGGGAAGGCTCCCCAAGATCACCCCCTGAAGATGTCTCATTTGGTGACATCATGTCAGAATAAAGGGGGGGTGGTCTGCCCCAAAGCCTACCTCGGACGAATCCGTATTCCTGGAGGCATTTGAAGCAGGCCCGTCTACCTCTTGGGTGTCCCCTCCGGCCGACCCCCTGGTAGACTTGATCACTACCAGGGCGTTGAAGGAGCCGGACACTGTGGAGCCAGTCCCCAAGCACCCAGACAAGATCCTTAGCCCACCCTCTGACAAGTCCCACTGGAGTAAGGGTCCCCCTGTAAATGCCATGTTTGTGGCGGTGGCCACCAAGAGGGAACTTGCTCAGGAAAGTCCCTCGGTTCATCCCCCGAGCAAGGAGTCTCAGTCGATGGGCCGCCTAGGGAAGCGGGTGTTTAGTTCGGCTACCTTCTCTGTGAGGTCGCTGAACTACATGGCACATGTGCTCCGACTGCAGCAGGACCTTATAAAAGAGTACGCTGCGTCGCCCCCCGAGTCCATGTCGGCAGAGGACAAACAATTGCACTCCACCCGGATGGCCACTCTACGATCCATATCTAACACCCCTATGCGGCCTCTTTCTCATGCCACAGAAGGAGCTGCTAGAGCCGATGGAGCGGGCCTCGTTATGAGATGTCAGGCCTGGCTCCGGCACTGTGATTTCGCGGAACCCTTTAAGGTGTCGTTCGCTAATGCCCCTTTTGATGGTTCTGTCCTGTTCGGCAAAACCGTGCGAGATACCTTGGTCCAGAGCGAAAAGGACAGGAAGACGTTGTCTGCCATCGGAGTCCGCTTCTCTGCTCCCCAGAGGTCCTTTTCTAAGAACCAAAAGGGACAGAAGAAGATGTGGTTCCGGAAGTCGCAACAGTCCCGACCCGCTCCGGACTCCCAGCCCTTCCGCGGCAGAGGAGGGCAGGGTGGACGCTGCCCTAGAGGCAGAGGGGGCCTGCAGAACTTTGGGTCCAGAGAACCCTTCTCGGACCAACCCACGCAACACCACTGAGGGGTTGCCCGACTGCTCCACTCTGGAGGCAGTCGGGGGGGCGTTTCTTGAAGCACCCAGCAGCTTGGGAGTCCATCACGACAGACCGCTGGGTGCTTCGCATCATATCCAGAGGATACCAAATTCCCTTTTCTCGTCAACCACGCAGCCCCAGATACCTCCCTGATGTCCCACCCGATCAGAGGGAAGCCGCAGCAATGGAAATCCAACACTTGCTGGAAAAAAGAGCCATCCAACATGCCCCCCCAGACCAGTGCGGCTCCGGGTTTTACTCCAGGTTCTTCTTGGTGCCAAAAAAGACAGGGGACTTAAGACCGATCCTCGACCTCTCTTCCCTGAACCTGTCAGTAACCAAAGAGAAGTCCTGCATGGTCACTCTTCAATCCATTCTCCCCCTTTTGTGGGAGAACGATTGGATGTGCTCTATAGACCTCAAGGATGCGTACTACCACATTCTGATGGACAGGCGATCCATTAGGTTCCTCCACTTCCGGCTGAGAGCCAGTCATTTCCAATTCAGAGTCCTCCCCTTTGGTCTCACCACAGCCCCCAGAGTGTTCACCAAAGTGTTAGCAGTGATAGCGGCCCACTTTAGGCTCCAGGGAATTCAGGTCTTCCCATACCTGGACGACTGGCTCCTGACCGCCCCTACAAGGCATCTACTCTGTGCAGCCAGAAACTACTTTCTTCGTTTAGCTCCCCGGCTGGGGATAACTGTCAACATAGAGAAGTTGTCTCTTACTCCGACTCAGACTATAGACTTCATAGGGGCCAGATTGGACACAAACAAGCGCCTAGCTTTCTTGACCACAGACCAGCTACTATCCCTGAGGCTACACGTGCAGGCCATTCTGCAATCTCCAGCTCCCCTGGCGGAATTGGTCCTGAGGGCTCTTGGCTCGATGGCGGCAGCGATCAACCTATTGCCAATGGCATGTTTGAACATGAAGGTCTTACAATGGACCCTCCAGGTCCAGTGGTCCTTTCTTCACTATCCTCTGAGCCATCCCGTTCCCCTCAGCATGGCCTGCAAGAGGGCCCTCCTATGGTGGCTCCAATCTCCGGACCTCCAGCAAGGACGCCCCTTTTTGTATGACCCCTCCACTAGCCACGGTGACCACGGACGCCTCCCGCCTCGGGTGGGGGGGCATTGTTCGGGCAGGACAGTCCAAGGCACGTGGGACCTCATGGAGACCTCACTGCATATCAATGTCCTAGAGATGAGGGCAGTACTGTTAGCGTTGCAAGCACTTCAGGACCTTCTTCCTGTAGGAACGATTGCAATTCAGATGGACAACATGTTGGTTGTCTGGTACATCAACAAGCAGGGGGGAACCAGGTCTTACCCATTCTGTCGAGAGGCCATGAGGGTGTGGGAATGGGCGATCTCCATCAATCGCTTTCTCATAGCAATGCACATTCCGGGACGGTCCAACATTCTAGCGGACAAACTAAGTCGCACCATCCTGTTACCATACAAGTAACTAATTCGCACCATCCTGTTACCATACAAGTGGTCTCTGAATCCCGAGATAGCGAATCGGATCTTCACCAAATGGGGTCAACCCTGTTGCAATCTGTTTGCCTCTCCCTCGAACACAAAATGTTACGACTACTTCGCTCTCATTTCCCCCTCTGGGGAACCCCCGAGTGACGCTCTGGTGCATGCTTGGCCTCCCTGTCTTCTTTATGCTTACCCTCCTCTTCCTCTGATGCTGACGTTTCTTCGGAAAGCCAGTCGGTTGGGGAGCAGGATTATCCTCATTGCCCTGTTTTGGCCTCATCAAACCTGGTTCCCTTACCTTTGGTCTCATCTGGTGAATCCTCCTTGGATTCTGGATCCCTCTCCGGATCTAATATCCCACCCCCTAGATCTCCCAGTCCCGAACCTGGACAACTTCAAGCTCACAGCTTGGCTGCTCCAGTTCCACTCATAGCTAGGACTCCCGGTATCTCTTCCACAGTTAAAACCATTCTAGTAGCAGAGCACAAGCCTTCTATTAGAAAGATCTATAGCAGCAAATGGAAACATTTCTCCATTTGGGCGGAACACAAAAATTTGGATCCTTTTACAGCTCCTTTGCCTGCTGTATTACACTTTCTGTCAGGACGGTTTCATCAGGGGGCTAGTTCCTCCACAGTCAAGGTCCGACTAGCAGCTATCTCTCATTATCATGTTGGAAATGAATTGGGCCCTTTGATCACCACGAAATTTTTGAAGGGCACCTTTCTGCTCAGACCCCCAGTGAAGGATGTAGTCCCTCATTGGGATTTAACGCTGGTGCTTCAGGCCTTGACAGCTCCCCCGTTTGAGCCTGCAGCTTCCATAGATCTTAAATTCTTGTCATGGAAAACGGCCTTTCTTGTCGCCATCACCTCGGCTCGAAGGGTCTCTGAACTACAGGCCCTCTGTGTAAAACCCCCATACTTGACCTTTCACAAGGATAGAGATTACCTCAGGACCAATCCCTCCTTTCTTCCCAAGGTTGCCTCTGAGTCAAATATTAACCAGTCCATCAACTTGCCGTTTTTTTTCCTAACTACCATAACAAAGGGGAATACAAATTACACTCATTGGATGTGCATAGACAACTTTGCTTCTACATCCACAGGACATCTGGTCATAGGAAATCCAACCAGTTGTTTGTCTGCTTTGCCAAATTTAACTTGGGTAAATCTGTGTCTAAAGTCACACTCTCTAGATGGATTTCACAGTGTATCCTTTTAGCATACGAAAGTTCGGACAGGCCCGCACCTCAGGGAGTCCATGCCCACTCTACTAGATCTATGTCTACCTCTGCGGCTTTTAGAGCTAGAGTTTCTTTGGATGATATTTGCTCGGCAGCCACTTGGGCTTCATCTCATACTTTTATCAGTCACTACAAATTGGACATTATCTCCAGAGGGAGAGCATCCTTTGGCTCTGCAGTGCTCCGGAATATCCTTCCATGAAGGCTGCCCAAGATTCAAGTAGCTGGGGACTCTGTCCCAAAGGTTGCTGCACAAATGAAGTTAACTACTTCAGATTAAGAAGTTATGTACTCACCATAACGTTCCATCTGAGTAGGTAAACTTCATTTGTCAGCAACTGTCCCTCCCTCCTGCCCTCTCACTTGCGAATGTTCTCATACTCAGGTCCATGGGTTTTACCCACTTATCTTGGGATTAATCTTTGTTAGCAGCTTCTGCTGTTGGGCAAACTTGATCTGAGGTCAGTCAGGGTTGGCAGGGGATTATGGGTAGGGGGAGGAGCTTGGAGCTCGGATCTAAAGCTGTTGATAACTGCCGGCTCGGATCCGAGGTCGGATCCGATTCCCAAAGGTTGCTGACAAATGAAGTTTACCTACTCAGATGGAACGTTATGGTGAGTACATAACTTCTTATTATGTACAAGAATAATAATCTACCACTACAAATTAGTGTTTGCCCTCATGCTTACTTAAATGAACAGCCGTCTCAAGTTTTGGACTTTACTTTGGCCTATGTGGCTGTTGTCTCTGCAATTATTTATGTAAACTGCAGAACTGACAATTGGACACCAAACTTACGATGTCTTGGTTGATGTTTGTCTGCTACACTGATTCTTTGGTTCTTTCTTGACACTTGGTGAGACTCTGTTGGTATTTATGTATTTGGAGTAGCATTTGTCGCTGAAACGAGGGTACTGTAAACCACTGTGCTCAGTTATAAGTGCTGTCTGAATTTGTAGCACTTATGCATCATCTGGTTGTTGTGTCCAGTGATTTCCCCGTCCCTTTCACCATGTTGAATAACAGCTTGCAACTCCTGATCATCTTGGGTAACTTGTTAAACTTGTCCTGTCTGTTGATAGCCACTAGTCTAGTTGTCATTATGCTGCACATTGTCAACAATGTCTTTCTCAATAGATAATAGTTGGTCACATATAAGATGCTTGGATTACACATCTACGTCTACAACAAGTATTTGATTTCCAGGCACTGCAGTATCTACCTGGTTATAATGAGAAAAAAAACAAGCTGGATAGATAGTACCATAACTGGTGTGACTGGGGTTCACACCCTTGAATGTGCACAGGGTACTGTGTACTCCTCATTTAAGTCATCGTTGTTAAGGATTATAATTAGTAGCCATGTCTGACTTATTATTAAAATATACCATGTGAATGTCTGATGTCAGTTAGTGGGTGCCCCAGTTTCCCATTATTCAGCCTATGATAATAGTAACTGACTTAGAAAATAAAAAGAAACCAAGATCATCCTGTAAAGGAATTTACCATACTCCAGCTTTTAATTTTCAAAGAAATTACCCTGCTTTTTTAGAAAAAAAAAAGTGCACTAATCCTACAGCTTTTTAGTTAGAAACGGATGAAGGCAGCACCTAGCTGTGTCACGGTCAGGAGGACAGGGGAAAAGCCTGCAGAAGTAATCACAGCGATTGTGTGCTGTTCCTCCTCCATCCATTCCCCAGTTACCCCTGAGAAAGTATTTCTGATAAAAAAAAAAAAAAAAACACAGGAAATTAGCTGTGTAAAGATTATGTCAGAGATATACAACTGAATTTGTACAGAAACCACAAGCATATTCCTTTCTGCATACTCATAGGTTCATAGGTTCATAGGTTTATACTAGGCTATCTGCCCGAGGGCATTTACAAGCCTAGCCCATAGTTTTGTGGCTTACGCCACCCCTTTAGTATGGGGAACTATACCCATTATTTTGCTGTGCCTCTGTCGAGCAGTGACACTGAGGTAATCCATGGGGTATATCTGCGATCTCCCATCCATTGGTCAAGATTTCTCTTGAACAAGGCCAGCGAGGTGCTCTGCCTCACATATACCGGGATTTTGTTCCACAGCATAGGGAGTCTTTAGGTGATGAATCTATCCCTCCAGCACGTCCTATTAATAGCCGTGTCGAGGTTTGAGTCTCCCGCCCTTGTGGCTCTGACAGATCTAGATTTTTTGAGGTGAAGCATATTCATCAAATCTGGGTTTGACATGGCCTTGTATGTCAGGCACAGGTCACCTCTGAGCAAGCGGTGGCGACTGAATAGAGCTGAAGTTCTTTCAGTCGGGCAGCATAGGACAGATTTTGAGACCCTTTATCCTTTTGGTGAGGAACTTTTGTGGCCTCTCCAGCTGCTGCAAGTGTCGGGTCAGATACATTCCGAATGGGGCATTGTACTCAATCATTGGTCTGATGAGTGATGAGTATAGGAAACTATGACCTCCCTTGATCTAGATGTGAATCCCTTCATGATAAGGTGGGCAATGTAGAAGGTCTTCCTAACTACTTTAGCTACATGGGTGTCGAATGACAGGCTACTGTCAACCTGGGTCCCCAGGTCCCTGATAACTTCTTCTGTGCTCAGTGGATTGCCACCTATATGGTAGCTAGGGGTAACCTTGTTTTTCCCAAAGGGTATGACTATGCATTTTTTGGCATTTAACTTTAGGCCATGGCTCTGGCACCAGTTATCCGTTTCTGTGAGACCCTTCTGAAGGATATCTGTGTCAGATGTGTTTTCGACTTCGGCGCCCAGTTTGCAGTCATCTGCAAACTTTGTCAGCCATAACCCTCCTGTGTTTGCTTGTACTTTGGAAAAGTAGATGCCAAACAAGAGTGGGCCCAGGACTGAGCCCTGTGGGACACCACTTGTGACAGGCTTTGAGTCTGACATGGCGCCAGCAACTCTGACCCTGTGGGTTCTGTCACTCAGCCAGTTTGCAACCCATCTTGTGATGTATGGGTTAACATTTAAGCTGATGAGTTTTTCAATGATACCCGAGTGGGGTATTGTATCGAAGGCTTTCGCCAGATCGAGGTAGGCTGTATGGACTGCCTTTCCCTCATCAATGGCTTTGGTGACTGTTTCGAAAAAGTCAACCAAGTTTAAAAGGCATGATCTGCCTTTGACAAAGCCAAACTGGGTTGGATCCAAAGTCTGCAAATTCCCTATGTCTTTATTTATGAGATCCATTATGATCCTCTCCATGGCTTTGCAGATAAGGCTTGTCAAGCTAATGGGCCGGTAATTTCCAGGGTCGGTGGAGGCACCGCCTTTATAAAGTGGGACCGCTGTCGCAGTGCGCCACTCCCTGGGTACGTATCCAGAGGTGAGACTATGATTAAACAGCTGTCCTAGCTGTGGGTTTAATTCCTCATTGAGTTCGTGGAGCACACAGCCGGGGACACCATCAGGTCCCATGGATGCTGTGTTTTTCGCTTTGGAGTGAGCAGTTCTCACTTGGGCGTTAGAGATGTTTGGGGGGCTGCAATCGTTTGGTATAGATATCTCTCCTTTTGGGGTGGGGAGAAGTTTGCACTGAACCTGTCAGCCAATATGTTGGCAATGTCTGTAGGATCAGTAATCTTCACATCATTTTGAACTAGTTCTGAGCATATCTGGGAGTTTCCTCCCAGGTTTCTAACATAGCTAAAGAAGGCCTTATGATTGTCTTTTGAGTCTTTAGCTATTTTTCTCTCAAAGTTTGCTTTGGATGATTTTATGAGAGCTCTTAGTTTTTTACTTGTAGTGATCAAAGGTGTCTTACCTTTTAAGGATTTTGCTCTATCTTGTAGTAGCTTCCTCCTTTTGTTGTAGAGTTTGTTTATGGCTGGGGTCCACCAGACTGGATGCTTGCCTTTGGTACAAAGAGTCTTTGTTTTGCTTGGGATTGCCTTATCCATGCAGTCCTGTAGGTGCTGGTAGAAGGCATTTGTAAGTGATTCAGCGGCTTGGGTACTGTTTTCCGCCGGCTCGGGGGCCTTAAAGGAGACCACACTAGTCTTTAGAAGTGTGAAGTCGGCTTTCGAGAAGTTCTTTACTGTGGTCTTTTTATTTCAGGTGGGGGTGGGATGAGGACCTCCAGCGAGATTAGTTTGTGATCTGATCTCACCAGTGAGGGGTATACTTCCGGTGTTGAACATTGCGCTCCCATGTTCGTGATGATGAGATCAGGTATGTTTTCTCCTCTTGTGGGGATGGTGACTAGTTGTTCCATGGCATTTGAGTTTATGAATTCCAGGAACTTTTGGGCTAGGGTGTTTGGGCTTGAGTAGTGTTCCCAGTCTATATTAGGGTAATTGAAGTCACCTAGTATGATGGTGTTTGGAGATACATTTATCCCCTCCAGTGTTTTCAGGAAAGCCATGTGAGGTTCTTGAGTTTGTGAGGGTGGCCTGTAACATGCTACAATTTGCAGAGCAGTCTTGCCTATGGTTAATTGCACCTGGATGGTCTCCGATGCATTGCGTTGCCACCAATCTTGAGGTGTGGGTGTCCTTGATGAATATGGATACCCCCTCCTTTCTTGGTATTGTCCGGATTTTGGGGCCGGAACGCATGATATGAGGTAAAACCTGATCGTGCTGGGGTGCTCTCAGGAGCCTTGAACCAGGTTTCTGTCACAGCACAGACATCGATGTTCTCCATACTGAGAAGGGCCTCGAGTGCGTGCATTTTGAGATTGAGACTTCTGGCATTGAGCAGCATTACCCTTAGTTTTTTTCCATTTTTGTGTTCTAGGGTGGTAGGTTTAGAATTTGAGCCTTGCCTAAAAAGGCACTATGGGGTGGCAAGAGCCTTTGCCAATATCCGAATCCCAGGGTGACAGGTGCAAGCCGTCCCTTGCGGCAGCGTGGCTTGTCCAGCATGTCATCCCAGGCAGACAGACATTGGATCCCCTTTGAATGACACCAGAGTTTAAGCCAATTGTTAAAGCTGATCATCTTATCTCTGTATTGCGGCATCATTCTTGGTGAAGGTAGGATACTGCTCAAGGTCAGGGTCATACCTGCCTGGGCTACATAATCAGAGAGCTCCTCAATGTCTCTTTTCATGTAGTCCAAGGAGGTACGTCTCAGGTCGTTAACACCAGCGTGGACAATGACTGAGTCGTATTTGTACCTGCTGTTGAGAGACCTGAGTGCTTGCGTTATGTGGCGGATTCTAGCGCCCGACAGGCAGCTTACTGTAACCCTCTCCTTACTCAGTCTGGTGAGTGGGACGTCAGTGTGTCTGACTATGGAGTCACCAATGACTAGTTTGTCTGGCATTGTGTTTGGCCTTAAGGGCTGTGACTGTTTGACACTCTGACTGTGAGGTCTATGTGTTGCAGGTGTTGTGTTCTGAGGTGGTAGTTGTTTGGGTGTCTGCTTTGGTGGCCTCTGCTGTTTTGGTAGATTTTTGATCAGAGCCTCCGAGTATGTCTTTGTGTGTTTATGTGTATGATTTGAGGTTGTGATGGTACTATGTGAGACTGGGTCTATAGTGTGTGTGGTAACCTTCTCCTCCTGTCTGGTCTTGCCAGTCCTATGTTGAGAGAGCTCAGCCTCCAGTTTGGCCGTATAGTTGCATCTCTCGCATGTATTTGTGTTTTGTGGGAGGAGGAGAGGGTTGTCTGTGTACATGAGGCAATTGTAACATTGCCTCAATATTCCCAGGTTCACCAGCTGAGCAGGAGAGGACAATAGCAACTGATCCCTCGACATGCTAGAAGGAATAGACAAAAAAACTTTAAAAGAGATTCCGGGGGATGTGGGTGACCGAGAAATGGGGTTTGCCTTTTTGGGGTACTATCTATAACAAGAGTGCTGTATCAAGGTGATAAGTACTGTAGGAGCAAGTGCTAGGTTTAACAGATAAAGAATAGTCTACTCGGAGTCAGGTAGAGATGATCTTTTTAGTTATAGGATATGCTGATTAGATCAGTAGTATAGTTCGAGGAAGGTAGTTTTATGGGAAAATTTGAAGAGTGGACTGTAGGTAGCCCGAATAGTTTAAACCTGCTTAACCGGCGCTGCCCTAGTGTGCAACAGTGGCAACTCCACGCTAAATCGCGCAAATGCGCGTTTAGCGTGTTTTATATCAGGGGGCTGAAAGAAGCTAGGAACTGGCCCAAAACGACCAATAGACTACAAGTTACTGGCTGAAACCTCACAAAACTGGACCAACAGGTAGCTCAATGCTTCCCACTCCCACTGGTAAGCAAGGGAACTTCCTACCTCCAAATTTGGCAAAGAATCAGTAACAGGAACTGCAAACAAAGTCCAGGGATCAGCAAGCTCTGAAACTGGACTACTCTAGCTCAGTAAGGCAGGAAAACAAGAGATATTTTTTTTTTTTCAGAAACAAGCAGAAACAGATACAGTAGACACTTATAAATGCTATAAATCGGCTATCACAGCCTACACAAACAATTTGCAACAATTACAGATTTTAAAAGTAACAAACTGAGAATTCAAGTGCAATAACAGAATAAATGCAGAAAAACAATAACAATGTATCAGCAAGCAGGCGAAATACAGTTGCTAGATAAATAGAAGTGGAAAGCCACAAAAATATACTTAAATCAGGTAAAGTCGCTTTTTTAGCTCTCTGAAGCTTGGATTACTCTGCTGGCCACCACGAGGATCTGTGCTGAGTAGGTACAAGCTGAAAAACGTGTGTTTAGCGTGTTTTATATCAGGGGCTGAAAGAAGCTAGGAACTGGCCCAAAACGACCAATAGACTACAAGTTACTGGCTGAAACCTCACAAAACTGGACCAACAGGCAGCTCAATGCTTCCCACTCCCACTGGTAAGCAAGGGAACTTCCTACCTCCAAATTTGGCAAAGAATCAGTAACAGGAACTGCAAACAAAGTCCAGGGATCAGCAAGCTCTGAAACTGGACTACTCTAGCTCAGTAAGGCGGGAAAACAAGAGAGATTTTTTTGTTTTTGTTTTTTTTTTTCAGAATCAAGCAGAAACAGATACAGTAGACACTTATAAATGCTATAAATCGGCTATCACAGCCTACACAAACAATTTGCAACAATTACAGATTTTAAAAGTAACAAACTGAGAATTCAAGTGCAATAACAGAATAAATGCAGAAAAACAATAACAATGTATCAGCAAGCAGGCGAAATACAGATGCTAGATAAATAGAAGTGGAAAGCCACAAAAAATATACTTAAATCAGGTAAAGTCGCTTTTTTAGCTCTCTGAAGCTTGGATTACTCTGCTGACCACCACGAGGATCTGTGCTGAGTAGGTACAAGCTGAAAAACGCGCGTTTAGCGTGTTTTATATCAGGGGGCTGAAAGAAGCTAGGAACTGGCCCAAAACGACCAATAGACTACAAGTTACTGGCTGAAACCTCACAAAACTGGACCAACAGGCAGCTCAATGCTTCCCACTCCCACTGGTAAGCAAGGGAACTTCCTACCTCCAAATTTGGCAAAGAATCAGTAACAGGAACTGCAAACAAAGTCCAGGGATCAGCAAGCTCTGAAACTGGACTATTCTAGCTCAGTAAGGCGGGAAAACAAGAGATATTTTTTTTTTTTTTTTTTTTTTTCAGAAACAAGCAGAAACAGATACAGTAGACACTTATAAATGCTATAAATCGGCTATCACAGCCTACACAAACAATTTGCAACAATTACAGATTTTAAAAGTAACAAACTGAGAATTCAAGTGCAATAACAGAATAAATGCAGAAAAACAATAACAATGTATCAGCATACTCCATCATATCATGTAACAAAGTCTCTACTACTGAGTGATTGTTATTAAAGGACATAATACAGTGGGTACCCTTTGCACTCATAAGGGTTATTTCATTTCAGGCTGTTTTTTCCCAAGAAAGGGGAACATGCTAAGAACAATGCTAGATTTCTCAGACCTGGACACATTTGTACAAAGAAACTCGAGGTGGTAATACTGAAAGCAGTTTTGCCATACATATAGAGGAGGAGTTCTGCATGGCAACACTGGACATGTATGCTTACTTACATAAGTCATCCCACATGTAGGTAAGTTGTATTTCAAGTAGCTCATCATCACCATTGTCAGCTTTCAGTGCTACCATTTAGGTTATAGGCAACCTTCATGGTATTTACCTAATGTGTAGTTCTAGTGTTTGCACATCCCAGTACGTAAAACATAACCCTCTTTTTTACCTCATTGAGTACCATCTGGTAGCTAGTCACAGGAACTGGTATTGCAACAGATTAATGCAATGCTTTTTTTTACACAATCTTTGGAGAATCAGTAAAAGTCCTCTGTTAACTATGGTGTTTACAAGGTTCCATATTCAGTTTGTCATTCACCATGTACATGTTTTCTTTGGGAGACATTAATTGAAGGAGATGTCTGCAGTATCTTTGTTGTGCTGAATGTAGTTTTACCCAGCCTTCTTCCAGACGTTTTATGGCAGCCATTAACCACTTATCCAGCAGTTTGCAATGTATCTACTACTGGATTGTTGGTAATTACATAAAATGCAACACCTCCCAGATTGCTGCTGCTGCAGTCATACATTTTGCATTTATGGACTCTCTGCTGTTAATTTTGTTTCCCAGTGTTACCTGTAGTTGGAGACTGACTAAAATTCTTGTCAAAAGTGCAAGAACTGTAGGTGACTGTTTATGAAAAGTTGACTGTGAGGGAGCAGATTTCAGCTACTGTAAAATTGTTGTGCTTCTAACTTAGGAATATTACCTTCATCAAACATCTTAACCTATTTTCAGCTCTCCCTGCTGCAATGTGTACTTTAATGTCATTTTCCTTGGATAACTGTAGCATTATTTACCTGTGTTGTCCTGATTCTGATCTTAGCTTTCTGCAGGTTGTGCAGTGCTCTGCAGCCCAACTACCTCTTAGGGTTTCTACACACTATGTATTGCAAAGATGATTCACCTACAATGTACTTATCCTGGTTTACTTAGCTTTAGATGGCTGGTCCTGTTTAACTGCAGGATTTCCTGACATGGTATCGGATGATCTGGCATTTGCATTTGGACTCCCGGGGACTGTTAGCGGTTTTGATGGCTTGCTACAGTCCTCAGGCATTTGTGTATGTGCTTGTCAAGGACCATGCTTTTGGAGCTTAAAGTTTAGCTGGCTGAGAGGATCTCCAACATTCCATAAAAGGTGTGTTTATTGGATTTAACGTTTGATATATGTGTTGCTTTTACTGTTAACCATTTTTTACAGTACATCTTCTAATTTGTTTATTTTCTGTTATTTTAGCCATTTGTGATTATTTTTGCCTTCTGTGTTTTTAAGTCTGCATATTAAAAATTAAGTCACTTGGATAAAGTTAAAGGTATGCATAAGTCTATATGAGACTACAGTGGAGTCAGAAATATCCAGAATTAATTTTCCAGTTCCTTAGAAATGAGAATTACTTTTCCACAGTCTGTAATGAAAGAATTTCTGTTGCCGATAGATCTAGGACAACTTGTTTAATTAGATTTCCCTGATTCTTCTGACATAGTAGCTGACAAAAGACTCTGCCTAAGGAACTCATTTGAACAGTCTCAGTTAAGAGCAACTGCTGTCTACAATATGCATCTCCTCACAGCAGCCAGACAGAAATAAAAGCAGTGATGTCCTTCTATTCCTATGTTGCAGTATTCTTAATGTGGGATTTCCCGCCTCAGGCGACCGGACATCTGCTCCTGTAAAAAAGGTTATGCCTGGTTGCTGTAGTTATGTGGGACTTCACACGTAGGGCCATAAATCAGGGATCTTAAATGTGACATCTGCATGCACAGACCTCAGAACTTTTCAGCCGCAGACAACGTCGCATAGTTCACTTCGCTGCTACTCTAAAAGACTTCTAAAAAGCTAAGTACCCCATTGGGGAAACTTTACGTTCTTTTTTCTTGAGCTTGGTTAGTATTTTATATTAGCCGATGTCAGCTAAAAAGGGCAGATGCCATTGCAGGCGTCAGATACCGCATAAGGATACCCACGACTGTTGTGTCTTTTGTCTTGGGAAGGAACATGATTATACCGCGTGTTTCATTTGCCAATCTTTTGTACCGAAGACCCTCTGCAGCCGTCTGGCCACACTAAATTTATACTTAGAGAACCAACGTCTAAAAAGGCTTGCACTAGAATGGACCCCGAATCAGCTGCTCCGACTTAACCACCGTGGGAAAAAAGACAAAGTTTCCAGGCCTACTTCCATTGCTTCTCCTCCATCGGACATCCTGCCAACTTCCGATATAGGAGTTGAGGGATGTCCGACAGAACCGACTACTTTGACAGCTCCCACCGAGGAAGCCACTTTAGAAGTTTTGGCCTGCACGTCCACGAAGATAGCCCAGATATCTGTTCCTACCGACGTCAAGGGAGAACCAGAAACAGTTGGTCGGCCTTTGGAGACTCCTATTCCTGAGACTCACGCTTCTGAACCTAGGCCTTCTCCCAAACCTACGTCTACTAAACGTAAACAGAAAACTAAACCTCTGACTCCTACCCCTGAGGGAGTCTCTGACTGACAATCTTTCACTAACTCTCTGATGCAGGCCTTTATGGCCCTCAGGCCCACAAGCTCTACTCCCTCCACTATACCTGTGCTCAGCCCAAGGCCTGCCTCTGATTTCTCTCCCCTTGCAGACTATCCAAGAAGGAGAGGAGGGACTTCTTTTGAAGAGTCCATTTCTTATGCATCCCGGATTGCCTCCCCTTTAGAATATTATTCACCAGCTGAGGAATCTGTTGAAGGGGGACTCACCACCAGAGGACATTACCTTTGGTGAAACAATAACTAAGATGAAAGAGTACTTTAAATGGGACACTTTCCAGATGACTGACACCCAGAGGAGGTATTTTGAACTCCTTCAAGTGGAGTCTCCCTCCCAATCAGTCATCCCACCAGCCTTACCTGCCAAAAACCCAGACTCTCTCAACCACCGACACCTAAAAGACCGAACAGGTTTTATAAGGTTCCTGATTACCAAAAATTCTTAGTTAAACCCCCCTTGGCAGATACTGTAGTCATTGCTCTCTCCAGACAAGCAATCCAGACTTATTCCCTCTGCATCTCTTTTGCCTACTGATAAAGACAGCAAAACCATGGACAGGAGTGGTAAAAAAGTGTACACTTCTTCCACCCTGGCCTCCCATGCTATAATTACCAGACACACATGGAAAAATACACACTCGACCTTGTCTCTCAAGCAACTAACCTCCTGGCTGCCACACCTAACTGCCCTACCAAAACAGACATAACACGTAAATTGTCTCTGGCTTCACAGGTAGCCTGACATTCAGTTAGGTACAGTTATGATGCTGCAGAGGCCTCTGCTAGGTCAGCAGCTTCTGTTTCCATCCTCCGCAGATACTCCTGGCTGCTGCTACAACTTCTTCCTGAAGACTTTAAAACCAAGATTATGGATGCCCCTTTAGAGTAAACCTTTTGTTTAGAAAACAGTCTGTAGTGTTTTTTTAAAAATCTGAGGAGAAAAGCAAGGAACTGCAGGTCATCAAGCATTTGCTTGTGTCCCCTATTCAAAGTATTACAGGAACTACCCTGTGAAAACCTCATTTGTTAGGAGAAACCCTTCCTCTGCCACCCCTTCATCCTCCAGGCACAGTAGGGGAACCAGAAGACAAACATTCTCCAGACCTGCTACCTCTCAGCCAAGTCCTAGACAGTCCTTTCAGGATAGAAATGCACCCAACAATGAGTGACTGCCTTGCCCATCTGCCTTTGTCAGCATGCCTGTCCCACTGTTTACCAATCTGGAAAACCATCACTTCAGACCAGTGGTAATGAGTATCATCCAAAATGGATACTTCCTTTCTTGGAGGGAAAAGCCTATTCCTTTTTGCCCCCAAAAAACAAATCCACCTACTGCCACAAATTCTTCAAGACCTCCAAAAACTAGGAACAGTAGAATCTATTCCTCACAGAAAGGAAGGAAAAGGATTTTACTCAAGACTCTTTCTGGTCCCCAAAAAAGATGGTCCTTGGAGACCTATACTGGATGCATCTTTCCTGAACATATTTCTAGAAGTGCCTTCTTTCAAAATGCTCTTCCTCCCAACCCTACTCCCTCTCATCCCAGACCAGGCCTTCATGGCCACTCTGGATCTAAAGGAGGCTTACCTCCATATCCCCATAAAACCCTCCAAAAGAAAATTTCTATGTTTCTCTGGACCCTGCTGTCACTTTCAGTTTATAGCCTTGCCCTTTGGTTTGTCTACAGCACCCAGAGTATTCACAAAATGCCTAGCCCCAGCCATTGCTTACTGTAGGGCCCAAGGTATACAACTCTACCCCTACCTAGATGACATGCTCCTTCTAGCAGAGACAAAATCCCATCTCAGAGACCACCTCAGGCTCACCACCACCCTTCTTCAAAACCTGGGCTTCAGCCTCAGTTTAAACAAATCCTCCTTGCTCCCTCAGCAAGACAAATTTTTTCTGGACTGCAGGTTCAGGACAGATCTTATGTGGGCCTTTCTCCCACAGGAAGACCCATTATAGAGTACAGCGCCCCTTTTGGAATGTACCTCACAAGACATCTGCTGCAGCTGGAAAGGCCACAGAAGTACCTCACAAAGAGGATTACTGGCCTCAAACAAATGCCCTATGCTGACCGCCTCAAAAAACTCCAGCTTTACTCCATAGCATATCGCCTACTCCGAGGTGATCTCTGCCTAACATATAAAGCTATGTCAAACCCAGAGCTGTTGGACATGCTACACCTAAAGAAATCCCAATCCCTCCGAGCTACATGCTCTAGGGACCTAAACCTTGTCACCACAATAAACAGGACATGCTGGATGTCCCAGAGACTTCCTATACTCTGGAACAAGCTACCCATCTATGTCAAGCAAAGTTCTTCATTAGCACTCTTCAAGAAAAATCTTGATGAGTGGATGGGAAATAGGAAATACACCCCAGGGATCACTTCTTGGGTGGCGTAAGCCATGGAACCTTGCTGGCTAGGCTTATGTAGGCCCTTGGGCCGATAGCCTAGTACCTACCTATGAACTTATAAAAGGTCCACTCCTTCTCCACTAACTTTCAAAACCTTTTATTGGAATCCCTGATTTCTGCAAGACAATTCCTGCATCTCCTGGGGCTTATGGCAGCCACCATTCCCATGCTTCCCTCACGAGTACCATATGCACATAAATGTCTTGGAGATGAGAGCCATGCTGCTAGCGTTGCAAGCCCTTCAGGACTCTCTCCCTTCCGGAACCATTGCAATTCAAACGGACAACATGTCAGTGGTGTGGTACATCAACAAGCAGGGCGGAACCAGGTCCTACCCCGTATGTCGAGAAGCACTCAGACTCTGGCAGTTTCCATTGTATATGCGGAAGTTCCAATGGTACCTCAAGAACGTGTGGTCACAACACCTACAATCTTTAGAGAAGCAAATCCCCTTTCTGCTGTGCCTCAAATCAGAGCTAAGGTGGTGGATTCAACAAACCTGTCTCAACCTGGGAATGCCCTCCCCAAACCAGTTCATCTTCACAGATGCTTCAGAGCTAGGGTGGGGTGCCACCTGGAAGGACTTCAGAGTTCAGGAAAATTGGAGTCCTGCCCTTCAAAAGAAACATATCAAAGTCAGAGAGATGACTGCAATTCTCCTAGCCCTAGAGGCTTTTCCTCCTGCCCTCCACCCGGGACCCCTTCTAATATTCACAGACAACACCACAGTCATGTGGTACCTCAACAAACAAGGAGGAACTAAAGGCTACCTCCTTTGCAGAATAACCTTACAAGTCTGTGAAAGCACCTCCAGGCACAACCTGTACCTGCAGGCCTCATACATACCCTCTCAGGACAACAAACAGGTAGATCTTCTAAGTAGAACATCTCTACAATATGAGTGGATGTTGAACAGGGAAACCTTTCTAGACATTGTCCACTGGTGGGGCACTCCTCAAGTGGATCTTTTTGCCTCCCATCAGCCCCCAGAACAGACAATTTCTGCACCAAAGATTACTCCCCACTAGCCTGGAGAATAGATGCCTTTAGCATTCCTTGGAAGGGACAGTTTCTTTATGCCTTTCTCCCCCTCCCTCTAATTCAAAAGGTCCTACTGAAAATCATGAAGGACAAACCAATAATCTTGTTGGTGACCCCCTACTGGCCAAGGCAGCACTGGTTCCCCTACCTCACTCAGTAGCCAAGAGCTATCACCACAAGTTACCCCACAAGGTGGACATTCTCACACAACAAAAGGGAACCCTAATGCATCCTCACCTACAGTTGTTAGTACTAACACTCTGGGTGATAAACTTCAAATCCATTTTAAACGCCACTATTCAGTGGACGTGCTTACAGTTCTGAGGAAGGCCAGGAAACCTGCTACTAGAAAATCATACTTATCAAAATGGGAGAGATTCTCAAAATGGTGTCTATGTAAATATAGGGACCCTTGTCAGGCTGATTCTTCCCTAGTCCTTACATATGTGTGTGGGCACATTAAGGATGGCCTTTCTTACTCCACAGTGAAAGTACATCTTTCAGCCATATCTGCCTGCCTGCCTCTAGACCCCCCTTTACTATCCAGACTAGATGTTAAACTTTTCCTGAGAGGGGGTCTTACACATCAGACCACCTAGAAAACCCATCCTGCCACCCTGGGATCTAAACTTTGTCCTGGAGAAAGTAACACTCAGCCCCTTTGAACCGGCTAGTAATACTACTTTACAACTCTGTACATGGAAGACTGTACCGTTGGTCACCATCACTTCTGCTAGGAAGGTGTCAGAGTTACAGGCACTAATGGCCTGCCCCCCACACACTGTATTCCGTAAGGACAGGGTGACCTTATGCACTAACCCTTCCTTCATGCCTAAAGTGGTAAACGAGCTGTCCTTAAATCAATCTGTTCACCTGCCTATCTTCTTCCCCCCTCTCCAGCTAACAAGAGTGAGAGGATTCTCCATTCCCTGGATGTGGACAGACAACTTAGATTCTATCTAGACAAAACTAAACCCTTCAGAAAATCTGAACATGTTTTTGTCTCCTTCCACCACAATACTATGGGCAAGGCAGTTTCCAAGCAAACTATTTCAGGATGGATGAGAAAATCCATGTATTTCTGCTACTCTCATCATGGCAAACCTTTGCCCCAGGGGGTGAGAGCTCATTCCACTAGAGGTATGACTACTTCAAAAGCCTTCCTCAAAGGGATGGACACAGCGTCCATTTTAGAAGCTGCCACCTGGTCCACTACAAACTAGATTAAGTCTCCAGAGCTGGGCAGGCTTTGCTAGGATAATCCTGTATGGGTTTCTGGAATCTTCCACCTCTACTGCCACCCTTACCTCTAACTAGCTGTGGTACTCTCCCACAGTAAGAATACTGCAACATAGGAATAGAAGAACATAGAATAGTTTTGTGAAATCTTACCATAACCATAGATGTCCTTCTCCTCCATGTTTCAGTATTCCATCCCTCCCACCTTCCCCCTGCACTACATTGGACAACTAACCTAGCTTCTAGGAAGCTCTACCCTTAACCAAGAGCAACTAGCCAGCATATGACACTTGACTTCTAGCTGACAATCACTTATTCCTCTCTTAAGACTGTCTGTCTGGCCTTCAAGTTCTGAGCTCTGTGTGTGCAGATATCACATTTAAGGTTCCTGGTTTATGGCCCTAAGTGTGACGTCCCACACAACTACAACCAGGCTTAAGCTTTTGTATAGGTGCCTACGTCGAGTCGTCTGAGGCGGGAAATCCCACAGTAAGAATACTGCAACATGGAAGAGGAGGACATCTATGGTTATGGTAATATTTTACACAACTATTCTTTCCTTTTTACTACTTCTGATTATTTTCTCTTTCCATTTCTTTGTTATATCCAGTAGCTCAGTTAACTCAGACCTGTAATCTTTTTTATAAAATCTGTAACCCAATCAATCCACAACAGATGTGACTTCTATATCTGTTTTAATTAATGCTTGCTTGAGTGTCTCTGTGTCTGTTCTTTTGTCCATGTAGTCATTCATAATACTGTTTCTTTTCTTCACTGACCCACCTTGTCTCATATTGAAATATTGATGTTAAGTTGTATGTCTCGCCTTCGTTTCTTGCTTGTTGGGGATCAGAGCCAATCTTCGGCTCCGACTCAGCCATCTTCTATAGCTCGAGAGCTGTTTACTGGCTCAAGGCTACCCCTTATCCCATGATGCCTAGCGCTACCTACCCAGATCTCGTTTGCCGCTTCAACTGCGAGTTTCGTTGTTACTGGCTAAGGCTCGTATAAGTTTTATTGAACTACTTTTTCTGTCAGATTAGGGTTTTTCTGGTAGTTTATTGTTTAAAATAATAGTCGCTAACTAGTTGTTGTAGTTTAGTGTATTTGTAGTTTTCCCTTAGAACTCATTTAAGTTAGAGAATTCTCCCCCTCCCCCTCCCTCTATCCCTTTTGTAAGTAGCGTTTTAGGTTAAGCTTTTTCTTCTTTCTGTTTGTTAGGTAGCTGTTTAAGTTAGAGGCTTCCTAGTTTTAAAAAATATATATATATATATATATATATATATATATATATATATATATATATATATCTTTAACTGTAGTATACTGTGTGTTTTTGTTTTTAGTGATTAGTGTCTGTTTTTAGTTTTTTGCTGTTCGGCCTTTTGGCCAAAACAATTTAGTGTAATATCTTTCTAGTTGTGGATATGTCTAAAGAATCCAAGGTGTCTGGATTCAAGAAGTGTGACTCATGCTGTCAGAAAATGTCTCTGACAGATGGGCACACTTATTGCGTCTGTTGCTTAGGTGCAGTGCACCTGCAGGACTCTTGTTCTGTATGCCATGCATTTAGCCCAAGAGTTCTGCAGGAGTGTAAAAATAAGCTTATTTTGAGGGGTCTTCTTAAGCCCCAGGATTCACCGGCCAAGGCTCAGCCTGTGAAATCTCCTAAACCGACCAAATCGTCGGCTCCCAGCTCGAAGCCATCATTGGCCCAAGCCTTACCTACTACTTCGGTTCCGGCTGAAACCGAGGAGACTGCCTCCCCGTCGGCTCCACCAGTACCTTTAGAGCCATCGCAACCCCACAAGAGGCCGAGGTCCCCTTCTCTAGAGTCTATACATTCGGCTCCTCAGTCTCCCCTGTTGCAGAGTGACTGCATAAATCTCCCACTCTTCTCGGTCCTCTAGTCTTTCGGATCACGACATAGAGAGAGAGTGGTCAGTAGGTTGTTGAAGTCACAGGCACTGGCCAAAATGTTGTCCAGCCCTCCTCAACAGGTGTCTGCTCCGTCCGCTTCCATCGATGTTCCTCCTCCGACTCCATTGAGCTCGGAGCCGGAGTTTGTTGGGGTTCGAATCGTGGAACCGTCTGCACCGATAACGATTTCTGCTTCGGTTCCGTCGTTGGCTCCGATCCCCGCGATGGTGCCTTCCGTCGAGGGATCTGGGCACCAAGACTCCCTCGTTGGCTCCGAGGGGGCTAGTGGCATCGGACCCTTGTCCGACCCTGTTCTCCCTCTCGGAGCGTCGGCACAGGGGAGCTCGGCTCCTACATTGCCCTCGGAGCCATCTCCCTTGGTGCGGAGGAAGATTCCAGTTTCCTCGGAACCGGAGCCTTCTCTGCATCGTGGCAGGGACGCCTTCGATGTCATGAGGAGTGTACTGGCCTCTGAGTCAGCTCCACTTTCGATCCCACTGGCTTATTCCCCTGTAGTGCCTGCGTCAACCTGTGCCCCTCCTCCAGACCCCACGCGTGGGGAACTGGTGCTCCAGAGCACCCCGTTGGGTGTTTCCTCTTCTTCCGAGGCCTCCCCTGATCATTCAGAGAAGCCCCCTCGGAAGAGGAAGTGCAAGAGGAAGCACATTGATTCCCCCGAGTCTGTAACTTCGGATATGGATTTGGATGAATCGGAAGGGTCCCCGAGATCCCCCTCTGAAGATGTTTCCTTTTTGGACATCCTAGAAATGCTTAAGCAGAGGGGGAACTGGAATGTCCTAGCCCCTACCTAGGACGAATCTGTATTCCTGGATGCATTCGGTTCCCGCCCTTCCACCCCCTGGGTGTCTCCGCCTTTCGATCCACTAATATCAGTGGTGGCTCGAAGGGCTTGGTCAGCCCCGGATACAGTGGAACCAACCCCGAGGAGACCTGGCAAGTTTATCATTGCACCCCCTGATAAACAGTTCCGTACTAAGGGTGTTCCCGTAGATGCCATGGTGGTAGCAGCAGCCACTAAAAAGGAGTTAGCGGAAACGTCTGCCTCTGTCCATCCTCCTAACAAGGAGTCTAGGACCATGGATAGATACGGGAAGTGAATGTTTGCTTCAGTGACCTTTTCCATGAGGTCACTGAATTACTTATGCCATTTTACCAGGCTTCAGAGGGATCTAAGAGCTCAGAAATTCCCTCCAGGATCCATCAGCTGAAGGGGTTCAAGCTAAAGTGGCTTCTCAGCTGGCAACCCTTAATTCGATAGTCAACTCCTCCATGAGGCTCATTTCCTATGCAGCCGATGGTGCGAGTAGAGCCGCAGGTACAGGCATGACCCTCAGGAGACACACATGGATGCGGCTGTGTAATTTTGTAGAACCCTTTAGAGCGTTGTTCACAATCACTCCTTCAAGCCAGCGACTATACAATTACAATTTGTGCCCAGCTAGGCATTACCATAAATTTTGAAAAATCTGCCTTATTGCCCTGTCAATCTTTTACCTATATAGGAGCAGATTTAGATACAAGAAGTATGTCCGCAAGGCTACCGCCAGACAGAGTGGCCACAGTTGGGCAGCAAATTCATATCCTCATGCAATGCAAATGGGTACAAGTCAGGTTGGTCCTTCAAACTCTGGGTTCTCTGGCAGCGGCAATTCTTCTTATACCTCTGTCCCGTTTTCACAGAGAATTCTTCAGTGGCTTCTGTTCACACAGTGGTCCTTTCAGCAGCTTCCCATGTCTCACATGATCATGACTACAGAAACATGCAAAAGGCACCTTTCCTGGTGGATGGTCTCCCCACTAGTGTCTCAGGGCAGACCATTCATATAGCCTCCTCCGGTTGCCACAGTGACCATGGATGCCTCACTGATAGGGTGGGGGGGGGGCATTATCAGGGCAGGACAGTCCAAGGCACTTGGCAGCCTCACGAGTACCATCTGCACATAAATGTCTTGGAGATGAGAGCCATGCTCCTAGCGTTGCAAGCCCTTCAGGACTCTCTCCCTTCCGGGACCATTGCAATTCAAATGGACAACATGTCAGTGGTGTGGTACATTAACAAGCAGGGCGGAACCAGGTCCTACCCCCTATGTCGAGAAGCACTCAGACTCTGGCAATGGATGATTTCCTCCCAACAATTTCTGATTGCGACGCACATCCCTGGGAGGTCCAACATCATAGCGGACAGGCTCAGCAGAGCTATTCTCATGCCTCACAAGTGGTCTCTGAATCAGGTAGTTGCAGATCTGATCTTCCACAAATGGGGCCAGCCTTGCTGTGATCTGTTTGCCTCCCCCTCCTCAACAGCAAATGCAGCAACTACTTCTCCCTTTTACCGCTTCCCAGTCACCCTCCCAGAGATGCTATAGTCCACGATTGGCCTCAGGGACTTCTTTATGCCTTCCCGCCATTCCCTCTTATATCCAAACTCATACAGAAAGCTATTCCGTTGAGTTGCAAAATGATCCTCATTGCCCCCTACTGGCCTCGACAGATATGTTTTCCGTTCCTGCACCGTTACCTCCTCGAGCAGCCCTGGACTCTGGATCCTATTCCAGACCTGCTGATTCATCAATCAGGAGAGCTGCATCAATCCCTCCAAACACTCCAGCTCACAGCTTGGTTGATCCAATTCCAACCCTAGCCAGGCTTCCCAGCATTTCCCCGGCCATGCGTGAGATTATTGTCTCCTCTCACAAATCCGCTACTAGGAAGACTTATGCTAGCAAATGCAAACGTTTATCTTGTTGGGCAGAGGCTAGGAACATAGATCCATTTTCAGCCCCAGTTTACAAAATCTTGGAGTTTCTAACAGAGCTTTTTCATTCTGGGTCCGCGTCTGCCGCAATCAGGGTTCAACTAGCGGCCATCCCTAACTTTCATGTTGGGTTTTCTAATCTAAACATTATGCCTCAATAAGCTGTGTAAAGCCTTCCTCAGAGGGACTACTCTCCTTAGGCCCCCAGTGACAGATCCCCCTCCTCCTTGGGACCTTAATTTGGTACTAATCTCCTTGATTATGCCTCCTTTTGAACTGGCAGTATCCTGCTCCATTAAGTTTCTATCCTGGAAAACTCTCTTTCAGGTAGCTATTACTTCAGCCAGACATGTTCGTCCTCCGTACTTAGTTTTTCATAAGAACAGGGTTGCTCTGAGAACTAATCCCTCCTTCCTTACAAAAGTCTGCTCAGAAAATAATCTAAACCAATCTATAGACCTTCCTGTGTTTTTCCCTAACCACACCAACAAGGCAGAATACAAATTACAACTTTTGGATGTTCATAGACAATTGCATTTTTACCTGCATAGAACAAAGGATATAAGAAAGTCGGACCAACTTTTCCTTTCCTATGCTAGGGGCAAACATGGTCTTCCAGTTTCCAGAGTGACCCTGTCCAGGTGGTTGTCTCACATTATTACCTTCATCTGTCAACTAAGAAACAAAGAGTTGTCTATCAAACCGAAAGGTCATTCTACTAGGGCTTTGGCCACCTCCGTAGCCTTCCAGTCTAGGTTGCCCATGGACTCTATCTGTGCCGCTACCACGTGGACAAATCCTCATACCTTTATTTCTCATTACAAGTTAGACATGGTCTCCAGGAGTAGAACTAACTTTGGTTCCACTGTTCTGAAGAGTCTGTTCCAATGAGCCGCCCACGATCATAGGTGCTAGGGACGCTGTCCCAACAAGCAAGAAATGAAGGCGAGATAGACAGCTTAACATAAAGAAGTTATGTACTTATCATAACGTTCCATGTTAGTTGTCTTCATCTCGCCTTCTTTCTTGCGTCCCCCCCCCCTCCATCCCCCTGTCCTATTGGACCGAGAGGAGTTCAGGTTTCACTGGCTGAGTGTTCTCTGCTTTGTTTCCTCTACTGACTTAGAGATTATGACAGGTAGGTTTAACCCTCTGTTTGGAAGGGTTTCATTCTATAGCTATGGCTGGGGTTAGCTATTTCAAACGAGATCTGGGTAGCTAGCGCTAGGCATCATGGATTAAGGGGTAGCCTCGAGCCAGTAAACAGCTCTCGAGCTATAGAAGATGGCCGAGTCAGAGCCGAGGATCGGCTCTGATCCCCAACAAGCAAGAAAGAAGGCGAGATGAAGACAACTAACATGGAACGTTATGGTAGGTACATAACTTCTTTTTCCACACACTGTGAAGTTTTCCTTTCACTGTATTCTCACACACACACCCTTATTCATCATGAATCTTTTCCATGTATGTTACATTCTTCTATCCTAAACTCTTAGGACAGGTATCTCAGCTTCCCTTTTATTCATTTGACTGGATGTTTATTTATTTAATTTATTTATTTAACATTTGTTTACCCGGAAACTCCAACTTGGAACAAAGCCAATTTTCAGCAGAGGCTCGGGGGAAAATGCTCCAGACGCATGTCTTTGTAATGTGGGAGGAAACCTTAGTACCAGGAGAAAACCCACACAAACAACACAGGAAGGACATGCAGACTCCGCACAAAAGGCACTTCAGCTGAGAATCAAACCGGAGAACCTCTTGCTGTGAGGTGACACGCTACCTCTGCACCACTGCACATATTTTTGTCAATTTGCAATAAACCAGTTCTTTGTTTCTTGCATGTTTTTTTAACCATTTGGCATATTTCCTTCCTCTTATTATGTGCTAAACCTGTGCTGTTTTCATACCTATATTCTTGACTCTTATCTTTGTAGTTACTGTTTTATTTATTATTTATTTTTTGCACAGTTTCATTTATGTAATTCTTTAACTCTGTACACAGTTCCATTTCTGAATCACAAAATAGCAGCACACCTGTGATCTTACCTTAACTTAAATACCTATAATTTCTTTCTAGAAGTTCATCTGTTTTGTAAAAACCTGCCTCCTTCCACCTGTTTTTCAGCAAAAATGCTTTGATACTATAATTTTTCAGTGAATCTTTGCATAAGGTTTCACCTTGACACACAGTATCTTATCTACCAAAGACCTAGACAGTCCTTGTTCATAATTTTCTTTTTGTATGTTCACTTTTACCATAATTAAGTAGACTAACTTCCAGTCAAAACCCGTTTGCTATTTTGACACTTTTATCTTTTGTGCTTTTAACAATATGCATTTATAATCATCTGCCAATAATACCTATTCATAGATCAGTAACATATGATTTACTTTTTAGGAACTGCTTTTGTCTTTCTTTCTTTCCTATTGATTGATGCATACATAGGTTAAAAGGGAGAAGCGCTGATAAGCTTAGCCATATTAGCCAGTATTGGTGGGTGATTACTAATGTATAATGTATATTACCCCTGAGTATTCCAGGTGAAGATTTCCAAGCACCCATCCAGCCATCTGGACTGGTTTTAACTCATTCACTCCAATGGAGCTCAGGAAGGTTGCATTTTAACTTCCAATGGGCGGGGCCTAAGCCTTTTGACAGAATCAAATTATGTCCTCACATTTCAAATAAATGTTCATATATCTGGAACCACAGGGGTTATGAAAGAAGTATAAATGGCTAATCCTTCAGCACAAACTATTTTTGTAGTGGTAGTATGCGTTAGGTTCTAGGTCTTAAACTGAATTTTGTAAGTCAGAATAAACACAGCAGCTATTAAGTTTGTAATATTTTATAAACATATTAACAATATCTCAGCAACCACTCAAGTTACACACATACTATCAGCAGCATTTAATTCATCTAGCTGAGAACTTTCATATGAGGCTAAGAAGTTCTGTCGGTGTTACTTGGTTGTTGAAATATTTAGAAAAATGTGAAAATTATATCTATATAAATTAATATCATAAAAACAGCAGTTAATGTATCTTTGACTGCATTAGATAGACGTGAAATATTAGTGCAGTTCAGTTTGCCAGTGTGTAAACTTTAAGATGAAATATTTTAAAACCTTGTACACAGAATGTTTTTGGAACTATTAATGCAAATATGAACAAGCAATATTTGACGCTTAGAGGCGTCAGTAGTAGTTAACTGCAGATGCACCTGGACTCATCACTCGGATGTAATGAGTTAAAGGTTGCCCAGGAAATTACTGTGCTTGATATGTAAGGGGGCTCTTTTGTAGAATGGGGGGGGGGGTGCATTGAGTTAGGTACCTATTACACCAACTGGCATTTTTAATTTTGTAATATAGGCTTAAGGCACTAAGGTGTATGGTTACCACCAGTTCTGTTTAGGTGAAGGACTTCAAAAAATGCAGAGCACAGCATAGGAAACAAACCAGAGAATTACTCATTTGGAGTCTGTGTTAAGACTGAATAAAAGGAGAGGACATTTAAGCTGCCAGGCTAGCAGAATGCACCAAGTTGTTGTTGATGAAATGTTGCTACGTTCAGAAACACATCACTGTTATAGCACCCTAAGCTATGTGTGTCCTACACGCTGTGACCATCCAGCTTCACCAAGCTAAGGATTCCTTCCATGAGCTCCAACTTTCAGCTGCTCAAGCAGAGTTTCCTAAAAGGATAGTTGGAGCACAACAAAATTCAGAGCTTTTTGTTGCCAAACAGCATTCCTTTGGCAGGCCCCGTGGAGTTGTCATCCAGCTAACAGTCTTGTAAGGCTAGGCAGGAAAGTCCCATGTGGGGGAAACCTTCCATTGACTTTGATTTTATTTGGAAAGCTTGTGCTTTTCTGTCAGACTTATTGTCTTTGATTAAGAAGCTTAATATTGTGGGACTGCATTTGCATTTCTAAAGGGGGTTTTATGTAAATGCCTGTTTGAACTTTTTGTAAAGAAAAGTTTTTATTTTCACTGGACTCGTATTCACCACTTCAGTTTTGTGTGCTTGTGGCAGGATACTGTGCTTACAGGGGATTGCTTGTGATATACTTAACTCAGAATCACATCTCTTCCTTACACTTTACCGACTTATCTTAGCTGTTACCTGCTTTCATTGTCTCTTCCTCAGCTTTCCAATAGAGCAACTTTGTCGCAATTGTACCTTTCCCACCTGCAAAAGGAAGAAAGTTAAGGAGTCTTTTGGTGCCAGGATGGCTCTTATTCTTCCTCAGCTGCTGCAAGGAGACTGCTTTGTCCCCTTCTTGTTCCTAAGGCTCTCCAACTTTTCCCTTCCAGTCCTCTTGGTGTAGACATTTCAGCCACCAAAAAACAGGGGATTGCCACATCCGCTGTGTGGCTGCAGGAATTCCTTTGGTGGGCAAGGGAGATCCAATTTTGTCAGTATCAGGAAGGGAGGCAGGTGACGTTTTCTCATTTGGCCAGGATAGGGATGTTGAAGCTGTTACTAGTAAGCCAACCAAGAATCTAATTTTTCAGGAACAATGTGGTTAGTGAGAAAACTTTCCAGTCTCCTGTTTCATTTTCTATGGACAGGGCAGATTTACTGGGATTTGCCAAGGAAAGTATTACTGCTTTTCTTCACCTTCTGATTCTTCAGTCAAGAAAAGGAAAATAGTTCCTTTGTTTTCTGACGTGAAATTTCAATCAGAAGAGTAGATTTTGCACAGGGGGTGGTTAATTCTTCTCAGAGTATTCCAGTTCTGAGGAGAGTATGTCATCAGATTTCCATCCTGGTGGGTTTTCTTTTCTTTTTTATCTAAGATGAAAGAGGTTTTTCAGTGTGAGCAAACTGAAATTCATGTGACATAAAAAATCTATTATGATTTATTGCAGATAGAGATGCCTGAAGCTGCAGCTGTTCTTCCTGTGTTGCCTGCTTTAGAGAATGCTTTCTAAGTTGCATTATCTTACCTTATGGTCAGTCCTCTGCTCCCAAGAAGTGTAACAGGTTGTATAAGGTATCTTACCCTGACAAGTATCTGTTTTCTACTCCTAAAACATACCCTACAGCTATTTTTCTTTCCAGGTTGGCTTCTGTTAAGCAGGTTGCTGCTACTAACCTCATTCCTACTGACAAGGATGGGAAAGCAGTAGGTTAGTTGGGAGGAAATGTATTCTTCTAGTACTTTAACTTTCAGGATTTTAAACTGTCAAGCTTGTATGTTAGTTTTTATTGTTATCCTTTGAGAACATATAGAAGTTAATGGTTAACCTTCCTTCTTCTGAAGTATAAAAGTCATTAAATGCCTCTGTGACAGCTGTTTCTGAAATAATAAAGCATATTTTAAAGTGTGCTTATGATACTGCTGATTCTTTCTCCAGAGTTGCTCTTCTGGATCAGTTTTGAGATTTGCTTGTCTTCTTTCTAAAAATCTTCCCAATGTTAAATCTGAGATTTTAAATTCTTCCTTAGATGAAGAGGTTCTGTTTGGTCCTTCTGCTACTGAGGTGTTAAAGAAGTGAGATGAAAGTGGAAACCGATTCAAGGAGTTGCTTAAAATTTTCTGCCATCTGTTTTTTAAGAGCAAATGGTAATTTCCCCTTCCCCTCAGCTCCCATTTCCAATAAGCAAATTAAACAGTAATGAACCATCAAACATTGTTTTAAAAAGCAATGAAAAGAGGCTCTTAAAAAGTCCTCTCAGTCAGCATAATTATATGTTTATCCACCCCCCCCCCCCCCATCCATGGTAGCTTTTCTACATCTGTGAGACTTCACCTTCCCTTGAAGCATCAGATTGTTTCAGACAGCTGGGATATGAAAGTAATATAGTGAGGTTACACTGGCAAAGTGAATCCCAACCCTCCCTCCTTTCCAGGGGATTCTCTTTTCTCTTGGGAACATGATTCTTGTGTTTCCTCTCATCATGCAGCACATAATCTCAAGAGAGAATCAGACCCTGTGCACCTCAGTTTCTTAATCAATGTTTTTTATTTAATAATTTTTCTAATCCCCAAAATAGAGTGGTACTGGACCTTTCTTTTCTAAACCTCTTTGTCAAGATTCTAAAGTTTAAGATGTTATCTGTCCAGTCTCCTGTTCCTTTGATCCCCCTCTAGCTTTCATGATATCTAAAGGATATTTATCGCATTCCCATTGCAGAGCATTTCAGGAATTTAAGATTTGCTCTACGTGGTTTACATTATCAGTTCCTTGTTTTACGTTTTGAAGTTTCCAGTGCACCAAAGGTGCTCACAAAATGCTTGGCTCAAGCCTTTGCTTACTGCAGACTTGCTGGCATTCGCATTTTGCCATATCTGGATTATTTTCTTATCTTCGCAGACTCCTTTTCGGCTATCAAGTCTTTAGCAGTTGTTCAGAAACTTGGACTCGGTGTAGGTTTTCCAGTGAACTTTCAGAAGTCTTCTCTCATCCCTTCTTGCAAGTGATTTTCCTGAGATGTTTGTTGTATTCTGCCTTGGGAAGAGCCTTTATTCCTCCAGAGTATAAATGTTTCAGCAGTTCTTCCTGAGATTTTCTAGTCAAAACCATCTATCTGCAAGGGAATTTCTCAGGCTTTTGGGCTCCATGGCATTGATGAATCTTATGCTTTACCTGTCCAGAATACAAATGAGGGAATGCAGTGGTATTTTGTATCTACATCATATCTACACACACGCCCTTTCAGATGCCAGTACTGGGATATGTGAATTGGGAGACTGGATGGTAGGTAATCCAGATAGTTTTCAATATAGATCTTCCATGGTCTCTTTAAACCCCCTCCCCCAGTCAGTCACCACAGAGGCTTCAGACTTTGGTGTGGGGAGCAGTTTCAAAAGGGGGTAAAAGTGCAAGCTTTGAGAGACCGTAGACTGACAGACAGAAGCACATAAATGTTAGAGAGGTGTCAGCATTTATCAAGTGCTTTGAAGGCCACAAATCATCTTTGGTCCACAGGACTTGTGCAAGTATACACTGACAACACCACAGTGATGTGGTACATAAACAAATGGGGGTGCCAGATCTTATATTGTTTGCAGATTTGCTGTGATAGCCTGTGAGGTAGCAACTCATCCCAGTTTGACTCTTCAGGCTTTGTTCATTCTGTCAGAGCAAAGCTTCATTGCAGGCCAGCTCAGAAGGACCAGGACAGACCCCTGTGATGGGAAGCTTCATCCTTGGGTCTTAAAGAATTGCGTTGATGGGAACACCTCAAGTAGCTCTGTTTGCCTGTGTTCCGAGCAGACAACTAAAGAAATGCTGCTACAGGACTCTTTGCAAACAGGTCCGAAAAATGGATGATTTCTCATTCCTGTGGATGCGTATAACCACCCTTTCTGTTTATATCCAGAGTTCTTCTAAAGATCTAGAAGGATTCTCAAAAAATTGTGGTGATGATTATCTTTTGGCTAAGGAAACAGTGGATGTTCATTGTACTCAATGTTGTAGTACTGAGTTTTGGGACCGCCTGCCAAGAAGAAACTCACATCTGGCTCGAATGCCAGAGCCTTTCACTACCCCTCAGCCAGCAGACATTCTTTGCCATCTAACATCACGGTGTTGGTGCTATAAAGAGGCGTCCCCCTTCAAGTAAAATCCAACCCAGTACCATGTCATCTTCCTCTGCTCCCTTTTCATTGTCTCCCTGCTCACATTCACTTATTTTTTCTAATCTCTCTAACCACTCATAATACACCCACTTAACCTCCTCCCAGACCCTTCCATCTCCTCTCCCATAAATTCCACAGTCATTCTTATCATCCATATACCAGTAAGTAACAATTTTAGTATCACCTATGAAACCTGCCATGATTCCCGTCACTTTTACTTTCTTCTGTCTGTGTCACTTCACTCACTCTCCATAAAGGCTTGTACATCTGTCCTTATCAAATCTTTTCATAGCGTCACCATACAACTAACTCCGCTCCTAAATATTATACTCCTCTACAGCTAGTATAAACCCAGGCATTGCCCACACATACTGCCCACCACTTTATTACCCATAACAAAACATCTAATTCCAGTCCCCTAAAGTAGGGTCATCTAATGCAGTTTTTAATTAAACAGACATTCCTGCAGTCATGGAATCATGAGTTAAACAACATACACCTAATCTAAGCTCTCACTTCCCAGGGTATACTTATCTTTTCAGCACAAGAACAGATTATAGAGTTTGTGGTGGAACTATGTTCCTTATTAAGGAAAACCTTAAAATTCACTCGTTTACATACATCTCTTCATTTAATTCTCTTGACCCAAACTGGGTATACATTATTTTGCGTGCCAAAAACTGCAACAGCCCTACATGTTGCAGGATTATTCCTCTCCTCCAACCAAGCAGCTGCTTCATGACATAATGAAACAAACAAAAGCCAGCCATGGCATAATTATTTTTGGATACTTAATGTTCACTTCTTTAACCCTTCAAATAAATGTTAGACAGACCATCACCAGTAATGGCCTCATTCATCCAATACAGGAAGCAACCAAACTATAAAACTGGAAACCACTCTCTCCTCAACTTTGCACTTACCAGTAAGCCCAAAAATAACCTCACATTTGCTATCTCTTAGTGGCCATTGTGCTGTTACACTTCACTCAAAATTCAGTAAAAAAGCAACTGACACCCCTTGACAGTTTTCCACCTAAGGTCCCATAAAAACATAGAAGCCCTTCAAAATGAATTTTAATAAACCAACAAGGAATTCCTAACAGAACAAGATCCTCAAATTATAGTCTCCTGCCTTATCAGTGCTATCTTCTGTTTACAAAATAAATTCTTCCATAAAATCTCTAGATCACTTAAACACTTACAAAATCAATTGCTTACCAAAGAACTTAAAGCACATTACCAATTAAAAGTCAAACCTAGAAATTATAAAAGTTGTCATTCTTTGGAAGACAGATAACAGTTTACAATACATGGAAAAGTAGCCAAAATAATCAACCAGAAGATACACAATCAACTTCTTCAAGATATGTCAAATCGTACTTTGAAATAGTCAGGAAAAAATCTGGAATTTAGTGAACTAAATAACAAGCTGACAACCCCTTAAAACACACTGAAAGAACACATAATCCCTATCCTTCAAGGACTTTATAAATGAATTCTCCTCATTTCTACCCACATCTGCTTCCTACTTACATTCTAATAACAGTTTAATTTTTTACTTATTTGACTGTTCCCCTTTTATTTCAAGATGGCTAATCAAAAGAGGTTGATGCTCTTCCAAATAAAACCTTTTGCTATTGCCACCATTGCTTTGTAGGGCTTTGCAGTGAATGCATCCTTCAACATTATGCCTATCTGTACTTCTGCCTTAGTGAAAGCTTTTCCCTAACCAGTGGAAAATAGCATTAGTTAAACCCATTCCACAACTCCCTAAACTCTCAAATGTCAGTGAAGTTGACCAGTTTCCACACTCCCTACCCTTAGTATAATATTTGGAACAATGATGTTAACTACTTCCAGACCTGCAGTAGCCTTTCTCAGCCCCAACATGGCTTCTGTCTAGAACAAGATCCATCTCTACACCCTTACAGGTGATTTTCTTCAAAACATGAATAGAGGTGAACTAACTGGATCAGTTTTCATTCACCTCACAGAAGCCTTCATCTTGCTTGACAACCCTCTTGTATTAAACTCCTTACAGTTAACTAGAAACATCTGCGAAGCAGTATAGTGATTCAAAGTTTTCCTCAGGTAACAGAAAATTTAAGGTGCAAACAGGTCAACTATTGAAATCTGGTCTCCGTAGTAAGCCTGTTTATAGTTTGGCCTTACACCAAAGTAAGTCACTTACACTGAGAGCAACTCTTTTGGAATCTAGCTCTATGTTTAACTGTCATTTAGAAAATCAAGTTGAAATTGCACAAAGAACTGCATAATTTACGGCTCATGACATTTCTTTGCTCGTATTCAAACCTTTAAGTAGTGTTCGGTTACCATATTTGTATAATTGCAGTTTTCACTGCTTCACTGGTCAGTACCAAGCAGTCGCATTACTTTACCTTGAAGAATTAAACTACAATAATGTTTTTGTGTAGTCCATGATACAGCCAACATGTCTGCGTCCATTCTGAAGCAATTTATTTTTTTACTGCATAAAAAGAAATTACCCTGCAAAGTAACAGTTTTCATATGCTACACAGTTTGTATTCACTATACATTTCAAAACCTTTCATCCTGTAACAATAAAAGAAATTACTCTACTGACATTTTCAGTTCACACCCTTCATGTAGCCCTGAAAAGAGTACAAAGCTTTGTTCCAACTGTCTCACCCCTCTGACACTATTTTAATGTCACCCATACAAATGCAACAAACTAATTCATATGCATACATAAAATATATATTATTTTGTGAATAAAGTTTAAAATAGCACATATGACTTTTGATTTTACTTCAATATAATGGGCTACAGCATAATTTTAGCTTCAAAATATTTTTGCATAAAGAATAAACTAATGCAGTTAAAGGAATAATTACAGTTTTCACAGTAATATTTTTGAAATATGCGTTTCAAATCTACTTCCTAACCAACTAAGTAATGCCCTTTGCAGCTTGTTCCATAGAATCGGCTTTTTTGTTGCTCATCTTGAAAATTTCAAGTAAATACATAGCATTGCTCACCCATTAATATACACAAATCACCATTACTAGCCAGTGCAAAGTTGACTGCTAGTCATTTCTGGATTACTGCTGACCCAAATGCAATCATTTCTCGATTGGCAGTCTGATATAATAATAACTTGTAATAGCCAACTTTGGCAATAGCTGAGATAAACAAGTGAGTTCACACATTGATTTTTGAAGAGTATACAAGGTTTCTAATGCAGGTGCCCTGGTAGCTGTAACTTGCTAATGTATTGCTCTTTTTATTTCTCATTTGTCCAGAAGGTGGATCTCGGTTGTGTTGGATGGCTAAAATGAATACTCCTACATAAGCATGATCAGTGCTTTGGTAAACAAAGGTAGGAATGGTTGCCACAAATATCACACCAGTCATCCAGCATATGCATAATGTTTTCTCAGTCAAAAGTCTAAGACTCAGGGAATCTCAACAAATGTAAGATACTTCTGTTATGGTTATAGCTGTACTTACTGTTTCCCCAGTGGAACTGATCTTTTTTTAACATAACAGTTATCCACAGCACTTGGACACAACTGGTTGTAAGAATACCACTTTGGAAAAGTCAGACAAGGTATTCCAAAATGCCGGGTCATATTGTGTTCATTGTTTTTATTGGATTTGAAGTGTAGGAACAGTTGTCACAGGAATCCCACCATTTGAAAAACATGGCACATGTAAAGAAATCCAGCAATTTGCAATATTTACTTTTTCTGCATACTGATGAAGCATGAGCAGGAGTTCATTTTTTTCTCTTCATCTGGACCAATGGAGACATTTGAAACATTGCCAACAGGCAGGAAACAGTTATCACTACCAGGCATCTGATAGCTCAGCCTTTGTGTTGTCCAGTTTGTATTCCATAGCACTGGATGTTGATTGTTGTTTTTCAGTGTTAGCAGTAATAAAGAAGTGTTGTTTAAACAGAGCATTGCATTAATTTTATTGAAGGGTCAGTGATGAGGATACATTCTTATTTGACTAATGGAGAAGTATATGGAGCTTTCATTTTTCTTTTTAGAAAGAGAGTGGCTACTGAGTGCCGAATGGTGATGATCAGCTTATGACCAAGTACTGAAGGTGTGGCTGATTTACCTAAAATGGCAACAGCAACTACTCATGTCAAATTTAGCAGCAGACCATTAGCCACTGAATTTAATAGAAAACTGAAATAACTGATAAGTTTATATTTAACTTTGTGCTTTTGCCTTAAGACAGCTTGGGTGAACCCATCTTTCATGATGAAAGTATATATCTGTAATGTGGCAGTCTAAGTACTGAGGCTGTTGCTAAGACTTGTTTTGAAAGGAATTTTCTTCTGGTTCAGGTCTTTTTGAAGATTTGTGAGAGGCTTTGCAGTTTCAGTATTTGGAATCCATCGCCAACAGTATCCTGTCATCCTCAAGAAAGACCTGAACTATGCCTGAGTTGTTGGTCAAGGGCATTTGGCCACTACTCTGATATGTGAGGGTAATCTTAATCTGCTCTTTTAAGAGATTATATTTCTGAAGTCTCAGTTTACGCTATGGTGTTAAGAGGGAAGGGGACTTGGTTAAAGGAATGAGCTTAATGCTTTTATTGCTCTTTATAAAACCACCCTCTGTAACCACTCCCTTGCCCAAATATCCTGATTATTTAAGCAATAACCCACGCCTGGGAGTGGGTAATGCTGGATTTACCCATGGTTGGTGCGATTTGGTCACAAGGGCGAAGCCCGAGTGGCCAAACAAATTCAGCCGTGGGTAAATCCAGCATTACCCACACCCAGAAGTGGGTTATTGCTTATTATACAATGACATTATTTAAGAAAAAAATACTTACTTTTCTTAAATAATGGCATTGTATAATGCCTCCTTGCTGCCCTTCTGCAGCTGTCCAGTATTCTGCGGCAGTTCTGATGTACTGCGCAAGCGTATGGTTAAGCAGTACATCAGAGCTGTGTGTGGAAGCAATGGAGAAAGGAAGATCTCCGTTGCTTTTTAAAAGGTGTCTCGCTATGTTAAAAGAGTTTAACATAGCGAGATATCTTAAAAAAAGCAATGGAGATCTTCCTTTCTCCGTTGCTATTTTTAAAGCTGTCTCGCTATGTTAAATGAACCATAGCGAGACAGCTTTAAAAAAGTAACGGAGAAAGGAAGATCTCCTTTGCTTTTTTTTTTTAAGATAGCTCGCTATCTTAAACACGTTTAACATAGTGAGATAACAGCAACATAGCTCTTCCGTTCTCCATTGCTGTCCAACACACACAAAAAAAAGACTTATACTAATGGAAAAAGTCCGGCGACCGGACGTTTTTCCATTAGTATAAGTTTGATTTACAACGGGCACGCTGACCAATCAGCGTGCACGTTTTGGAATATTAATGGAAGGTCGTTATATAAATATAAATAATGAATGTCTTTAATGGTTTTCATTATACTTAACTTGGATCGCTTGTTTGTGTGTTTTAATAAAGGATGTTCCATTTTTAACTCAACTGTGGACTACCTACTATTTTATTATTTTGTAGTACACATTGTAAGGTTCAGTTTTTATTAGTGAACTAGTTGCACAACATACTTCAAAGAGTGAACTTCACACCCCCCATACTGCAAAGTTTCTGCTTGAGATTTGTAATTGTAGTTCTGTTAACTTTTCATCATTTTCCTTTTATTCTCCTGACAGTCAGCCAAATAGTTGGCATAAGAAGGCAGTTCCCTTAAGCTGCTTAACTTCCAATCTAAGCACATCTATTTTTAACAGAGCCTGAATTGCTCGGTGCAGTCCTTGGGAAAAGGCAGCTGCCAAAGCAGCTTGAGGAGCTACCACAAAGGAGTAGCAGTACCTGAATGATACTCAAAAGATAGCCTTCAGTCTGTCTAAATAATCCTTAGTACATGTTCTGTTATTCTGTTTACAGTTTTGCATTTCAGCCTCATATGGGTTGCCTCTACCTGAGTGATGCTCAAAGTTACTCTTCAGTCTGTTTAAATAACCCCCAGTGCATTTTTAATTATTCTGTTTACAGTTTTACATTACATCTACAAAGGCTTTGGCTATATCTGAATGATGCTCAAAGATAACCTTTAGCCTGTCTATCTCCATATTTTTTCTCTTTATTTTTGTTTACAGTTTTGCTGATGTCCTTCGTGGTTCACTGTTGCAGTCATCACTGTAGGGTTCTTCCTGCCAGCAGCAGCCCCCGATTGGCCAGAATCCCAAAGTCTGGCTCGGGTGCCAGCTGAGGTCGCATTTATCCTGACGTCAATGCTCTGGAAGGTATAAAGACCACAGCTGATACCATTTCCCCAGTCTTTCTTGCCGCGCAGTGCCCTTTGCAGTTCACTGATGCCGGTCGGCCTGTTTCTGTTTGTTTTTGGATCTAATCCCAGGATTTTCGTTTTTTACAGATAAGTACCCTGTTGGGGAGGTCTTTTGCTCCAGTCAGATGTCAAATTTAGAAATAGGGCAAGGTTTTTATTCCAGACTTTTCCTGGTTCCCAGGAAGGAAAATTCCTGGAGACCAATCCTGGACCTCTCTGTACTAAACACCTTCCTAGATATGCCAACATTCAAGATGCTCACTCTGCAGCAGCTGCTGCCTATGTTGGGCAAGAACGCTTGGTTGGTGACTTTGGACTTAAAAGACCCTTACCTGCATATTCCTATAAGGCAAGAGTGCAGAAGGTATCTGCGTTTCAAAGAGGGCTCGAAACATTACCAGTTCTCTGTGCTGCCCTTTGGCTTATCTACTGTGCCCAGGGTCTTTATGAAGTGCCTGGCACCAGTAATGGCGTTTTGCAGACAGACGGGGATTCAGATTTACCCTTATCTGGATGACTGTCTTCTTCAAGCGGACGACAAAGACACTCTACTTCAGCATCTAGCTTTTGAGCAGCGTCTTCTTCTGTGCCTCGGTTTCACAGTGAATCTAAAGAAATCAAATCTGGTACCCACACAACAGATTACTTTCCTGGGTGCTCTTCTGAGTACTTCAACCCAGATGGCTTCCTTGACACCAGACAACAAAGTGCAACTCGCTTCTTTTTTCCGACACCTGGCTTCAATAAAACAGCTGACTGCAAGAAAAATTCTGCAGGCTTTGGGTTACATGGCCTCCTGAATTCTGCTAATACCATATGTAAGGCTGCATATGAAGAAACTGCAGTGGTACCTCAAGAGTGTCTGGTTTCAGCATTACCACAGTTTGGAACAGTGGTCACGATTTTGCCTTGTCTCCAGAGAGTTTCTTTGATGGGCCAAAGTCTATCTACAGAACAAGGGGAAGCCTTTTTGTCCTCCGCCAATTGACCAAGTTCTGACAACGGATGCTTCAGATTATGCCTGGGGAGCTCACATGCACGGGAGATGTCTTCAAGGTGTTTGGACAAAGGAACAAATGCACCTATACATAAATTTGAAGGAGATGCTAGCTGTACAGAATGCCCTGATAGCCTTCAGGGACCTTCTTCTACCAGGACAATTGTTGATATGGACAGACAACACTACAGTGATGTGGTACATCAACAAGCAGGGGTCTCTCACTCTTACCCCCTCTGCACATTAGCCATTAATCTGTGGTACACTGCTCTGACCTGCAGTGTCGACTTACAGATGCAATTCCTGCCAGGGAACGACAACACTCTGGCAGACTCATTTCAGATCCACACGAATGGATGTTGGCTGTTCGGATATTCAGAATGATTATAAAGGCTTGGGGATGTCTGGACATAGATCTCTTTGCATCCCCTCAGAATCATCAACTTCTAACATTCCGCACAAGGACCTACCACAAACTAGCATGGAAAGTGGATGCCCTCTCATTCAGTTGGAAACACCTCTCAGTGTATGCTTTTCCTCCCTTTCCTCTTCTACCTCGGGTACTTATGAGAATAAAACAGGACAGACCGCACATGATTCTACTGGCTCCCAATTGGCCTCGGCAATTCTGGTATTCCACTCTGATGACCTTGGTCCAGGAGCCTCCCTGGATTCTGCCTCAAATCCCTCATCTACTGTCTCAACAGGATGGCCGGATACTGCACAGTCATGTCAAGACTCTGCCTCTAGCTGCCTGGCGGATCCAGGGTCTGTAAACACCTCTGCCCTTTCCAAACAGGTATTGGGTGTAATCCTTGAAGCTAGACGGTCCAGCACTAGAAAATCCTATGCGGGAAAATGGAAAAGATTTTGCTCCTGGAGTCAAGTCCAGGGTGGTGATTCTTCTGTTCCAAACATTCCTCTGATTTTACAGTATCTGACAGAGTTATTACATACGGGCCTATCTTTTTCGTCTATTAAGCTTCATGTTCTGCTATTTCTGCACATTACGATACAGATCCTCTGATTTTTTCTCATCCGTTACTTAAAACAATTTCTTACAGGGGCTAAGAATATTCAGCCCCCTATAAGGGCTCCTGTTCCCACTTGGGATCTTAACTATGTTTTGGAGAAATTAACTTGGTCTCTTTTTGAACCTGCAGCTTCCACGGATTTAAAATTTGTGTCTTGGAAAACTGCTTTTCTTTTAGCTATTACCTCTGCTAGAAGAATTTCGGAATTGCAAGCACTCATGGCTGTGGAACCCTTCCTTATTTTTCATCAGGACAGGATATCTCTACAGACTAATCCCACATTTATGCCCAAGGTGGTTTCAGCAGTGGCCTTGAATCAGTCTATTCATTTGCCTACCTTTTATCCTAATCCTCAAAGTGAGGAAGAAATTCTTTTGCACTCTCTAGACGTGCACAGACAGCTTTGTCTTTACCTGGACAGGACCAAGGTATTCCGGAAATCTGATCAGTTGTTTGTTGCTTATGCTCCTACTGTTCAGGGGAAAGCAATCACTAAGCAAACTATTTCCAAGTGGATTTCCCATTGCATCAAGTTCTGTTACTCTTATCATGGCAATCCGGTTCCTGTTAATGTTAGGACTCATTCTACCCGGGCTACTGCTACTTCAACAGCTTTTCTTTGTGGGGTTCCTACCAAGGATATTTTGGAAGCTGCTACTTAGAGTTCTGTACATACTTTTTCTAAAAATTACAACCTCCCTCTCTATTCTAAATCCAGGGCAGGTTTTGCTTCTGTGTTTTTGCAGGGTTTTGTGACCGCTTCCTCTGTTTCTCCTCCAGCCACCCTTTCTTAGCTTTGGGACTCAACCCTACAGTGATGACTGCAACAGTGAACCACGAAAGACATAGTACAGTTGTGTACTGTTACCATAAATGTAGATGTTCGAGTGTGTTCACTGTTGCAGTCCAGGTTACCCTCCCTCCTATCCCCTCTTTTGTTTTTTCCTTGAGTATTGTTTGTTATGAGGTATTTCGGCTGCTGAGGTTTTGGGCATGGTTTCCTTTTTATCCTTTTCTTTCTGGGCACCTGACTTCTGGGGCAAGAAAAACTGGGGAAATGGTGTCAGCTGAGGTCTTTATACCTTCCGGCGCATTGACGTCAGGATAAATGCGACCTCAGCTGGCGCCCGATCCAGACTTTGAGATTCTGGCCAATTGGGGGCTGCTGCTGGCAGGAAGAACCCTACAAGTATGACTGCAACAGTGAACACACTCGAACATCTACATTTATGGTAAGAGTACACAACTGTACTTTTTTTCTCTTCTAGTGATAGTCTGCATTTTGTATTTTATTCACCGTAAGTAGTTATTGACATATTTTGGATGTTTTACAGCACATAGATAAACTATGTTAGATCTGACATGTAAGTGATACAATAGTCTTTAACCATTGCTACGTTTTTCTTAAACTTTAAAGAATCCTCCCTAATGTTAGGAAAATCTTAGAAATACTGTGCAAGTCTGCAAGAGTCCAAGGATTATGAACTAACAGAGTGTTTCCCTCCAATGTGGGAACTTTCTGCATTTTAGCTTGCTTAGAATATGGTCTAATAGTAATCCACAGCGCTGCAGTGCTGTTGGGGTATTTGGGAAAGTTGTATAAATACTTAACCTGAGTCTAGGGGATGGGAACCTAACTGTAAGTTTTAAGGGCCTTGGAGGGGAGCTTATGGACCTTGGTTGGAGTCCAGAGATCCTATGACAACCTTCCTAGCTGGAAGAAGACAGATGCCTTACCTTCATCTATGCTTTTGTTTCTCTTTGGGAAGTGCCATTTCTGTTATTCCCACTCAGGACTTGGTAAAGGGATCACATTTTATGGTTCCCCTGCCATCATTTAAAGGTATTTGATTTGCTGCAGCAGCTCCTTATTAGTGCTTGGAACCCTCTCAGCACTGATTCCCTATTCCTTTTAAAGAATTTACTCTACCAGTCATAAAATTCCCTATTCCATTTAAAGGTTTCACTGTACCAGTCCTAAAATGTATTCCTTTGATCAGCATATATTTTGCCTTCCTTACTTTCTAGTGCCTGTCAGATATTTTTTTTGTGATCAAAGGTGCTGTCCTGTGGAAATCACTGACCTGAATCATGCCTAGTAATCCAATTCTGTATACATAATGTGCATGCATAGGTATGCTGGAGTACCTTTCAGAGAAGTGAAGAATTGCCTTGCTTCCAGCTTCCTCCATTTAACCCTCCCACCCCCTCACACATGTATAAAAAAGTGAAAATCTCAGTTGGATTAGATGCAAAATGCTGTGCTTAATTATTGCTATCTCTTTTGCTGCACCTGCATACACTTAAAATGCCAATATCTGCAGATTTATTTTCTCCTGTAAAAGCTCTCTCTTTCCTTGCTTGTGGTTTTGTGCAGCCTGACATAGCAGTGTTCTACGTACAGAAAAATCCTGAGATGCAAGTCAAAAGCTTTCATTTGCTGGGGACCCTTTGTCAGGTTTTCTTTGCACAGAGAGACAGCATTAGATTCCTCTCTGTTATATGAGTCACTGCATCATCTGTTAAATAACAAAATTAAGCATATCTTCAAAAAATAAACCAGATTGGGGCAGTAAAGTCAGTCAGCATAAAAGCTTTGCTTATTAAACACAGCATGTGCATGGTGCAAGGAGAGTAGAAAATAATTTTCGTCTTCTCTCTGATATGTACATAATTAAACAAATCATTTATTTATTTTATATATGATTACCGGATCGGCCTGACTGGGCAGTCAGGAGCCCGTTTTCAGCAGACACCCGGTGAGAAAACCTCCCCATACATGACAATCATAAAAATACAATATATAAAAATACAACAGCTCCACATACATGATAAAAATACAAAAGTCAGAGATGAGTACAAATAAATAGAGCAAACAAATAGAGCAAACAATAGTATATCATGGCATAATATGATGATAAGTTACAGAAGTGTACAATATATAGAGTATACAGTAGTAAAGCAGAAAATATAATGTATTTGAGTAAGAAGGCGCAGTAATACTGTATACAGTTAGATACATTAGTTTAAAAATATATACATTATATATAATATATAAATATATAATAGAGTATAAAACAAAGTTATAGTTTTTTGCATGTGAACACCTGCATGTTCACTAACCTGTCACATTCTTTTACACATACATGAATAACCTTTGAGCACATTCTTTTACACATACTCAAATCTTCGGGTACTGTCCAGTTAACTGTAGTTTGTATAATTCCACTTTTCACTGCTACACTAGTCAGTATCAGGCTCTAGCAGTAATTCAGCTAAAAAAATGAACTGGAGTAACTTGCTTTATTCTGCAGAGCCTGATACAGCCAGCATGTGTTAAGTTATCCATGCAGTTCATTTCTTACTATAGAAAATGAAATTACCTTGCAAGCTGAGTTTGTATGTAATGCACAGTTTGTTCTATGTATCAAAACCATTTCATCCTAACATGGTAAACAACATTAATATACAGACACACATTTTCAGTTCCTCCTTGACGTGTAGTTCAGAAAATAATGCAAAACTTAAATATTTCTCGGCAGTCCCCACTAATGGGGAGGTAACACTCCAACTACAGAGGCTTGGGGTAGATGTTTAGTAGTAATAAACAGCATGGCAGTTTGTCATAAGGAGCTGATCCATTTTGCTTTGAGGTAATTATCAGGTGGAGATGACAATGTCTACAGCCTAAAATAATGATGAATATTAAGTGTGTGATCCTGAAGGTGTGAATGAAATAAAAATATAACAAAATATTTTTTAATAAAGAATGCTTTTTATTCAGTCACTGTAAAAATAAGGAAGAAGAGTGAAAACTTTGCTAAAGAAACGCACACAAGCTAATTTCAGAAAAGCAGTTAAGGCTGGTTTTGCTGATTCTTTTATTGAGGTAGCAGAAGAGGTAGGAGGAATCAGCAAAACTAGCCTTGCATGCTTTCTTGAAATCAACGTGTCTGTGTTTCTTTTGCAAAGTTTTCACTTTTCTTACTTTTTAGAGTGACTGAATAAAAAGCATTATTTAGTAAAAAAAATCATGTTTTATATTTTTCTTATTTTATTCTTTTTAATTTTTTTAAAATAAAATATTTGTCCCTCTGTGGTTCTGCCACGTTCCTCAGTAAACATAGTAAGAAGTTAATTAGTTAGAGAGTGGAAAAAACCACTGACAAAAAGTGTGGCGTTTATCCACTGTCTTGCCAGGAATGTGACAGAACCACAGAGTAACTTTATTTTATTTTAGAAAATGTATATTAATCCACACTCACTTATTCTGTCATTTTCTCAAGTGAATAATTTATTAAAAGTGTTCCTGATTAGAAGTGGTCTTGTGTTGTATTTTTGGGAAGTGTAATGCCAGCAGCTTGAAAAGTGAATTTGAATCCAAATCCCAAAACAACTTTATTCAGACATTAAAACACATTTGTTTGAGCACTTTCATCCTTTGAAATACAGGACTTCATTAGAATATAAAACTAGTCAATTCCTCCCATTTTATACCAACCACAGCTTGAGACTTAATTACTAATCATTACATAACAATCAACCTCATAAGCAACAGAAGAATTCACTAAAAGAAACAGCTTGAATAAAAAAATTTGTTACCCAATTGCTGAAATTAAAATCATAGTTGATAAAATGTCAACCGCTGAAACCATATGTTTATGAAATAAATATTGTAAGACTTATTAAATACAGTTTTTAAAATTGTTTATGAAGTAGTGAATATAAAAATTAAATTAAGTAAAATGCTAAAGCCATATCATTTTACTACAGACCTCATGTGTAAAAGAAGTTGTAAAGAGGTCTGTTCATTTATACCAGAACACAGTCCCAGAGGTGGCAATGTGAACATTAAATAAGAGGCAAAAGAGGTTAAGTGGCAGCTTAAACTAAATGCATTTCAGGAACCTAGTATAAATGAACATCATGAGGCATCATAAGCAATCCTTGATGGGCAAGAGACATTCCAAGAGAGTGTTTCTTGAGAAACCAGCTCAGGATTCAAGGACACATAAGTCTTCTTTCCCAGACAAGTCAGCCTCTATTTGACAATGATCTTTCTCTGCCCCTTGGCCAGATTCCTTTTTCTTTCAGGTGAACTCTGTCCTTTTCAACTTGACAACAAACCTCCACAGATTCTTGAGTTATTTTGGTCATCCAAAGCAATTATTTCCTGATTTAGAAGTCTTTTCCTCCTCTTTTAGGAATCTTTCAGCCTCCTCCTTGCCAACTGCCTCATTTTCCTCCTCTTCCTCAGGATCTTTTAGGTTAAGGGACTAGTAAGCCATTCCATGTATCCCAGAGGGGCAAGGGATTCTATTCCAGGATGTTTTAGATCCCCAGGAAAGGGGGTTCTTGGAGACGCATTCCAGACCTTTCTTTTCTCATCCTCTTTCTAAAAGTTCCCACTTTAAAAATGTTAAATGTTAAGTTGTCAATCTCGCCTTCATTCTTGCTTGATGGGTTCGGAGCCGATCCCTCGGCTCCGACTCGGCACTTGCTAAGCTCGAGAGTCACTTTTACCAGCTCGAGGCAGCCCCATATCCCATGATGCAAGGCGGTAAGTACCCAGATCTCGTTTGCCGCTTCGCTTAGGAGGTCTTCTTTTTACCAGCTCCTGGTAAGTTATTCACTTTTGTGAGATTTAAGCCCCTTTTAGTAAAAAAAACCTTTTATTGATAGTTTTAAGTTTATATTGTACTTTTTCTGACAGAAAATCCCTGTCTCCTTTAATATTTTGTTAGTCAAACTTTTCCCTATCCCATCCCCCCCCTGTTAGGGTGTGTGTGTTAGTTTTATAGAATACCTTTTGGTATTTTATTTAAGTTAATTTTGACTGGTGTGTGTGTGTGTGTTTTTTCAGCACCATGTCAAAGGAGAGGGTCTCAGGTTTTAAGAAGTGTGACTCGTGCTGTCAGAAGATGTCTCTGACAGACGGTCACACTTCTTGCCTGTATTGTCTGGGCCCTCTTCACCTGCAGGACTCCTGTGCTATTTGTCACTCCTTCAGCCAGAGAGTCCTGCAGGAGAGACGTAATAAGCTGATACTTAGGGGCCTTCTTAAGCCGGAGGGCTCTCCGGCTAAGTCGGCTCCACAAAAATCAGCAAAATCTTCCAAGGCCCAGGCTTCTGTATCTAAGCCTGCGGCCTCGGCTCCGACTCGTTCCGAGTCGAGATCGGCTCCGGCTGGAGCCGATCCTAGCTTAACAAAGCCTTCGGCACCGATGGCTATCGGTGCCGAATCTGTAGTGACCACTTCGATGTCGACTCCGATCGGTTCCGACACCCATGTGGCACAGGCATCGGTGTCGGCTCCGATCGGCTCCGACACCGTTACTTTGGTGGCTGTATCGGCTCCGGCTGGAGCCGATACATCAAGGCTTCCTGTCGGCTCCGAGAAGTCGGCTCCGACAGGATCTTTAGTATCGGCTCTGATGGCTCTTTCCAGGAAGAGATCGAGGTCTCCTTCCTTGGAGCCGATACTTTCGGCCCGCTTCACCTCTTCTATCGGAGCGGAGCCATCGGAGCCGATCTTCAAGGTCTTCCAGACTGTCAGATCATGACCTTGAGAGAGTGGTCAGTAGATTACTTAAGTCACAGGTACTGGCCCAAATGTTACACAGTCCGTCTCAACAGACGACTGTTGCTCCACACCCCGTTACAGTTCCTCCTTCAACTCTACCCCAGAGCTTGGAGTTGGAGTCTTCAGGAATGGTTACTGCTACGGCTGGAGGACGGATACCCCCTTCTGTTCCTTCAGCCTCTACTCTTATCTCCTCTTCGAGACCTTCCTTAGAGGGATTCGGTGGTCGGGCTTCCATGGTCTCCTCCGAGGGGGTGAGTGGCATCGGACCCTTGTCCGAGCCCACTCTTCCCCTTGGAGCCTCGGCCTTGGTGAGCTCGGCTCCGACATCTGCCTCGGAGACTTCCCTTTCGGTGGCCCCTGGAGTTCCTAGCTCTTCGGAGCGGGTTCTCTCGGACCTGCCTGGGAGGGGAGCATTCGAGGTGATGAAGAGTGTACTGGCCACTGGTATCAGTCAGCAGTCTGTTCCCGTAGCTCCTCCCTCTATAGTACCTGTTGACATCTCTGCCACTTCTCTTGCTACAGGACCCAGAGATCCTCCGCCTCAGGTTTCCCCATTGGGAATTTCCCCCTCTTCCGAGGATTCTCCTGATGTTTCGGGAGATCCTCCTAGGAAGAGGACTTGTAAGAGGAAGCATGTAGACTCCCCCGAGTCTGTCACTTCGGATACTGACTTTGATGAGTCAGAGGGATCCCCTAGATCCCCCTCTGAGGATGTCTCCTTCTCAGACATCCTAGAACTCCTGAAACAGAGGGGAAACTGGCCCACCAACAATCCCTCTGAGGATGAGTCAGTATACCTAGAGGCGTTTGGATCTCGGCCCTCCACCTCCTGGGTGTCTCCGCCTTTCGACCCCCTTATGCAGGTTATTGCACGAAAGGCGTGGGCAGCTCCTGACTCGGTAGAGCCAGTCCCTAGGAGGCCTTCAAAATTTATCACTGCCCCGTGTGACAAACAATTCCTTACTAAGGCTGTCCCCGCTGATGCCATGGTGGTGGCTGCGGCCACCAAAAAGGAACTTGCAGATCCTTCCGTGCCCGTCCATCCTCCTAATTAAGGACTCTAGGACCATGGATAGGTACGGTAAGCGGATGTTTTCCTCAGCGACCTTTGCTATGCGTTCGCTGAATTACCTATGTCACTTCACCAGACTCTAGAGGGATATCCTGAAGGAGCTGGGAGAAGTAGTTCAGGATCCTACAGCTGCAGGGGCTCAAGAAAAAATTGCTTCTCAGCTAGGAACCCTCAATTCCATTGCAAACTCCTCCATGCGGCTAATATCTTATGCTGCGGATGGAGCGAGTAGAGCCGCAGGCACAGGTGTGGCTCTTAGACGCCAAGCCTGGATGCGGCTATGTGATTTTGCGGATCCCTTTAAGGCGTCCTTCACAAATTCTCCCTTTGATGGGTCAGCTTTGTTTGGCCCTCAGGTGAAGGAAACCTTGACCAGGTGCGAGCAGGACGGCAAGACTCTTTCTGCTGTTGGAGTCCGTTTTTCCACCCCTTCTAGGCCTTATCCCAAAGGACAGGAGGGTGGGAAGATGTGGTTCCAGAATCCCAAGGAGTCACGCCGATTCACGTGGTCAGTCAACCCCTAGAGGCAGAGGGGTAACAACAACAGACGCTCTAGAGGCAGAGGGGGTCCGAAGAACCAGGGAAACAGGGAGCCTCTCTCTGACAAGCCCTTTCAGCATCCCTGAGATGTTGCCCGGCTGTCCCTCCTTGGAGGCAGTCGGGGGAAGATTATCACTGTACCCAGAAGCCTGGCATTCCCTCACTCAAGACAGATGGGTACAGTCGATCATATCCAAGGGTTACATAATTCCTTTCGAGGAAAGTCCCTTCCCCTCAAGTTCCCTTCCAGATGTACCACCCGGTCTAAGGGAGATTGCAGAGTCAGAAATCGCAAAACTACTGCAAAAAAGAGCCATTCAGCCAGTTACAATAGACCATTCAGAGCCAGGAATCTACTCAAGGTTCTTTTGGTCCCCAAAAAGACGGGAGACTGGAGACCAATATTGGATCTCAGCAGACTCAACAAGTCTGTCAGGAAAACAAGATTCCGAATGGTCACTCTTCAGTCAATTCTGCCCTTCTTACAGAAGGACAACTGGATGTGCTCAATAGATCTTCAGGATGCACTATCACATCAAAATTCACAGACGCTCCAGGAGATTTCTCCGCTTTCGGCTGGGGTCCAGTCATTTCCAGTTCAGAGCCCTGCCCTTTGGTCTCACTACAGCCCCCAGAGTGTTCACCAAATGCATGGCAGTGGTCACGGCTCACCTGAGACGTCAAGGATTCCAGGTGTTTCCAGATCTCGACGACTGGCTCCTGTCATCCACCACCAGGCATCAGCTTATACAAGCCAGGGATTACACAATAGACCTTTGTTCTCATTTGGGCATCTCAATCAACTTCAAAAGTCATCCTTATTGCCCTGCCAGTCTATTACCTTCATAGGCGCAAACTTAAACACTGTTCGATGTCAGCTACCCTTACAGAACAAAGAGTTTCAGACATTCAGACTCATGTCAGGATCATTCTGGCCAGCAAGAAGATACAGGCCAGAATGGTTCTAAAGGTATTAGGTCTCATGGCTGCGGCCATTACTCTTCTTCCCCTGGCTCGATTCTACATGCGCCTTCTTCAGTGGATGCTGTTCACACAGTGGTCATACCAGCAACTTCCAATGCGTCACCAGATTCTGGTGACACAGACATGCAAAGAGCATCTTGCTTGGTGGATCACATCGTCTCAGGTTCACCAAGGCAGGTACTTTGTACCCCCATCCCCGATAGCCACTGTCACCACGGATGCCTCCCTGATTGGGTGGGGGGGTCATTATCAGGGCAGGATGGTTCATGGGACATGGCAGCCGTTCGAGTACCATCTGCACATAAATGTCCTGGAGATGAGAGCAGTGCTTTTAACGTTGCAAGCCCTTAACGACTTTCTTCCCGTAGGGACAATTGCAGTCCACACAGACAACATGTCTGTAGTTTGGTATATCAACAAACAGGGCGGAACCAAGTCCTACCCTTGTGTCGAGAAGCTCAGACTATGGCAATGGGCGATCTCCTCTCATCGGTTTCTGGTAGCAACGCATATCCCTGGGAAAACCAACATTGTAGCGGACAGATTGAGCAGAGCTATTCTCATGCCTCACGAGTGGTCTCTCAAGCAATCTATAGCGGAAGAGATTTTTCTGGAATGGGGTCGTCCATGTTGCGATCTTTTGCTACTCCCCAAAACAGCAAATGTCCAGACTTCTTCAGCCTCTTCCTCTATCAGGCCATCCCCCCAGAGACGCTCTGACCCAGGATTGGCCCCAGGGACTTCTTTATGCCTTCCCTCCATTTCCTCTGATCCCTCAGGTTATCCAGAAAGCTACCGCTTTGAGAGCCAAATTGATTCTCATTGCCCCTTACTGGCCTCGACAAGTTTGGTTCCCATTCCTCCATCATCACCTTTTGGTGCAGCCGTGGCATCTGGACCCAGTGCCAGATCTTCTGATTCACCAATCGGGTCAGCTGCACCGGTCAATCCCTTCTCTCAACCTCACAGCATGGTTGCTCCACTTCCTTCCTTAGCCAGGCTTCCTTTGATCTCTAACCCAGTTAGAGACATCATAGTAGCCGCTAAAATCCTCTACCAGGAGGATTTATACAAGCAAATGGAAACGTTTCTCTTATTGGGCTAAGGCCAAGAATATTGATCCTTTTACTGCCCCTGTTCAGGCAGTCCTGGACTTCTTAGCAGAGATTTTTCATGCAGGCTCCTCTTCTTCCACAGTCAGAGTTCAATTGGCTGCTATTTCCAATTTTCATGTCGGGATAGCAGATCATAATATTATGTCCCATAGGCTCTGCAGGGCCTTCTTGAAAGGAATTTTCCTACTAAAGCCTCCAATCAGGAATCCTCCTCCTCAATGGGATCTAAATTTAGTGCTGACATCCTTGATTCTTCCCCCTTTCGAGCCAGCTGCTTCTTGTTCCCTGAAATATCTTTCTTGGAAAACTTTATTCCTAGTGGCTATTACATCGGCCAGGAGAGTGTCTGAACTTCATGCTCTTTCGGTTCGACCCCCCTATTTGGTTTTTCACAAAGACAGAGTATCTTTGAGAACTAACCCAACCTTTTTGCCTAAGGTCGCTTCAAAGAACAATTTGAATCAATCCATTGATCTCCTGTATTTTTCCCTAACTATTCAGATAGAGCTGAACAAAAGCTACATTATCTTGATGTCCACCGTCAACTTAGATATTATTTGGACAGAACAAAAAATTTAGAAAATCTGATCAACTTTTTGTTTCCTATGCGGATAATAAAAAGGCCTTCCTGTTTCTAAAGTGACTTTGTCTAGATGGCTTTCTTCGGTCATCTCTGAAATTTATCTGCTCAGGGGAAAACAGCTGTGCTCAAAACCTAAAGCACATTCAACTAGGAGCTTAGCTACTTCTACAGCTTTTCAAGCTAGACTTCCTTTAGACACTATTTGTGCAGCGGCCACTTGGGCCACTCCTCACACTTTTGTTTCCCATTACAAATTGGACTTGGCCTCCAGGGACAGAGCCAGTTTTGGCTCTACAGTCCTCAAGAGTTTGTTCCATTGAGCCACCCAGGATAGAGGTGCTAGGGACGCGGTCCCATCAAGCAAGAATGAAGGCGAGATTGACAACTTAACATTATGTACCTACCATAACGTTCCATGTTAGTTGTCTTCTCTTGCCTTCTTTCTTGCGACCCTCCCTCCTTCCCCCTGGCCTGGACAGACCTTGTTATAAGAAACTGTTATGCTGAAGACCATTCAGACCTGGTCCTTCTTCCATCTGTAAGTTTTTCTTTCTTCCTTTGGGAAGTATTTTATGCTTGGTGCTATTGCCCTTTGTCATCAAACGAGATCTGGGTACTTACCGCCTTGCATCATGGGATATGGGGCTGCCTCGAGCTGGTAAAAGTGACTCTCGAGCTTAGCAAGTGCCGAGTCGGAGCCGAGGGATCGGCTCCGAACCCATCAAGCAAGAAAGAAGGCGAGAGAAGACAACTAACATGGAACGTTATGGTAGGTACATAACTTCTTATTTCTCTAGTTTCTGTTTCCTCTGCTGTTTCCTGAGGCCTTCCTGGTGTCTCTGGACCTTAAGGATGCCAATCTCTGTATTCCTAGTCACCCTGACTTCAGGAAGTATTTACTGTCCTATGTTTCTTCCTCACAGTAACAGTTTTGTGCTTTCCTTTTGGTCTTTCTTAAGCACTGAAGGTTTTTGTCCAGTCATAGCCTTTTGCAGACTCAATGGTGTTCAGATTTTTCCCTGTCTGGATGATCTTCCTATTCAAGCTCCCTTTGTCAGTTTCTCCTGCAGGATCATTACTTTACCATGTTTCATCTTTGCAGTGTGGGATTCACTCACTATGAAGAAATCTTATTTGATCCCTTCACAGGACCAAGTTTTCTTGGGATACAAATTTCAGACCTTATCAATGATGGCTTTTCTTCCTCTTCCAAGGTCCTCTGTGTGACAGCATTCTTCTAGTCTCTTCTTCCTTTACAGGTAATGTTTGTAAGAAAGTTTCCATGAGCTCTGGGGTTCATGGCTTCCACCCCTCCAATGGTTCCCTTGGCAGACTCCACATGCAAAAGTTTCAGTGATATCTCAAGATAGTTTGGTTGCAGCATTGTCACCCTCTAGACTTTCTCATTAGTCTCCTGCCTTGGCTTGCCTCAGGAAGACATTTCTTTGGTGGATTCTCTAGATTTCTCTGAATCCAGGCCTAACTTTTAAGGTTCCCTTCCACACCCAGAAGCACTTTACAGAATCTTCAGACCTTAATTGGGGGGGCTTCTTCCAACAGCATCAGGGTATAGGGAGTCTGGTCTTCTTGGCAGGTAAAGGACCATATCAACGTGCAGGAAATGAAGGCTCTTATTCTTACTCTTCAGGCTCTATATCCCCTTTGGATTCCAGGTTCCCCCTCAGAATTTTCACAGTCATCACCATTGTCAAGCTGTGGTACATCAACAAGCAGGGAGGAACAAAATCTTATCATCTTTGAAGACTGTCCCTTATAACACGGGATTTTGATTTCTGCCATCACTTGATGCTTCAGGCTGTTTATATTTCTTCAGAGCACAGTCTCGTGGAAGACAACCTGAGCAAGACCAGGACAGATCTTCACAAGTGGATTCTTCACAGGATGGTTTTCCTGGATGTTGTCCATCAGTGGGGTACTCCGCAGGTGCATACTTTCCCCACCCCACTGAACAGAAAACTTCCCAAGTTCTGTTTCAAAGTCTTCTGGTTTGGTAAGTGGACTGCATTTCTTTTTGTTGGAAAGGGATGTTCCTGTGTGCATATCCTCTCTTCCTGTGTTGCCGGAAGTCCTAGACAAGATCAGGTGGAACAGGCCCCAAATCTTGTTGGTGACTCCCTTTTGGCCCAGACAGCATTGGTTCCCCTTCTTTTTCACCTGACCAGGGACAGTCATAACAAGTTGCCTTATAGGACAGATCTCCTCACACGGGACAAAGGCTTACTCATTTGCCGTCTTCTTCTCACGATGCATTTACCTCTCTGAGTGATGAGAGTTTTGATTCCTTTTCGACACCAGTTTTCTGGCACATGATTTGGGTTTTGCAGGAGGCCAGAAGACTCACTACAAGAAAATCTTATGTTGCAAAGTGAAAGAGATTTTTCTGTTTGGTGTCACAAAAATGAACAGGACCCTCTTAGTGGGCACTCTTACTGTCCTTTCTTATTTGTGTGAGTTGCTAAATTTTTGATTAGCATACTCTTCAGTTAAAGCTCCTTTGTCAGCCATTTCTGCTTGGCTGACTTTGCATCCACCACTTTTCCTCTAGGGTTGACTTTAAACAGCTTTTGAAAGACATCCTTCACATTAGGCTTCTAAGAAGAAAAATACCTTCTTCTTGGCTCCTCAATTTTGATCTTGAAAAGGTAACTCAGCCGTTTGAACCAGCAGCCTCTTCTGATTTAAAATTATGTACCTGGAAAACTGCCTTGGTGGTGCCTCTGACTTCTGCCAAAAGAGTCTATGAACTTCAGGCCCTTATGGCAGTTCCTCCTTTTCAGTTGTTTTTCCCCACAAAGTAGCTCTTTGAACCACTCCTTCTTTTATGCCCGAAGTAATCTTTGAATCAGACCATTAATCTTCCTTCTTTTTTCCCCTTATCGCAGAATAGTAATGTGAGGGTTTTACGTTCTTTGGATTTGCATAGACTGCTCAGATATTATTTAGGAAAAACTAAGGATATTTGAAAATCCATGCAACTTTTTGTTTCTTTTCAAGTGAAGAAATTGGGTTTAGCTGTTTCTAAGAAAACCATATCATGGATTTCTAAAACCATTTATTTTTGTTATTCTTTTCATGGCAGGCAGCTTTCGTCTTCTCTTCCTGCCCATTCTGCTTGTCATTTGCCTCTTCTGTAGCCTTAGTTAATGGTGTCAATGCTAGATCCATTTTGGAAGTGGCTACTTGGGTTTCTGTGCATACTTTTAATAGGTACTACAAGTGGGATGTTACTAGGGCTAGAGCAGAATTGGCCAGGTCTATCCTAAATGGGTTTTTGGAGGATTCCTCTGTTGCTTCTTTCTCCCACTTCCAGTAGCTTTAGTACTGTCACTTTTGTGAGGAATACTGCAACAGTGGTTAGGAAGGACATAGTACAGTTGTGTAAGAACTTAACACTAGATTTTCTACTTCTTACTGTTGCAGTATTCCATCCCTCCCTCCTTTCCCCTTTGCATTTTTTTCCTTTTCCTTTGGCTTAGGTCTCTTTCTTTTCCCTCTTTCTGGATGTACATGAAATCTGTTTTCTCTTCTTCCTGGGTTGCTCTAGTTCTCCTGAGGTAATTCAGTTGTGAGGATTTGGCATTTATACATTACATAGGTTCATAGGTTCATACAAGGCTATCTGCCCAAGGGCATTTATAAGCCTAGCCCATAGTTATGTGGCTTTCGCCACCCCTTTAGTTTGAATAAAACTATGCCTATTATTTTGCTGTGCCTCTGTCAAGCAGTGACACTGAAGTAATCCCTGGGGTATATCTGCGTTCTCCCATCCATTGGTCAAGATTCCTCTTGAACAAGGCCAGCGAGGTGCTCTGCCTCACATGTACCGGGATTTTGTTCCACAGCATAGGGAGTCTCTGGGTGATGAATTTGTCCCTCCAGCACGTTCTATTAATAACCGTGTCAAGGTTTAAGTCTCCCGCCCTTGTGGTTCTGAGGGATCTAGATTTTTTGAGGTGAAGCATATTCATCAAATCTGGGTTTGACATGGCCTTATATGTCAGGCACAGGTCACCTCTGAGCAAGCGGTATGAGACTGAATAGAGCTGGAGTTCTTTCAGTCGGGCAGCATAAGACATATTTTTGAGACCCTTTATCCTTTTGGTGAGGAACTTTTGGGGCCTTTCCAGCTGCTGCAAGTGTCAGGTCAGATACATTCCGAATGGGGCATTGTACTCAATCATAGGTCTAATGAATGATGAGTACAGGGGGACGATGACCTCCCTTGATCTAGATGTGAATCCGTTCATGAGCAGGTGGGCAATGTAGAAGGTTTTCCTAACTACTTTAGCAACATGAGTGTCAAACGAAAGGCTACTGTCAACCTGGGTCCCCAGATCCCTGATGACTTCTTCTGTGCTCAGTGGATTGCCACCTATATGGTAGCTAGGGGTAACCTTGTTTTTCCCGAAGGGTATGACTATGCATTTCTTGGCGTTTAACTTTAGGCCATGGCTCTGGCACCAGTTATCCGTTTCTGTGAGGCCCTTCTGAAGGATATCTGTGTCAGATGTGTTTTCGACTGTACATATGTACCTTACACATCAAAGATAGGGTATACACCTGACATGTGGCAATTGGAAGGTTCCAAGTCTTTGGTATGCTGGCCAGATGCATTTCTGTCCTTTGTAGGATATCTTACTGTAACAGTGAAAACTAGGGCACCTACTGTTATGGTAAATTCTTATACAACTGTACTCTCCCAACAGTCTCAGAGGTCCCCCCAAATAAAATCCTGTGGCCATCTTTACACTTTAACAAGGATCACAGTCTGTGATTTCATCCAGAAGACCTGGCCCAATGCATGCCATTTTATTACATGCTCCTTTTGGCCTGTATCCAGGTTTAATTGCTTCCATTTCTGCAACTTCACCTTCATTTTAACCAGTTGATCCTTGTACGGTTTTGTCATAGATGTTTCTTAGGTTGTGGCTACCCATACCCTTAAGTACTTCATATTCTCATATCCTGGGTGTCTACCCTCAATTAGATCTAGTGCTTGTACACCAACTCCACTCATATTTCCCTGTGTTTGCTTTTTATCCAGGGAGATCCCCAAAGTAATTTATCAGGTCAAATAGTTTTTCCTTACCTGGGTTCCCCATAGTGACTATTATGTCATCTGCATATAGTGCTATTTTCAATTCAGAGTCTTTCCATTCATAGCACTGTATAGCTGAGGACCTTATCTCTTCTACTAGTTTCTCCAAGTAATCTGCATATAGTACCGAACAAAGTGGACAGGTCTGTCTTGAGCCACATGAAATGTTGATTAAATTAGATAACCTCCCTTATATATATCTGTTTGTGCTACAGGCTTCCTGTAAATGTGCATTAAAGTTGCTGGAATATGAATTTCTGTATTACCTAAAATAGCCCCCCACTCAAGTCTCCCAAATGCTTTCTCTGCATCGAGAGAGATCAAAAGCAGATATTTTTCATATTAATCATTGCTGCAGTAGCCTTAGCAAATATCGGTTATATCCTGCCAAGGATATAACAGCCTGCCAGCTTTCAAACGGGGGGCATTTTGAAGGAAGAATGGTCCAAGGTACATGGTTATCAGTAGAGGTCAATCTTCACATCAGTGTCTTGGAGTTGAAAGGGGTCCTTCTAGCATTATTTCAGGACCTCCTCCACAGGGATGTAATTCTCATACAGATGGACAACATGGCAGTGGCATGGTACATCACCAAACAAGGAGGAACCTGTTCTTATCCTCTTTGTCAAGGGGCCACAAGAGTCTGGCAGTGGGCAATGTCTTCACAATGCTTTCTGATAGCAGCACACATCCCGGGGGTTATCCTGTGTATTTGCAGGCAAATTGAGCAGAACAGTCCTCATGACACAAGTGATCCCTCAATCCTACAGTGACGCATGTAATTTTCAGTCACTGAGACCAACATTGCGTCATCCTCTTTGCATACTATCTAAACAACAAATGCAGCAGGTATGTTGATGCGATCCCTCCACAGGGACAGTCACAGAGGATGCTCTGGTCCACAGTTGCCACCTGGGCCTCCTGTATGCCTTTTCCCCCTTTGCCTCAATGTGCAAATTTATACAGAAAGCAAGACAGTGCAAGGTCAAGGTGTGATCCTCATTGCCCCCTTTTGGCCCCAACATTCATGGTTCTCTTACCTGTGGCCTGAAGTAGTACATTTTCCATGGATGTTGGATCAGTATCCAAACCTACTGACTTACTGCCTGGACTGCCTCCTCTGGGCCAGAAGTCCATGAAGTTAACCACATAGTTCCTTCAATTTTAGCCATTGCCAGAGACACCAGACTTTCTCCTGCAGTAGTCAGTTCCTTCTACTTCTCAGAAACCACCCAGTAGAAAAATTTGTCAGAGTAAATGAAAGAGATTCTCGATTTGGGCCTACTCCAAAGGTATGGAACCATTTTCAGCACCTGTTCCATCCATACTAGAATTTTTACCTAATCTCTGTGATAAAGGTTCCAGATTTATGACAATCAAGGTACAGTTGGCTGTGATTTCAGCTTCACTGAAAATCTCAAAAGCCTTCTTGAAAGGTACAGTTTTTACTAAGACCTCCCATTAGACTCATCCCCTCCATCGGACATTATGCTACAAGCTCTGGCTCCGGCTCCATTTAAACCTACAACCACTGCAGATCTAAAAGTCCTTACTTGGAAAACTATTTTCTTAGCGGCAGTGACATCAGCCAAGAATCTCAGAGTTGCAGGCCCTTTCATGTAATCCTCTGTATCTAGTATTTCACAAAGATAGTTCCCTTTAGAACTAATGCATCCTTTATTCCTAAGGTGGCATCCGAAGTTAATTTAAATTAGTCTATAAACTTGCCTGTGTTTTTCCCAAGGTATTCAAACAAAAGATAATCCTTGCTGCATATGTTACATGTGGTTTTCTATCATTTAACTGGAGTCGGCCGACTCCACTTTAGTCGAAAACCCGAACCTCTGCAATGTCGAACTCCGATATTGCCGAACTACAAATCTCACCCCTATCTCGACCCATGTTAAAACTCATTCTAAGGTCTCATTCGACATGTAATTTGGCAAATTCTGAGTTCGGCTGCATGAATTTTTGCAGGATGTCGGTCAATGATATGATCAGTCGACCGAGTCCATTTCGATTAACTGATAGTAAACCATTACATGTCTACACGCTACTCAAATCCTATATCCAAAGGACAAAAGAATTCAGAAAAGACAATCGATTGCTCATTTCCTTTTCTAAACCAGTATTGGGGAAGACAGTTTCTAAGGTTTTTTTTTTTATCCAGATGGCTATCAGATTGCATCTCCTTTGTCTATAATAAGGAGAATTTACCATTACCTGGTACAGCAAAAGCCCATTCAACTAGAGTAGCTTCTGCTTCAAAAGCATTTAACAGCGGATTATCCATTGATGACTTTTGTGCCACAGCCACCTAAACTATAGTACACACCTCTGTATCTTACTATAAGGTACAGTCAATCCAGATCACGCTCCTTGTTTGGCTCCACCATACTCAAGAATGTCCTTCCTTGATATCACCCAGTTTGACAGCTTGGGATTCTGTCTTATATGTGTGAAGTGAATGAAAATTGAATGAAAATAGACAACATTGGCTAGGAGAGTTATGTACTTACCATAACATTAAATCCACGTTGTCTGATGTTCGTCCATTTCACACTTCTTCCCTCCTTCCCCCTTCCAAATTGTCACCTATGGCTTTCAGATAATTTAGTTAATTTTTATTCCCTGTCTGTGCACAGTCAAGTGAGACTGTACCCACTATTCTTCAACAGCTTGGGGCTGTCTAAATTAGGGTTCATTCTTAAGATAGTTCTTTTTATATAGCATGTTGACATGTATCACAGACTAAGGTAGAGTCTATGGAATTATGGGTAGGGGAGGAGTCAGAACCCTGATTCCGATGAAGCTTCAAAGTTGGTGCTGAGGTCAGATCCAGTTAGATCCAACAACCAGTACGTCTGAACCAGACGAAAATGAGATAACATAGATCTAATTTTATGGTTAAGTACACAACTTTCATTTTTGTGTTACATGGATTTTCTGAGGGTGAAATTTGAAACTCAAATGTCTGTTATTATTTAGTGAATTCAGTCCTCACTGATTTGATAGAAAATCACAAATTTTATGGGGAACAGAACAAAAATATGAGGCGGAAATCTAGACAATCTGTGAAAATCTGAACAGTTGAGAGGTATGCTAGCGGGTCCTGACATTTTAAATAGTTACCAGGTGGACATCTGTTTAGATCAAGTCAGGTTAATATGAGTTTGAACTGTCAGAGTTAAGTCATTACAGAAGGCCTCCCACATTGCAGTGATCAGCTGGCATTGGAATAGAAATGCATGGCAAGCTCTTCATCATTTTTTATAGTTAATATGTAGCTGTGACAGTAATAGGAGGGAAGACCCTGCACTGGAGCATATATTGATATATTGAAAACTGACCTTAACTTATTGGATCAGAGCACCAAAAACAATATATGTATAGTATGACATTTGTTAGTGTATATACGTATATCAAATACTAGAATTGCTACTATCAAGAAATAACACTGGCTGAGTTATACTAATTGGAAAAAGGATATAATAGTAACACCTTGCCAAAAATAACGCCCTACAGGCCAAAATACAGACATTTGATGAAAACCTGATGGCAGAGTTTTCCCCTTTCCCCTCAAGTTGGATTGACAATACAGACATTTGATGAAAACCTGTTGGCAGAGTTTTCCCCTTTCCCCTCAAGTTGGAGTGACCAGTTTATATTAAGTAGAGGATATTGTGGGAGACAAAATCCTACTGAAAAGTGCTATTGGATTTCTGTCTTCAGTCGTCTTGTTTTGAACTATAGTGCTTTCAGCCAACTTGCAGTGTGGCATATAACTTAAATGCACCCTAACATTCTATCATAGAAAACTGTCATTTTTATTAAGATATTTGGATAGTAACCCCCACCCCACCCCCCCATGTGTTGCATTGACCAGTACAGTCTGTGTCTGGTATCCAAAGTACCTGTGGATAAGACTGTTGGTGAAATATCACACTGAACTCTTAGCAGAACCCCATGCAAGTACAGGCATTAGTAGCAGCTGGCCAATCCTTTGCAAATAAATTTACCTCTTGAGTGTGTATTTTGATAAAATTAATGGACAGTTTTATGGATTAGTGAGAACAGAGAAACACTTTGTCTGAAGATGTATTTGGCTTCCAACTTTTACCTGATCCTCAGGGCTAAAATGGTTTCTGAAACTATTTACCTACACTGTTGCTAATCTTCTTTTTATTCTTTTGCAGTGTTATTTGTACCTGTTCTACAATTTGGCAAGAAAGCTGAAGACTTTAGTAGCTCTGGTTTCTATTTTTCTATGCAATTTTTATTTATATGGACTAAGGAGTGTTTGGCAAATTGTCTTCCACATAGGAGTAGCATCTGCATCTGCCTATCTGATACTGACAAGAAAACTTACTGAGAGACTGCCTAATTCTGAAGTTTGAAGAAAAAGTGTTTAATAATTTGGCTATGTGGTTATAAACCTGCTTATACATTTGTTTTCCTGTTTTAGAGAAGATGCGTCATATTTATGTATTGTTATTATTATTTGTAGTGTGCATCGTGCCGTACATCTAAACTGAAAATGGATAACTTCATATGCATATGTCATTTAACGCATTGCAGCAGTAATGGGTTAAGATTTGCACATTTGTGTTTACATTTTTTGCATGCTGTAATTTGTTTTAATCTCAGGGTCTCTGTACTGATTGTCTTTGTAAGGCAGTTTTGTTTTTTCATGCATTTATTTGTCAAAAACTCAATGACAGTTCTGAATGGTTTTAATATTACTGGCATTTTCTACTAAAGATTTATTTTATCAGAGTACGTTAACAAGCATATAAAATTTTAATAAGGTACAGCTTCCTTCTGGAAAACTACTTACCATTTTTTGCCTGTCATAATTTCATGTTTTTTAATATGTTAAATGGCATGTAATACAGTACTGCCTTTTTAATAGTCCTGTACTAGTGCCTATGAATATCTATCACTGTAGAGGTTTATTTGGAAAATGACGGCACAGTGGATGAAAATGGAGTATGAAGGCAAAGCAAAGATGAAGGTTATATGAAAGAGACCATTAGCTGCCACAATCATGTACTGGAGTCACTGTTTTTACTTATTGGTTTCTCCATACATTCATTTTTTTGTATTATAATGTTTTGTGTATGTTTTAAAGGAAACAACTGCAGAATGGTTAGTGTTTTTAAAAATATAGCAGAGAAAACCAAAAAGTAGTTCTCAAGCTGTTAAATTGTAAAATATCCAGGCTACCTGAACTAGAAGTGGCAAATAGCAGTAGTTAATCATAAAAAATGACTTCTTGGACAGATGATGGTTTTATTAATTTTATGGCATGAAATCAAGCAATGAATGTCTGTGTCCTTTAGTAATCTGTGAACATTTCTTAGCTAGTGCAAAAGATACCAAGCAGAAGGAGATTGCAAATGGACATGTATAAAAACATTATGGTATGTTGGGGGGGGGGGCTCATGTTCCTGCTGTGAAGGTAGCTTGCACACCCACTGCTACTTATTATAATCACCACTGAGGTTAAAATTATATAAATGTTTGTTTTCTTTTTACAAAAGATAGATTTTGGCTTTCTTTGACTTCAGAACAGGGAAGAAGAAACAAGCAGAATGCCAATATCAGTTCTGACATCTGGTGATAACTGAAGCCTCACACAAGGGCCTGTTAGTGGGCTGCGTCAGGGATCGCAAACAAGATCATGAAAGGCAGAAGTTAAGTGAGCTTGGGTCTGTGTTTGACAAGCTTGTCATTCTATTCATTTTCTTCAGATGTATACAAGCCTAAATCAAGAGGCAGCTGATCATTCAAAGTATCCATTCTTGGGAGTGGTCCCTGTGGTTCAGTTGTAATCTTCTCTCACTTGATAAACTAAATATATCTCCAGGTTGTGAAAACTGGGCTTTTGATTTCATTGAAATGTATTTTTGCTCAAGTCTTGAGCCCAGGGGATTGGCTGTTCCCTCCTTCCCCTGAAAGCCAGTGAGACTTGAATGCATGCCAGGCCTCAGCCTTCCCTGTTCCCGTGGCTTTTGCAGACTTCATCACATGGTTGAAGTAATGCATCTGCATTAGAGTATGTTACAGTATAATTATTTTCATTGCCAGTGCTGTATATCCAGTCTTCTCTTTGCAGCCCCAAATCTTGCCTTCGGCATGTGCATGCCCATTGAATGTTTCACCATGCTTTTTTCAGCATTGGATGAACAATGCAGTTCCCTCTCCCTTCTAGAAGGCCCATAGTAAATATGGAAGTTGAGAGATCTTACTGTCATTCTCTTGGTCTCCATACATGGCTGATATAGAACGGATGGAGTTTTCTGTCCTAAAAAGTGACAGAGATAACCTTCTGTGATGTTTCCATTCCAGTCCCCCTTGGAGACGGAGATACCTTTGGCTCAAGCAGCTCATGAAGTCTACTGTATGAGTAACCAACTCTCCTGTGGTTCTTTCAGAAGTATTATGTAGGGCAGGCTGAGACATCGCTGTAATTCCATTCTGAAGCCTGTGATCAGGGGATGCCATTTTATGAAGTGGAAGTGTAACATACAAAAAAAGAAAAAAACTAACACGGGATAAAGCAACCAAGAGCTGTGAATTTTATGAACTGTGCTGCACTGATGAAGTAACAGAGGAAGACTGTATTGCAGTGATCATTAAAAAAAAGAGAGAGAGAGGACCACTCAGGATGCTATGATCAGAACTGGTTAGTCTTCTTATCCAGTACAGGTTGAAGCTTATCTTTACAAGGCTGTGACACTGGATTGTGACTCTAGAATTCTTTGGCTTAAATTTGCGTCCTTTCATGAGGGGCTGTGTCAAGCTATGTTTGACACCCCTTTAATGCTAAGGTCCTCTGTGACTAGCACTTATTGGAGTTCATAGATGACAGATAATTTTTTCTATAGCAGATGGCATGTATGATCCTTTAAGTCAGTCTACCATCCTCCATCCTCTTGCAGAGTTTGTCAGACAGACATCATGCATATGACTCCCCAGCAGTTGTGACTACTTTTCATAGATTACCCATGTTATGGGTTGTTTCTCCGTGTTTGCAGTAGCTTAGCCCATTGTAATCTGGGATATTCAGTTGCTGGTTGTTATAGAAAAGAGCCGTGTTTGGCAGTCACTTGATCTTTTTCTGGGAGACCAAACATTGTCAGAGATTCATAGGTACACTCCTGATCTTTTTTGCTTGGGGAGGGCAGTGGTGCAGATTCTGCTAGTTGATCAGAAAAGTTTACTGTGGTCATAAAGAGATTGAGATGAAAATATTTCAACCATTTCTGAGTGTAAGCAACTTTTGTCTTGACATCCCTTATGTGACATTTTAAAATGTCACAAATGTGTCAGAAGGTTTCTAGGTATACTCTTGAAACCCTGGTTGTGGTGGTGGAGATTTTACTGGGTGGTCAGAAATGTTTGTTGTGGTGACAAGGAGATTTGGATGGTAAGCAGCGCTTGTCTTCACATCACTTTTGTGAAATTTTGCATGGCCACAGTGCAAGTTCTAATGCTTTTACTTTTAGAGAGTTTTATTGAATCAAATGATATAATGGCTACCTTTCATTAGATTTGGGAACTCACAGAACCTTCACTTTTTCCTGGGAGTGCAGTACTTATAATACAAAGCTGTGCCCTTTCATTTTCTTTCTGTTTGTAGTTATTTAGCAAGGTGTTAGACTTCACTGTTAAGCCCAGCATTAGTTGATTACATTATTTTTTCTCCTACCTGGATGACTAGTTTCCTATTCCTTAAAATCCCAGGTGTCAGTGCCTGGATGAGTATTCTCACAGCTTCTGGCCCTGGAAGCCATCTTCTGCTGGGAAGTGTCATCTCTGATTTTTGTAGAGACAGTTTCCACCACTAAAATGGTGCCAAACACTGTTCAGTTCCAGACATAACTTTGCATGCACCGTGTACAGGAATTCTGGGAAATAGCATTGTATGTCCTTAAAGAAAGTCCAATTCATCTTATCTTGCTGTGGCTAATGACAACAAGTTTCTTTACCATGCCCTTGCTTCACCTCCATATGTCTGTCTTGCAGTGAAACACACACTTCTTGTGGCTGCAGAGTGGAGCCATCATTACTTCTCAGTTATGTTCCTGCTATTGGACGTCTCCTGTCATAACTTTGTTGTAGGTTGTATAGCTGTAGGTCTGAGCTTACTTCCTTGAGATGGAGTTTCTCTTTTTGCCACTTTCCTTGACAGAATTCCTGACATTAGGTATGTTACTGGGAAAATGAGAAACTTGCTTAGACTGTGCATTAATAATGGGATGATAAGAGTCCCATGGAGAAACATCCACAGCAGTTTCTTTAGAGCCCAAGATAAGGCTGTTGACTTCCATTTGTTGAAGGTACATTCAAAGCCGGAATATATACTGATAAGGCTGGACAACTAAGAAGTAATTTGCAAACTCGAGTAGGCAGGACATGACTCAGTCCTAGCCTGTCCACAGGAAGGTCATTATGGACTGGGAAGAGGGACAAAAGCAGTTGAATTTTTTTGTGGCATTCTCCTTTCTGAAAAATAATTCCTTACATATTATTGGTAATAATGTGATAGTGTTCAATCTCGCCGTTTGTTCTTACACATGGGTTCGGAGCCGATCCTCGGCTCCGTGCCGGCCTCTTGCAAGCTCTGCATCGAGAAGAAGCTCGAGACAATCTAATACCCACAATCCCCCTCTGCCTTTACCCCAGATCTAGTTTGCCGCTGCTGCGTTCGCATCGCTGGGAGCTAGCTCGAGCGTCTAAAGCTAAGATATAACTTTATTTGTTATATTTTATTGGATTTTCTTATTCTATTTGATATTTCAGTGATATACTGTGTGATTGTGTTGTTGACTGGTTAAATTCTCGGTACCGTTAAGCTTTTTTATCGGTTAGAATTTTTCGGGGCCTACAACCCTTCTTAAATTTAATAGGATTTGACTTTTATACCGGATTTGACAATTTTTTCTCGTTTTTGACTACATTACTGGACTTGTCTTTTACTTCTATAATGTCTGATAAGGTAAAATCAGGATTTAAGCATTGTCAGTGTGGCGAGAAAATGTCAGTGACTGACAACCATAGTTCCTGCGTCTACTGCCTTGGCCCTCTCCACTTGCAAGAGGACTGTTCCATCTGTCACTCTTTTAGTGGGAGGGTCATGACAGATAGGCGCAGGAAACTAATGGACAGAGGTTTATTAAAACCTTCTTTTCAGGAGGCTCTGGATGCTTCTGACCAGGCATCAAAATCCTCTAAGGAATCGAAGACGTCGGAGCCCAAGTCATCGGCTCCGAGCTCTTCAGCAAAGGTTAGATCACCGGTTCCACAGACTTCGGGGCCGAGTGTTCAACTGGTATCAGTTCCTGAGCCTCGAGTCTTGGAACCGGTGATGGAGCTCCCTCCTTCGACCTTATTGAGGCCGGCTCCGTCTTCGGTTCCTTCGACCCGCTCTTCTTCCAAACTCTCTGATATCGCTGTGGATCGTGTGGTGCAGAAGTTATTGGAGCATTCGGCCCTGTCCAAACTTATTTCGGTTTCCACCCAGTTGGTGTCGAAACTTGAAGGCCTCCCGGTGTCTCCATCCATTCCTCCTCCGAGACCTGTTCAGTCTTTGGAGCCGGAAGAGGCTGATCTACTGATTGTGGAGCCCTCGGGTCCAGAACTGTCTTTTTCTCGGTCTGTTCCTCTCACCTCGACTCCGTCGGACCCGATACCGGAGTCTCGGAGCCGACGGTCTGTCCTTGGTTCCGGGGCCGAGAGTCGAACCGACGTTTCGGTTCCGACTCTCCCCCTCGGGGCCTCGGCGCGGATCGATTCGGCTCCGTCCTCGGGGTCGATGCCTTTGGTGCCTGTGTCGGGGATTCTTCCCATTTCCTCGGAACCGGGAGATTCTTCGATGCGGGACCCGGGGGCGTTCGACCTAATGAGGAAGGTGTTGTCTACCCAGACAACCACATCAGTCGAAGCAACCTCTGTTAAAGGGCCGTTATCCTCCTCTGCACCCACGGCCACATCCAAGCGTCGGGCACCAGTGTCTCAGCCACCCCTGGAGGGTGCCCCCTCTTCCTCAGAGGCTTCTTCGGATGCTCCCCACGAAGAAGTCCCTAGGAAAAGATTGTGTAAGAGGAGACACTTGGATTCTCCACAAGAATCCTTGACATCTGATACTGACTTAGATGAGTCAGAAGGGTCCCCTAAGTCACCTTCAGAGGATGTCTCTTTTTCGGACATATTGGAGATCCTGAAACAGAGAGGTGACTGGCAGTCCCTTCCCCCTTCTGAGGATGAGTCAGTTTTGCTGAAGGCATTTGGTGCTCGCCCTTCCTCCTCCTGGGTCACTCCGCCCTTCGATGAATTAATGGAACTAATTGCTCGAAGGGCGTGGGAGGCTCCTGACACAGTGGAACCAGTCCCAAGGAAACCCAATAAATACATCACGGCACCTCAGGACAAGTCCTACCTGACAAAAGGAGTTCCAGTGGACGCTATGGTGGTGGCAGCGGCCACGAAAAAGGAGATGTCAGAGTCTTCCTCATCTGTCCATCCCCCTAATAAAGATTCTAGGACGATGGATAGGTACGGGAAGCGCATTTTTAGTTCAGCGGCTTTTTCCATGCGATCCCTGAACTATTTGACACGTCTACAGAGGGATCTAGTCAAAGAGTTGGGAGATACCCTCCAGGGTACTACAGATGCTGCTGTCTCGGAGAAAGTGACAGCACAACTTAATACCCTTACATCCATTGTGAACTCGTCCATGAGGCTGATTTCCTACGCAGCCGAAGGTTCGAGTAGGGCAGCAGCTTCAGCGATTGCTCTTCGCAGACAATCCTGGATGCGCTTATGTTCCTTTGCGGAAGCCTTCAAGTCTTCCTTTACTAACGCCCCATTTGACGGTGCCACTCTCTTTGGCCCCAAAGTAAAGGAGACCCTTACCCGGTGTGAACAGGAGGGAAAGACTCTGTCTGCTGTCGGAGTCCGTTTTTCCACGCCAACCAGACCGTACCCCAAAGGGCAACGTGGTGGAAAATGTGGTTTCAAAACCCCAAGGAGCTTTCTCAGGCACACAGGGAGATGCCCTCTAGAGGCAGAGGAGGGGCAGAGGTGGAAGACGCCGCCCAGGCGGCAGAGTGGGTCCGCAACATCAAGGTGACAGGGATACACTCCCTGGTAAACCTTTCCAGCACTCCTGAGAGGAGGCCCGACTGTCCTGCTCTGGAGGCAGTCGGGGTCGCTTAGCTTTATACCCTCAGGCCTGGCAAAATGTAACTACAGACAAGTGGGTAAAAAGCGTGGTTACCAGAGGTTACAACATACCCTTTCTATCCCATCCCATTCCAAAGAAAAGACTCCCAGATGTACCGCCCCATCTGCGAGAGCCAGCAGCTATAGAGATTTCAAAGCTGCTAGAAAAAGAGTCATCCAACCAGTCCCAGCGGACCAGCAAGGATTCGGGACTTACTCAAGGTTCTTTTTAGTTCCAAAGAAAACAGGGGACTGGAGGCCCATCCTGGACCTAAGCTACCTCAATACCTTCGTCAGGAAAGAAAAGTTCCGAATGGTCACGCTTCAATCGATCCTTCCATTCTTACAGAAGGACGACTGGATGTGCTCAATAGATCTAGAGGATGCATACTACCACATCAAAATGGCCAGGGCATCCAGAGATCATTTGCGCTTCCGGCTGGGGCCAGTCACTTTCAATTTCGAGCCCTGCCCTTTGGTCTGACCTCAGCCCCCAGGGTCTTCACCAAATGCATGGCAGTGGTAGCGTCTCACTTGAGACGCCAAGGATTCCAGGTGTTTCCGTATCTGGACGACTGGCTCCTTTCTGCCACCACCCAGCGTCAACTATTACAGGCCAGAGACTTTACTCTTCAACTGTGTGTTCACCTAGGAATTTCCGTGAACTTCGGAAAATCCTTGCTTCAGCCATCACAAAATATTTTGTTCATAGGAGCAGAATTAAACACACGTCAGTTAATTCTAAGACTTCCCCCGGAAAGGATACTATCACTTCAGACTCACATACGTCTTCTACTTTTGTCAAGGAAATCTCCAGCAAAACTGGTACTGAAGGTTTTGGGACTCATGTCAGCCTCCCTTATTGCAATACCCTTGGGAAGACTGCACATGAGAGTCCTTGAATGGCTACTGTTTGCACAATGGTCGTTTCAACAACTACCTCTAACACACGAGATTCTTATAACGAAAACATGCAAGACACATCTAAACTGGTGGCTTCAAACGTGCAACCTTTCCAAGGGGAGACCATTTGTGCTACCCACGCCTACAGTTACGGTGACCACGGACGCTTCCCTGATAGGGTGGGGGGGCATCTTTCAGGGACAGACAGTCCAAGGATTAAGGACCAATTTGGAGTACAATCTGCACATCAATGTTCTAGAGTTGAGGGCAGTGTTTCTAGCGTTGCAACACTTTGCTCCCCTTCTTCCTCTAGGAGCTATTGCAGTTCAGACGGACAACATGTCGGTAGTCTGGTACATAAACAAGCAAGTTGGAACCAAGTCCTATCAGCTATGCAGAGAGGCCATGAGAATCTGGCAGTGGGCGGAGTCCACGGGTCGCTTTCTAATAGCAATGCACATCCCTGGGTCATCCAACGTCATAGCCGACAGGCTGAGCAGAGCAATTCTGTTACCGCACGAGTGGTCCCTAAAACAGTCAGTGGCGAAAAGGATTTTTCGCATGTGGGGCCAGCCTTCCTGCGATCTGTTTGCGTCTCCAATGAACGCCAAATGCAGGAGCTACTTTGCCCTATTACCCCCTCCAGGGGAAGTCCCCAGGGACGCACTGATTCACGATTGGCCCCCGGGACTCCTTTATGCATTTCCTCCATTTCCCCTGATATCAAAGTTTCTCCAGAAAGCCAGAAACCTTCACAGGACAATAATCCTCATTGCCCCATTCTGGCCTTGTCAAATTTGGTTTCCCTTCCTGAAGACACACTGCATTCGGGAACCCTGGATTCTGGACCCAGAGCCAGATCTGTTGACTCACTCGTCAGGGGTTCCCCATCCCGCCACTCCGGTCCCTCCATCTAGCAGCTTGGCTGCTCCAGTTCCCAACTTAGCCAGGTCTGATCTTCTTTCGCCAGCAGTTCGAATATATTGGTGGCTTCTCATAAAGCTTCCACTACTAAAACATATTCTAGTAAATGGAAGCGATTTGTATTCTGGGCTTAATACACAGCAAGTGGATCCTTTTATAGCTCCTTTGAATAAAATATTAGAGTTTTTAACGGACTTATTCCATCAGGGTGCTTCTCCTGCTACACTAAGGGTTCAATTGGCTGCCATTTCAAATTTCCATGTGGAAGAATGTGGGGCTCCTGTTATGGCCCACAGACTTTGCAAAGCCTTTTTAAAAGGGGTTTTTCACATTAGACCACCAGTCAGATCTCCTACGCCACCTTGGAGTCTAAACTTGTTGTTATCTAAATTAATGTTGCCCCCCTTTGAACCTGCCTCTTCTTGCCCATTAAAATTTTTGTCCTGGAAGACTCTTTTTGGTAGCCATTACTTCCGCTAGGCGAGTATCTGAACTTCAGGCTCTCTCCATCAAGCACCCTTATTTGATCTTTCACTCTGACAGAGTTTCTCTTCGAACCAATTCATCCTTCCTCCCTAAAGTGTGTTCTATTAACAATATTAATCAGTCCATTGAATTACCCACTTTCTTCAAAAATCACTCCAACAAAATGGAGTATATGTTGCACAAATTAGATGTTCACAGACAACTAAGATTTTACTTGGATAGAACAAAAGATCACAGAAAAACTGATCAACTCTTTGTGGCTTTTGCTGATAGCAGGAAAGGACTAGCAGTTACCAAAAGAACTCTTTCTAAGTGGTTAACGGATTGTATAATCTATGTCTACGATTCTTCAAATCAAACTCTTTTGCACAAACCCAAAGGACATTCCACAAGGTCAGTGTCTACATCTTTGGCTCATGCAGCCCGCCTACCACTGGACGCTATTTGTGCGGCTGCTACTTGGTCTAAGCCACATACATTCATTTCTCATTATAAGGTAGACAAGGCTTCTAGGGACAGGGCAACCTTTGGTTCCACTGTGCTCAAGAACGTCCTTCCGTGAGTTCCTCAGGAACAAGGAGCTAGGGACGCTACCCATGTGTAAGAACGGCGAGATTGAACACTATCACATATAGAAGTTATGTCCTTACCATAACGTTCCATGTGGAGTGTTCATCTCGCCTTTGTTCTTACATTCCCACCCTCCCGCCCTAGGAAGAACGTTCTTTTGATGCCTGGCCAGGAACATCCTGCTGCTGCTGCAAATATTGTGTACATAGTTGGCATATATATATATATATATGTCTATTTGTCTTTCTATATATAGTTATGTATAGATTCTTATTTCTGTGCATATGTGATGTAAGCATGAATGTGCTCTCTCTGGAGATTGGTTTGCTTGCAAACTAGATCTGAGGTAAAGGCAGAGGGGGATTGTGGGTATTAGATTGTCTCGAGCTTCTTCTCGATGCAGAGCTTGCAAGAGGCCGGCACGGAGCCGAGGATCGGCACCGAACCCATGTGTAAGAACAAAGGCGAGATGAACACTCCACATGGAACGTTATGGTAAGGACATAACTTCTATTTTTGAACTGCTTCCTGAAATTTTTGCTATTTCAGGAGCAGTCTTGGATGCCTTCTACAAATATGGCACTCTGGAAGTTTATTTATTTACACCTTGAGAGAATTCTGTATTATTTTTTCCTTCGGGCAGAAAAAGGGGGTGGTAGGTGGTAGGTATCTTCTCCTTAGTCCATTATCTCCTGGTAAAGTTCCTTGCAAAGATACGAAGAATGTTTTTTGATTGTCAGCAATCAAGACTGTATGCAGACCATTTGAATCTTGGCCTGACTGGAAACTGTTGTAATCTAGTTAGTGAGAACTCCAGGACTGCCAGATAAAGACCACTTTATCCAATGGACTGGTTCCTCTTGTAATGCCAGTTCAGCCACCAGCTGTTCAGATGAAATTTTACAAGTGCCTGATGCTGCCAGAATCCCCTTTTATATTAGCAGTTGTAGGATCATTTGGAAAACATTTTCCATTTGGATCCAAAGACATTACCTCCCACTTACTGTCTGTCACTATATGAACGTGCCTTTCCAGTGTGTGTGTGTGTGTGTGTCTGTGTGTGTGTGTGTGTGTGTGTGTGTGTGTGTGTGTGTGTGTGTGTGTGTATGTATGAGTATGTATGTATGTTTATGTAATAAAAGAGACAACCGACAAGAACAAATTTATTTTGACAATGTCCTATTAGTCAATGAGAAGGAGAGACCTGTAGAGTTAATTCCCAGGAACCTGTTTGAAACCTGTGTATTTTATGTAAACTACCTAAATACTTATCCAGCAAGTACAAAGGAAAAATTTCAAATAGTTAAGCCAACATACTATTTAAAAGATCTTGAATAACTTACTTCAGTCGTTTTGTTTGATCTCACTGTCAATCAAAAGTCATTAAGCACTCAAATGCAGGTTATTTTTTAATGCTACTTCCTGTAACTTGATTTAGTAAGGTCCAGTAGCTAATCAGCTGTGAGATGATCCTCTGACCCCCCCCCAATGCTGTCTTTATTAACAGTTTTATTAAAAAACAATAGAGAAATATTTCTAGTTAATTACATTGTGTAGGTTTAGAGGTGGTTTCTTTAAATAATCATCACCTCTCTTTTCAAAAGCATGGAGTGAGATACCAGCATGAGAAAATGGTAAGAAAAGCTGGCTTATTATGGTCTGCCTAGAAAGAGGGATCACTTGTAGAAAGCAGTTAGCTTGGTGTATATAGTTTGGGAACTCACATGTGAAGTGTCAACACCTTATCTAGTGTCTCAGCCTTTCACCCATTGAGTGCTTGGATTGACCTTGAATTAGATAAAAGTAGGTGCATAAAAAGTGAATGATAGGAGGAAGAATGTGAGCCGACATCTTATTATCTGATAGGAATTAAAGTTAGATCATAGATTGTCTTTTAGAGGAGGAGCAGGACACAATAGGAAACAAGTTAATGGCTCATTTGTTATCTGAGCGTTTTTTTTCAGAGGAAGTCATTAGTGTATGGCATAAATTTTCTGAAGTGCACAATTGAGGAATGCATAAGCATAATTAAAACATTTCTTTTTTGAACAGTGAGAAGAATGAGGATATTAACATGGAGTTGTAGCTTGTCCGTGGGATAGGATACTGAGCAGACTTCTTCTGTCAGACTGTTAATAGTGAACTGACAAGCTGTTTGTTTCAATGCTTCACTGTGCTGGAAATGTAAAATATAAATTTGACTTGAAGGATAGAGAATTGTGGCTTACTGCTAGTGTTCTCCCAGAGTCAATTTATTTGGCTTATTTAAAGCACTTTTGACCCATGTCTTTGGTCTAACATTATGAAGGTGTTGTTCTCAACCTTTCCACCTACCATCATATGGCGTAGTATAGACCTTTGGCCCAGCATAGGTTAACAGATCATTTATGGTGTATGTATGTGTAATTGCTGTGGTAGACATGCTCCAGCAGGCTTCCTAGCAAATGTTTAGCTCATAACCCCACATTCTGGAGATTTCTATGCTTAACGCTCACGCTTACTACTTTTAAGCTTCCTTAGTCTGAAACTATCAGTTTTGCTCTTTAAAACCTCAATGGCATTAATCACCTTACCACAAGAATTTCAGATCTCCGCACTGTTTTATGTAAGTAGCCTTTTTGTTGTTCAGAGAAAGGTCACTGAGAACATACTTGCATTATTTTCTTGAAGATGTTTCTATATTTGAGTCCCCTCCCAGACAGCCATATCACCTCCCAATCTTTCTTCGATAAGCCCAGAATAGCACTTCCTTTACACTGTAGGTGTGAACCAGCAACTGCTGCTCCTTTTTGGGAAAATTAATGGTTTCCACTTAGTAAAACCTACTATTCAGGTCTTTACTTTCCCTTTGTGAAAGGGAATAAGCAATTGCATACCATTAATTACAGTGTCTTTATGCCATTATTAATGCTGTGAAAGAAAGTTCCACTTCAGAGACTCCTGCCTCCAATTCATTTTAGAAGTGTGTCTACAGCTGATACTAGAAACAGAGCTGTCCTAGTCCTGTATACATGCTTCTGTTAAGGACTATACCTTGCATTTATTGTATAGGGGCATACTCCTTTTGGCAAGCCTGTTGTGTAAAGCATCTTTACTTGGATCATTCTTTCTTCTGCTTTTGACCACACTTGGTTACAATAAACTGTGTGGCAGTCTATTCAGTATGATGGTGCTACCTTGTGAGTACTTGCCATATCAACAGAGCTTTGAAAGTTTTACTTATCAACCTCTGTTCCCCTTTTAATCTGTATTCTCTTCTCAGCCTAGGTTGAATGTGAATGCTCTTCTCAGCTTAGGAAGTTCTTGCCTTAGTGACATTCTTATTGCATTTTTATTTTTCACGGCAATTAACTAGCTCACTTGAGGATAAAGAACTGGGACTATGGTGTTCAAAGCACCATTTAACTGAGTAGCATTTAATGCCATTTTGGACTATGAAAAGGAGGGCTACTGTGGCCATAGCCAGAGTATTTTTTCCCACTTAATGGTAAGAGTGGAAGGATCATGCCATTGATTGACTGTTTTCGGCATTTGTCTTAGAAAAAATATGCAAGTATAGTAAGTTTTCACACAGTGTACCTTTTTTTCAGCAGTGGTTAGTTAGCCTCAGCTAATCTAATTATAGTATACCCTGATCTTACTTCATGAAAGACTCATGTGGCAATGTAATAAATGAGCTTCTACTCATTTTAAAGCACCTTGTTGGCAAAAGAACGGTGCTTAAAGTTTTGTTAAGAACATCTGTCATGCTGGAGCTTAACAGTGGCCACCATGGTATAGTGTCTGAAGCATTTTCACAGCTTTAAAAAGCTAGCCAACACTTAGGTGTAAAAAACAAATTTGTAGCAGAGTGTAAAAAACAAACTTGTAGCGGAGTGAAGTGTCTATTTGGAAGCATTTGCTCATCAGACAGACACTTCACTTCTGCCTGCTATGTGGCTGCATTGTATCCTTGGTTGGGTTCATCTTCATTGCTCAGTTTGGCAGAATTTCAGGAAGTCCCTGTGCTGGGGACATTGTGTGCTTCCTTTGTATGGCTGCCATTTTTTTGTTGGCTACTCACATGTTTAGTTCTCAGTCCTTTTTTGAAGTTTTCTGAGTTCATTATGTCACAAACATATATACAGAGTGTCTGTGTAGCCATTTAATTATCATCCAAGACTCCACCTGGCACAACCTCCATTGTCTCAGGTGGAACATGACTTAAAATATTGCTAGTATTGTCAGCATTCCAGCCCTGCCTGTCCCTTCTCTTTTGATTCAGAAGATAGTGGCCTGCAAGAGCAGTTTATTTTTTTTACTTATTTATTCTTTGCCAGCTGGGTTAGTTCCACAAGGTTAATGGCCAGTTTTCAGGGAAGACATAAGCCGGTATTTACAGTACTCCGAGAAATTTGGTCAGGGCTTCAAGGAACGTCCCTCTACTCTTTTTGATAGGTGTCACTGGATCTTTTACATCTACCTGAGATGTTACCAGCTCATATGGGACCTCGATTTGACGTCTCATCTGAAGGGCGGCACACTGAGGAATGCAGCACTCCCATGCCTATCTACAATATTTTATTTTATTTATTTATCCTTTATTGACCAGGTTAGTCCCACTAGGCTATTAGCCTCTTCAGGGGAGACCTGAGGTGGTATTTATACTACTAATATCAGCAGTCCAGTCAGTTGGAGTGGATATAGAACCCACCGCCAGTTAGTCTTTTAGCACTAAAGGTGAGTGTGCTACCTGTTGCAAAACTGACACTGCTGTTCACTCAGGGAATGGTGGGAGGGCCACTCTGCAACAACAGGCATAGATCTGAACATCTACACAAGGAGTGACATTCAAAGGCTAGGTCGTATCCTAGCCCGCATGCACACAAGTTCAGCATTAAGCCATAATCTCTATGTACATTCTATGCCTCCTCCTGAGATAATTAGTGCTTGAGCTTATACCTCTGTTCCACCTCATTGAAGATGCTAGGACAGCAGGAACATGCCTTCAGCTTCCACTTTTGTGAGGAATGCACTCTGGAATGCCAGCACTGTTTGGCCTACATTTGGAAGTTTGAGAGCCTTGACCAACCCACCTAATCTCAGAGAGAAGACCTTTGAGTCATCCAGCCATGAGTCGTTGGAACTGTATATGGACCTTCCCAAAGAAGACTTTCCTCAAAACAAAGCCATGATGAGGCCTGAAAGGCTTCCTGCAACAGCACTCATATCTCAGAGTCTAGACATTATACAAATGCTTACTTGGCGGGAGCTAGAGTCATAGGTACAGGAGTGAATCCTTAAGGAATAAAATCTGAGGCCAGTTCTGGATCCAGTGTAAGCATCTGTCTCCTGTGTGCCACCTTTGGTCAGGGTGAGAACATGCATCAGCTCCCTGTTGCCTAATAACATGACATGCAAGACTGTGCAAGCTGTTACTGTCTGGTGGTAGTGGACATTGGAATCCATGATAGTCAGGATTCTGTGCATTTTTAAATCCCTGAGTAGGAGACCCTTAGCAAGCACCCAAATGCTGACTCTTGTTTGATCTCTTTATTTTGGTTCCAGAAACCACATTATTTGGTTTCCTTCCATCTAGTAAAGAGTTCATTGCTTTAGACATGTGTGATTGAGAGTGTGGATGGTGTTCAATGGATGTGATGACACCTTTTGAGACATCATTGTGTGAAAGCCACTCATGGGATTCTTTCAGTTTGCTGTGTGTGGCTTTCATTTTCAGTACACATTGTTGCCATCTGTGCTTCCTTAATCATCAGTTGGCTTCACCAAGGTTTGCTGGTCATGGTGACCAGTACCTTGTAGAAAAAAGTTTCTGTGCATTCCTGTACATGAATGACTTGCTCCTCCCTGCAATAGCTGCAGTCCCTGGGGTTGCCATAAATTGGCAGATGTCTTATCTGACAATAGCCTTCATAGATGTTGAGCTGGTCAGTCTTTTCTACCCCTTATAGTGACCCCAGGGAGATCATGGCCTTTTCCAGCTAGATAAAGGTACGTACAATGTGATGTGTAGATCTATATCTAGACTGTGCTGGGTGCCTGGTTTTAATAGCCAGAACATTTTTCATGATTCTGCCTGCAAGCCTGAGGATACTGGTGTTGCAGCAGATTGCGGATTGTAATGGTTGCACATCTAGTACTCTCTTATGAACATTCTCTTAGCATCAAGTCATGCTGAAGATGCTAGAGTGGTGGATCATCCCTGCTAGTCTTCTGATGGGACTTTTTCTTCTGCAGCTGACTCTGTAGCAGATTCTGATGATTGACACTTTTCTTTTGAGGTAAGGAAGAAAACTGGGCTGTCACATATTGCTGGATGGGGGTGTCCTATTGATCATTTCAAGCTTACTGGAGGAGACAAAGCCACTTCCCAGAAGTATCCTCACTTGTCCAGCCAACAAAGCCCTTCATGTGGTACCTAAATGAGTAAGTGGGCAAGAAGTAATACCTGCTATGCAGAGAAGCAGATTTGGTCTGGCAATGGGCAAGTGACAAGGGTCAGCTTTCTATCTCAGTTTCCATTTCCAAGGAACTGAGTAAGCTGATGAACTTTTAACATGCTCATCCAGTCCTGTCATGAAGCTGTGGATACAATTGTTATGCTTATTACAAGTATTTCAGCAGTGTGCACTCCAGTGATCAAAGTGTTGAAGGTGGGCCTGCTTCTCCTTCTGCTTAGTATTGCAGGTTAAGGGGAGCTAGACATGGGTACACCTTCCCTTCCGTGGCACAGGAGGCTCCTCTACACATTCCTGACATTTACAGTAGTTCCCAATTTCACTGCAAATGTTAGCAAAGAAATACTAAAACAACTTCTCATTGCCTGTTGATAGCCCAGAAGGGTATGATTTCAGACAATGAAGTCTGTGGTGAGACAAAAACCTCTTTCTTTTGTTGTTAGGCTAGGATGTCCACCATGGTTAGAGCAGCAACCAGTTCCACTGTAAACTCTGGCTGCTGCAGTAGAGTTCCTCATCTTACCTTATTTGTTGGCTGGAGTTGCAGGGGTTATTGAGATTGAGAGGAAGCCACCAGTGAGTTGACTCTTGCCTTCAAATGGAAATATTTCCAAGGTTCATTAAAATTATACCCTTCATTTAACTTACAGCTATCCCTGATCTATTTTGAGCACTTTTAGGATTCAGTCATTTCACACTCAGTGTGCATAGTCTGCTGTTTCTGTTTATCATGACCTTGTGGAGGAAGGACTACAGACCATTATTAGCGTCAGGTAGCTCCTTAAAGGATTGTTGCACGTTTCCCATCCAAAATATTTGAACTTCATGGTTGACAGGCTTAAGCATCACCATTTTAGTTTTTTAACTCAGCAGTATTAAAGTCTTTCTTGGAAGATTGCTTTCCTGATGGCCCTCACCTCTGCACTTGGGATCTTAGAGCTCCAGGCTGTTATTTTTGTGGAACCGTATCTTGTCTTTTACAAGGATTAGGTGTCACTTAGGATGAATCCATACTCCCTTCCAAAGGTATTATCCTGTTGTCCTTGAACCATTATATTCATGTCATAGATTATTTTGCAGGAGCAAACACTGTGCCCCATTGGGGTTCTTTTTTTTGTTTATCCTTTTTTTTATTGCTGCTTGTGGGGTTTCATGTCATCCAAGAAGGGTAAATGCCAGTATGGGAGACAGATTCCCCATAAAGTCTGCCACAACCAGTGTCTTGTTTGCTTAGGTGCCTCTAATGACCATAATTCCTGTTCCATTTGTCAGGCTTTTGTGCCTAAAACCCCTTCATAGTAGACTTATCTTCTTTTCTTCTTTCGTGCTCTATCTTGAAAATCAGCTTCTTAACCTTCTTGCGAAAGACACATTGGAAGGTACCTTTCTGCTCTGAGGACAACTGTCAGTGAAGAAGAAGGCCATTAAGCCTAGGCCAGAATCATCTGCTGTTCAGCCTCCGCTGGACATCTCTCCCAAGCAAGTGAATGCCTGGAGGTTGGCCCGGCTTTGTTATTGGATTCCTGTGCTGCGACCAGGTTAGAAACCGGCAGGGATCTGACTTTCAGCACATCCAAGGAGGCATTGCAGATATCAGTTACAGATGTTCAGGGGAACCACAGCTGATTATTTTTGAGGGACCCAGGGTTGTTCCTCAAATATTAGTCAGAGAACTCCCTTCTACCATCCTTGAATGCTGTCCTGGGCCAGAGCCTTCCAAATTTTATAAGGCAGACATCCCATTGAAGAAAAGGCAAAAGACTAAACATATTTCTTCTACTTCTAAGGATTCATAGAGTGAATGGAAAGCCTTCACTCAGGGTTTGTTTAGTGCTTTGATGGCATTGAAACCTCCTCAGAGAGTATCTGTTCTAGCCCCCAGGTCCTGTACTCCCCTAAAAAGACTCAGGGGACAGGATTCTTCTGAGGAGGAGCTGGATTCAGATGAAGGATCCATTACTTATTCTTCTCAGATTCTCTCTCCTTTGGACTATGGATGAGAGGAAGAGGAATCTATCAGTCCTGATACTCTCTCTGAAGAGATTTCTTTTGGGGACACAATCTCCAGGATGATGGAGTTCTTTAAATGGGATTGTGCTCAGGTGTGTAAGGTACATAAAATATACTGTGAGTTGCTGCAGATGGATTCTCCTAAATCTTCTGCTGTTCCTCCTGTTTTGGCTGCCTTGTTGGCTGCATTTTCCAGTGCTTCTAAGGCTGCAGACTCTCAGCCCCCTGCTCCCAAAAAAAACTTGATAGATTCTATAGGGTGCCCGAGGACTGTAAATTTTTGTACAAGTGTCCTTCTGCTGACTCCTTGGTGGTGTCTGTAGCTTCTGAGAAGCCCTCTCAATTGCTTCCTTCTCCCAAGTTACTGCCCTCTGATAAAGATAGCAGGACCATGGAAAGGCTATGCAAGAAGGTTTACACCTGTGCTACCCTGGCTTTTATGGCTGTTAATTAACAAACCTATATCTCCAAGTACTTGTCGGCACTTCTATCCCAGGCTTGTCAGGTTATTTTTGATCTTCCAGACTCTAAGGGTAAAACTTCTGCTCTTTCCCTGTTACTGCCTTCATCCCAAGTGACTCGTCATTCCATCAAGTGCAGTTATGATGCAGCAAATGCTTCTTCTAGGGCTGCTGCTTTTGGGTCAGTGATAAGGAGGTAATCTTGGCATTGGCTTCAACCTTTGCCTGATCATATTAAGGCTAAGTTGATGGATGCCCCCCTTGGTAATAAACATTTGATTGCTTTAAGTCCTTTCAGGATAAGTGCAGGGCTTTACAGGAACTTAAATGTGTTTGTTTCTCCTGTGCCCAGATTTCAGAGGAACTACCCCAATAAGCCAGCCTTTGTTCGCAGGCAATCTCACCCTTCTCTTAAAGGCAAAAAGAGTGGCAAGCGGGCTCCTTCTGCTAAGACTGCTCAGACTTCAGTGACTCAGAAGTCTCCTTTTCTAGAAAACACAGGTGCTGTCTGACTTTTCTATTCTTCCCAGCCACTTTTCTCTTTACCTTTCACTCTGTCTTCCTGTTTGGCTACATATAACTCAAGATTCCTGAGTCCTGTCCATTATTCGCCAGAGGTATTTCATGGTTCGGAAATCCCTTCCCCTTTTATGGGTGTTTCTCAGCCCCCTCAGGAGCAACTCTCCTTCTTTCCAGAGGTATTGCAGGACCTTTTCACTCAGGGTACTATTCAGGAGGTAAGAAGAATGACACAACTAGGATTCAGTGTAGAAAAATTTAATAAAATCCCTAGTGCCTTTTATTCTCCTTTGAAGGCTCTAAGCCGAGGCGCTAGGGATTTTATTAACTTTTTCTACATTGGATCCTGGTTGTGTCGTTCTTCTTGCCTGGCCAGAAGTGGTGGGTGTGTTTTTTGTTGTTGCTACTATTTAGGAGGTGCGTGTGTCCCAAAGGGGGAGGGAGTTTTACTCCAGGATTTTTCCTAGTACCCAGAAAGGAATGTACTTGGAGACTAATTCCAAATCTCTCTCATCTAAACATTTTCTGAAGGTGCCCTCCTTTCAACTTGTTTCCCTTCAGACTTTGCTCCCTCTTTTGCTTCCTCAGGCTTATATGGTGTTTCTTGATCTCAAGGATGCTTATCTCCATATTCTGATCCATCCCCTTTTCAGGAATTTTTATGTTTCTCTGTTTATTCCTGGCATTTTCATTTCTCTGCTTTCCAATTCTGCTACCCCAGGGGGTATTCACCAAATGCTTCACTCCTGTGATTGCTTTTTGCAGGATTTAGGGGATCCAGGTATTTCCTTACTTGAATGACATCCTATTTCAGGCATCCTGTCTAGAGATCCTGTTGCAAAATCTTCATTTTATCATTTCTATTTTGCAAAGCCTGGGGTTCACTGTAAACTTCAAAAGGTCTTTTCTGACTCCTCAGGGCCATGTTTTTTCAGGGGTGCAGGATTCAGATGGTGCCTATGGTGGCATCCCTGCCTCTTCCCAAGGTCTTGACACTCATTTGTGGCCTCTGTTACAGCCAGCGAGTTTCTGAGAGCACTGGGATTCATGGCATCTACTATCCCTATGCTCCCTCTGGCCAAACTCCACATGAGAAAGTTTCAGGTGGTTTTTGAAGGCAGTTTGGCTTCAATATGTGCATCCCCTAAAATTTGTAGATGTTCTTCATGTTTCACTGTTGCAGTCATCACCTGTGGGTTATCCCTGTTGTGGTAGCCCTCGGCCGGCCCGAATACCAGAGTCAATGTTTTTCTGCATCAGCTGCTGTCACTTGTTGATTGATGTCAGAACGTCAGTGCTATAAAGCAAGGCAGCTGACGCCATTACATCAGTCTTTCTTGCCGTGTAGCCCATAGCAAAAGCAGTTCGCAAGTGTGCCAGTCAGTCGCTACCAGAGCTCGAATTACACTTAAAAACATCTAAAGCTAAGTACCCCATTGAGGATCCTTTTTTCTTGCACTAACCGATGTCCAAAAGAGTTAACAATTGTCTCACATGTGGAAAGCAGATCCCACACCGAGACTTCCATTCATACTGTTTCACTTGTTTAGGCCCAGACCACGATGTCCCCCATTTCCAGTTCTGTGCCCTCCTTTAACACGAGAACCATTTGTCATAGAGCTGTTATTGTAGACAGGTATTTTCGTCTTCCATCTTCACATTCCGAAATGGCGGCCGTTAGCCAACAAGCTGAAGACATTCCGAAAAAACATTCAGATAAAGATAGAGACAGACCACATTAGGCTAAGCCTTCCTATGACACTACCACTAAGCAGGTCATCAGTTCTCCGGAATTCTGTGAGGTGCTTTTGCAGCCCCTGATGCCCGATATATCTACTCAGACCTCTATTGAGACGCTTTCAGAGTCCTGTATGCCACAGAAATATTCTTTGTCTTCTGAGCCTTTGGTTGTCTCTGCCTCGGTTGGGTCCAGAGCTATGATGCAGCCACTGGCTGCTAAGGAGGCCTTTCGCACTACCGATTCTAGACACAAACAGACGTCTTCTTATTGAACTACTGTTTCTCTCAGACTTAGGGATACTCTTAGGCCTAGAAGCCAGGCCTCTCCTAGAAAATCTACCTCCTGCCACCATCTTACTCCTGCTCCACCACCCCAGATGGCAGAGGATCTTATTTCCCTATCAGGGGTAGTCAGGCCACAACTTCTAAAAGAAAAAGATACCCTTCTCCTGAACTACTGATGGAGCAGGATTCTGAGGAATCTGATTATTCAGATTTTAGAGAGGAACAACAACCTCTGACTGCTTATGAGGATTCAGATGCAGAAGAATCCATTCCTTCTGCCTCCCCACCAGAATACCTTTCCTTTGGGGAAACCTTTCACACCCTCAGGGAACATTTCCACTGGGAATCTCCGGACTTCCCTCAGTCTAAGAAAAGACGAAGAGAGTTTCTAGACGTGCCCCAGCACAGACCCATGGCCATCCCCCCTATCTTAGAAGTGGTGGATGATGTTTTACATGAATCCATCTTAGCCCCTGATGCCCTCCCACCTACTCCCAGTAAACCTGACCTGTATTACAGAGTACCAGATTCTCAGAAATACCTGTACAGAAATCCTGCTGCAGACCCGGAGATCATTACACAGGGACCTAAAGGAGCTAAGGCTAGTTTTGCAAAGAATCCTGTTCCTTCTGACAAGGATTCCAGAGTTCTGGACAGATGGGGTGAAAAGTTGTACACCTCTGCAAGCTCTGTAGCCTTGGCTATCAGAGCACTCAGCTGTCAGTTCTATATGTTAAAATATCAACAACACACTTTGGCACTATTAAAGCAAAAGATTTCTACCTTTCCTAACTGTGCCATTTCAAGAGAATTAGCAGATTTACTGCACTCTACTTGTCAAATGACCAAGCACTCATTACACTGCGGATATGATGCCCTAGAAGCCTCAAGCAGGGCAGCAGTGTCAGGATCGGTCATTAGGAGACATGCATGTTTGAAGGAGCAACCTCTCCCTGATCATGTCAAGTCTAAATTAATTAATACACTCTTGGATAAGGGCCGCTTGTTTGGAATAAAAAGCAGAAGAGGTGCTTAAAAAGATGGAAGACAAAGCAAAATCTATGCGAACATTAAAAGATTTCTTTCAGGTTTAACCTCCTAGGTTCAGCAGGAGCTTTCCCTCTATGCACTGGTCCTTTCCTGCACCTAACAGACAGGAGCAAGGTAAGCCCTGCAGGGACAGACCACACAGGCCCCTATCCCAGGGACAGCAGAGAACAAACAGTGGACCACTTCCACCCCAAAGACAGGGAGTTCTAAGCCATCCTTCTTTGGCAAAAACTCTCAATGACTCCATCTCTCACCTCTTGCCCTCCTTTCACTCCCCAAAAGCTGGGAGGAAGGTTCTCCCTCTGCAAAGAAAATTGGCATTCTGTAACAAAGGACCAATGGCTCTTAAAGATAATTTTCCAGGGATACAAATTCGCTTTCAATGAACTCCCAATTTCAAGAGAGGTACCCAGACTTTCCTCCAAATCAGTGGGCAGAGGTATTGAAACAAGTCCAGACTCTCATATCCTAGGGGGCAGTAGAACCTGTTTCCACAGATCAAACAGGCAAAGGCTTTTATTCCAGACTATTCCTTGTTCCCAGAAAAGAGGACACTTAGCGCCCCATCCTGGATCTATCCATTCTGAACACTTCCCCGATGGTCCCCAAATTCAAAATGCAAACTTTGCAGCAGGTGCTGCCTATGCTGACAAAAATGCCTGGTTAGTGACGGTAAACCTAAAATATGCCTACCTCCACATCCCCATAAGGGAATCCTGCAGGAAATTCCTGTTCTTCAGAGCAGGCTCACAACACTTTCAGTTCTCTGTGCTATGCTTTGGCTTATCTGCTGCTCCCACAGTATTCACAAAATGCTTAGCCCCGGATATACCATTTTGCAGACAGAGAAATATACAGACATCCCTTATCTGGACGACTGCCTCATTCAGGCAGAGTGCAAAGAAAAGCTGCTCCAGGACCTCCTCTTTGTCAAAACCCTCCTAACTTCCTTAGGGTTCAACATCAATGAGAAGAAATCAAAGCAAACACCCTCCAGCAGGATCATTTTCTCGGGAGTACTGCTGGACACAGAATCCAAAATGGCCTTCCTGCCCCAGAAAAGCAGAGCTTCCTGCCTCTCTGCCTTTACCCAGCTGTCTTCCAGAAGTCACCTCACAGCAAGGAAGTTCCTGCAAGCCTTCGGGTATATGGCATCTTGCATCCTTCTAATTCCTCTGGCCAGGCTCCACATGAGAAAACTTCATTGGTATCTAAAGAACATTTGGTGTCAGCACTCTCAGCCTCTAGAGACCTCACTTCCTCTGATCCACTGTATAAGGGCCGAGTTTCTCGGTGGGCAGGGGCCTGTGCCAAGAACAAGGGTCTTCTCTTCATCCTCTGCTCTACTGGGCAGACCATCACCACTGACACCTCAGACATTGCTTGGGGCACTCAACTAGCAGGCAGGTGCAACCAAGGTCTTTGGGATGCCAAGCAGCTTCCCTTACACATCAACCAGAAGGAAATGATGGCAGTACAAAAGTTTCTGACATCCTGAAAATCCCATCTCAGGCCAGTGGTTCTCCTTATCAAAACAGACAACACCACAGTAATGTGGTGCATCAACAAACAGGGAGGGACCCAATCTTACCCTCTGTGCAGGCTAGCCATGATCCTCTGGCTTACAGCCTCCTCCATGGGATTGCACAGAATAGCCTAATAACCTACCAGGGATCAACACCACTCTGGCAGACCACTTAAGCAGAAACTTACTGGACCCCCACAAAGGGCAACTCCACAGAAAAATCTTTTTGCAAGTTACTCAGGAATGGGGAACTCCGGAGGTGGATCTCTTGCATCTATATCATGTTATCGAAATCATACTACATCGAATCATACAGTCGAGCTCTAGTGATCGATGTAGTAAGACATCGAATAACATTTAAAAAAACAAAAATATAAACTAACTAGCGTAGGCAAGGGGGCAAGCCCCCCTACAACCCCACACCCCCTCATCAAATATTCCAACTCCGAGACCGCACTACATTGAGGTAAATGGAAATCTCCCCCTATGGAGATTTCCATTTACCTGCACAATGTTCTGCTCTTTCGATGTGGTGCCGACAATATCAGCTTCGATATTGTCAGCTTTCGACATCGTAAAGTAGACCCGATCTCTTTGCTTTGCACCTCAACCATGAGCTACAAAAATTCTGTACCAGGTAGTATCACTACCTAGCGTGGAAGGTGGATGCCTTGACCTTCCCCTGGAACTCCCTCTTTGTGTATGCATTCCCTCCTCTGCCTCTTATTCCCAAAGTGCTGATCAAGGTAAGGGAGGAGAGACCAAAGGTCATCCTCATTGCTCCAGATTGGCCCAGACAGCATTGGTGCCCCTTACTGCGCAGCCTCCCAGGCAGCTTACCCTGATCTCAGACCTCTTGACTCAGATGGGGGGATGCTGCACCCAGACTTTCAAACTCTCAGCATGAATAATACCCTAAAAGCAAGCAAGGGGCCTCTGTTAAGCAAACCGGTCCTAGACATTATCACAGAGGCCAGAAGGCCCATTACCAGAAAATCTTATGCAGGAAAATGGAAAAGATTCTGCTCCTGAAGCCAGTCCAGAGGGGGCAGTTCCTCACAACCTTCCAGCCCTCTTATCCTGGAATATCTAGCAGAGTTACTCAATAGTTGCCTCTCCTTCTCTTCTATTAAAGTCCACGCCTCAGCCATTTCAGATCATTTTGATACAAACCAGCCCCTTTTCTCACATCCTTTGATTAAACAATTCCTCAGAGGGGCTTCTAATATCAGACCTCCCAGAAGGTCACCCACACCAGCCTGGGACCTGAATTATGTTTTGGAAAAACTAACCTTACCACTCTTCAAACCTGCTGTTTCAGCAGAACTGAAATGCCTCTCCTGGAAGACTGCTTTCCTACTAGCTATCACCTCCGCCATAGGGGTTTCAGAACTTCAGGCACTGATGGCCATTGAGCACTTCATCATTTTCCATGCAGACAAGGTCTACCTGAGGACTAACCCCTCCTTTATGCCTAAGGTGGTATCTAATGTGACTTTCAACCAGGCCATACATCTACCCATTTTCGTTCCTAACCCTCAAAACAAGGGGGAAAGAATTCTGCACTCACTAGACGTGCACAGACAGCCCAGATACTACCTGGACCATACTAAACCCTTCAGGAAAACAGACCAACTTCTTGTCAGCTTTGCCCCAGGGGCAGAGAGGAAGCCCATTTCCAAGCAAACCATTTCAAATGGATATCACACTGTATCCATTTCTGCTACAGATTACATGGGAAACCACCCTCTAAGTCTATTCGTACCTATTCCACTAGGGAAGTCTCCACCTTCACAGCATTCCTTGGAGGACTTCCCACCAAGGACATCTTGGAAGCTGCCACCTGGACCTCTGTCCATACCTTTACAAAGCATTACCACCTAGCTCTTTTCCCTAAGGCTAAGCCAATGTTTGCCTGTGCAATTCTGCAGGGCATGCTTACTCATCCTTAGGTCTCTAACAAATCCTTCCACCCATCTCCTCAGCTTTGGGGATCCTCCCACAGGTGATGACTGCAACAGTGAAACACGAAGAACATGGTACAGTTGTGTACACTTACCATAAATGTAGATGTTCAAGTGTATTCACTGTTGCAGTCCTGGTTTCCCCTCCCTCCTTCCCCCTTATATCCTCTTTCCTTAGGAGGAAATAAGCTTACCACTTTACCATATTTCCTTGGGCTTCTGACTGGTTAGGGCAAGAAAAACTGATGTAATGGCGTTGGCTGCCTTGGTTTATAGCCCTGACGTCCTGACATCAGTCAACAAGCAACAGCAGCCAACACAGAAAAACATTGACTCTGGTATTTGGGCCGGCCGAGGCCTGCCACAGCAGGGATAACCCACTGGTGATGACTGCAACAGTGAATACACTTGAACATCTATATTTATGGTAAGTGTACACAACTGTCCTTTCTTCTTCTACCTTGTCATAGGAAGGAACTCCACTGGTGTATCCAGCAGTTGTCTCTAAATCCATGGCTCCCTTTTCATCCCCCTCTTCCCCCTCAGGAGCTGTTCACAGACATTTCAGATGTCAGATGGGGAGCAGCTTTTAGTTCCCTAAAGGTACAGAGGGTTTGTTGGCCTCTTCAACAGGAAGAGCACATCACTGTCAAGGAGATGAGAGCTCTTTTGCTGGTGCGTCAGGTGTTTCATCCTCAGTTTTGCCTACGACCTCTCAAGCTATATAACAGACAATACCACAGTGATGTGGTATGTAAGCAAATGGGAGAGGGAGGGTGGGGTCAGAATCTTATCTTCTTTGCCGGCTGGCACTCCTAATGTGGGATCTTGCTGTCTAGTACAAAGTAACTCTTGAGGCAGCTTACATTCCCTAAGGTCAAAACATTGTGGCAGACAATCTGAACAGGTCCTTAACTCAGTCCCACAAGTGGTTGTTTCACAGGAATGTATTTCTGGACATTGTCCACAAGTTGGGTACTCCTCCCCAGTTAGCAGACATCTTCCTCTATTTTGTGCAATAGTCCCAGGTCCTCTGGTTTGGAAGGTGGACGCCCTATCTTTTTCTTGGAAGGGGATGTTTCTTTATGCTTTCCCTCCCCTTCCACTCATTCCAAAAGTCCTGTTCAAAGTTCAACAAGATGCTCCCAAAATCTCGGTGACTCCCTTTTGGTTAAGACAGCATTGGTTCCCCTCTTCTTATGCATTTAGCCAAGGGCAATCATCAGAAGTTACTACACATGGTAGACCTACTCACACAGGACAAGGGATCTCTCATCCATTCCTACTTGTCCACTCTTCAGCCGACACTGGGGGTGATAGGATTTTTATTTGACATAGACACCTGTTTCCTGAGGGCATGCTTAGCATCATGCTGGCAGCCAGGAAACCCAATACTAGAAAAATCCTATTTTTCCAAATGGAATAGTTTTTCTCTTTGGTGTCATTCTTATAACCTGAATCCACCTTCTGTGGATATTTCTTTGGTTCTCTGTTATTTGTGTAAATTTCTTAATGCTGGGTTGGCCCATTTATCAGCTGTCTCTACTTGTCTGCCTTTATCTCATCCTTTAGCTTTTAGATTTGAGGCTAAGCAATTCCTTAAGAGCGCCCTTTAAGTTAGGCCTCCCAGGAAGCCTGTTCCTCCTCCCTGGGATCTTAATTTTGTTTTGGAAAAATTGACCAAGGCTCCTTTTGAGCCTGCAGCTTCAGCTTCCATGCAACATTACTCTTGGAAGACTGTTCTTTTGTTAGCCCTTAATTCTGCCAGATGGGTGTCTGAGCTTCAAGCCCTTATGGCTTGTCCTCCTTTTTTTGGTATTTCATAAGGACAGGGTGTCCTTGTGTACTAATCCTCCTTTTATACCCAAGGTGTTGAACAAGTTTTCCTTTAATCAGTGTATTCTTTTGACCACTTTTGTCTCTTCCCCACAGTCTGCCAGTGAAAAGGTGCTGTACACGTTGGATGTGCATAGACAGCTCAGGGTTTATTTGAATAGGACTAAGAGTATTAATAAATCTGATCAGCTGTTTTTCCTTTCATCCCAGGTCCTAGGGATCAGCTGTATCCAAGATAATTATTTTTTCTTGGATCTCAAAAGCTATTTCTTTTTGTTATTCCTTTCATGGTAAGAGTCTTCCTTATTGTGCTAAGGCTCATTCTACTAGGGCTGTGGCTTCTTCTGTTGCTTTTTTCAAGGATATGGAGTTCTGTGCATACATTTACCAAGCAATACAAGTTGGATGGAATCTCCCATTCTAGAGCTGGTTTTGCTAGGGCCATCCTTCATGGCTTCCTAGAGGACTCTGCAGGTCCTTCCTCCTCCCAAGTATCTTCCTGAGCTTTGGCACTTTCCTTAATGTAATGAATACTGCAACGGTGAAATGGATAGACATAGTACAGTTGTGTAAAATCTTACCATAACAGTAGATGTTCTTCTCATCACCTTTGCAGTGCTCTCCCTCCCTCCACCCCCTGGTCCATTTTTCTTCTGGATACACCTTTTCTTTTGTTTGGACTGGCATTTCTACTGCCTCTAAGCAAGGGTGGCCTAATGATTAAGATGTTTGCCTTACAAGCACAAGGTGCAGGGTTTGAGTCTCACAAGGGATAATTGGCTAGGCTTAAAATTGCTCGCAAGGGCAGTTTGCCTAGTACTAACCTATGAACCTACTGAGGCTCTCAGTTCTGAGGGTGGTAAATCCAGACATCACCTTTATGCCCTACACTATGCAAGGAGCATACAAATGAAGTACAGCGTATCTTAAAGAAACCTAAAGGCTTTGGTATATTGTCCAGATGTCAGGCCATCCTTAACAGGGGATCCGTAATGTAAGGAATACTGCAACAGTGAAGAGAAGGACATCTACTGTTACGGTAACATTTTACACAACTGTACTTTCTCATCCCTTGAGTAAGGAAGAAGTTAGGTGGAATGCTAAATAACCCTGAATTTAAAAAGAAAAATGGAAATCATGTTTTCTTTTTTTTTTTTTTGCCAGTGTATCATCTGCATTTATTTCCTAGCAGCCATCAGTTCATTTCACCTGTAAGCATAATTTCATTTTAGTCTTATTAAATGAGAGTTCAAAGCATGTCACTATTCCCTTAGCTGAGGAAGAAGCAGGAGACAGACCTGGTAGATATTTATCATCACATTTGAAATGCCTGTCTGTTGTCCCTCCAAACATATTCAATGTCAGACAAGACACAAACAGTACTGTACTGAAGTAAAGCATCAACCTTTCCCAAAAAATAAAATAACTTTTTTAATAGCCACCTCTTATTTTACCTGTTGAGGATGGGCACCCAGTTCTTCTTGTTTCCTTAAAGCTGTTCCTCCTATTTGAAGCATAGGGGTTCTGCATAAAAAAGACAGTACTGTCTTCAGTCTTACTGGTTTATGCCTATGTGCTCCTGTACCCCTCAGAAAAAAAAAAACACGTTTCCTTTTCTCTTTCTCTGTACCTTTCTGATGTTCATATTGTTCTATAGTACCTATTGAAGACATATCTAATACTGTAAGCCATTTCACAGAGTGAAGATACAAGAAACCTTTTGTGTGTTTTATGCATTGAAATAGCAAAAAAATAAAGCAGCTTTGTAAGTCAGTCATCAGTGAAGCTGTGCTTCCTGTTTCAGTCTGTTCTTTAAAGAATATGCTGTTAAATTGTTTGCATTGCATCCATGAAGTATACGCTAATAACTGTTATTTGGGTAGACCAGATATGACCAATGATAAGGAAAGGAATGACAGAACATAATATTGAAATCTCCAGTTGAGTCAAGAAGCAAGTATAGATGCAGTCATATCTTTTGTTCATTTTCCTAACATATTAAATATTTTTACAGTACAGAGAAGTAAATACAAAAGAGCATTGCTATAAAGATTTCCTTATTGTGCATTTGAGGTCCGTGTCCTTAAAATGTGTTTATTAAGTTATTACCCTGGCTTCTCTGCAGGAATTTTTGTTGGAATCCATATTTTAATTGATCAAGCTCACAGATGAGTCATTACCTTGCATTTGCATATTGGTGCAGGAGAATACAGTAAAGCTAACTAATCTCCCCTTTCAATTAAATTTAACATCACCCCTCTTCATTACTACTTTTTCTGTATGTTTCATGTTGTCCTGAATGTCTCTATGAATTCTGTCATCACTGCCCATTCTGGTTGTCTAGTCCATAGGTCCCCAACTAGCTCTAGCACTTTCAGGGATACAGGGACTATGTTAATCTGTACACTCTATTGTCTGTGGCCTGTCTTTCCCCCCTCTGATCATCCTGTTCAGAATGACACTTTTACATTTTCTTGAAACATCCTAGTGCACCAGTATTTTGTCTCCTATACCTTTGAGTCTCAAGTGAGAGGAGCATAGCTTCTCTAACCTTTGGTTATATTCCTTTCCTTCCAACCAATGGGCCTTTCTTGTAGCTTTTCTCCAGACTCCTTACAGCAGTCTAATGGCATTCCTTATATGGCCTCAAGTCTTATACAAAGTGAACAGCTTTACTTGGGTAACAATTGGTAGCTGTCAATAATAAAGGACCTTTACATCAGACCTCCACAGCTATATTATGTGGAGTTTAACATGATCTTTAAAATGTTTACATAGGGCGCCACTACAAAAACCAGTGGGTGGTAGAGTGACACTCCTTATAATTAGACTTTCTCTCATATTTTAGATATAACTTAACAGTTTTTTGTACCTTTTCCAATTATAGTATGAGACCTTTTGTTTTAGTGAAATGTTATTAAATGTTAATATTAGCCTAGTGTACAGGGGGACTAAAACTTCTGTCTTCTACAAGCTAATGCAGCTGAAAATCGTAATACTGTGTAGACCTTTCTAATTACTTGTGCGCACTAGTGATCAGAATTGAATTTCTGTGATCAGTATACACAGATTTTTCATACTTGAAACCAACTTTAGTGGAGAAGTACCCAGCTGCATGTTGTATTCAGTAACAAGAATATGCAGAAAGAAATCCACGGTGTTAAGATTCTAAAGTGGAGATTACACTTGAATTGTTAATGTTTTCTCTTTTAACAAGAGTAAGGCTACAGGTTCACTTGATTTGTGCTACTAGTTACTTAGTCTATCCTTATTTACAGAAGAGAAAAACATTTGAAATTCAGTGGCTGAAAAATGGTCTTTGGACCAGTTCATTTAGCTGGATAGCAAATTGAGTTATAGGAATTAATTAATTAATTAAACTATCCAGTGTCATGTTTACCTTGTGTCCATTCACTTGTGTCAGAGTTTACAGGCACAGGCCATTGACAATGAACATAAATATATTTAACCATCTATTTGCATTAAGAGGTGAACTTCACAGGTGGTTTTAGAAGGATTGCAGCTGACTCGCCTGGTTAATAGATATATCAAAAAATGGGCAGTGATGTCTGATCACCGCTGAAATAAAAAGAGGCTAAGGGGCATGTTAAGAGCTTCTTAACCTGTCTCATCATCACTACAGTTGCTGAAGCTCACTGTCAGCTCACTCTCAAGTCACCTGGCAGTGATTAGAGTTGACCCATAGCCCTCTCTCATACTCTTGTTTAACTTTGGTCCTTCCTCCTAGCCTGCCATACCCCTCTACTATCCTGGTATGCCTCGGCTTCTTTCAGTCTGCATCCAAGCCTACTGTACTGGGTGAAACACTTCAGATTTATTTTTCAGCTTGTGGTGCAGAGCCGTGGGTATGTTTTGAAGTGGATGCATAGCACATCTATCCTGTCATCATGCTTTTCTGTTGACTCATAGTTTGTGTTATGCTTATTAACATTCAAGTATGGAATAATACCCTTTGTGTCTAAACAGATTGAATAGTTATTTTACACGTGCTACCTTTCCAGTATTGTGGAGTAATGCTAATCATATAATTTGAATAGCTCTTGTACATTTGCTAAGTATTTATATTTTTGGACAGGGTCTGTACAGTAATTGTTTATATTTGAATGCCAATGTAAGATGTGAAGTAATAAAACTGAAAATGTATTCATATGATTGCTGAAAAAGATATTAATGCGGTAATAGCAGAATACAACAGCAATGAAAAATGCCATAAAAACTGCTCTAAAATTTATCAATATTTTGATGCCTGAGATAAAAATGTACACTTAGCTGACTTTTGCACTGTTGTAAAATGAGAATGAAAAGTGTATCTATAGTTTTATATTTCACTCTAACTGTTTATTGCTCTGTTTGGCATATATGGACAGTTACTTCAAAGAATAAATACTCACTGTCTTTTGATAATGACTTTGGTAAATGCCTTTCTTGGAGATTTAAACAATGTATTGCATAATATTTCATCATTTTATGTTATTAAGGTAAGTAGAATTGACTGAAGGGTAGATTTTCAACTATGACTTTGCTATATAAGAAATGAGAGGAAAAATCATAGTGTATAAAAGTATACACACACACACACACACACACACACACACACACACACACACACACACAAAAAAGTGTAAGTCATCTCCTGCATTATTCCAGCCTGTATGTGAAGCACCATATATAGGCTTAGCCAGGACTTAACTTACTTACAGTGGTAAAGATAATCCCTTCAACCACTTAACTGCAGGTGATTAGTTTCTCAGTAACTGGGCAAGGACCAAAATCGTGAATGGTAGGATAACACTGATTATGTATATTTTTTAACAGTAAAAGTTTAATAAAATGACAGATTCAGTATAATTATTTCATCAGTTGTATTGCATAGTAATTTGCTAAAAGCTGAAAATAAAACTGAACAAAATATCCCACCTTGTAGTGAGAGAAGAAGGCAGTCACTAGCATAGCTTCCCACCCCCATTGCATAGTAATAGGTCATGGCTACCCAGCCCTTGTCCTGTTACTTTGTGATATTATAGGTTCATAAGTAGGTACTAGGCTATCAGCCCTGGGGCCTATATAAGCCTAGCCAAAAAGGTTCCCTGGCTTTCGCTACCCAAGAAAATTATTTTCCTGTACCCCTGTCGTGCAGTGCCGCAGAAGTAATCCCTGAGGTGAATTTTCTATTTCCCATCCAGTCGTCAAGATTTTTTTTAGACGGCCAATGAAGAGCTTTGCTTGACATGAATGGGTAGTTTATTCCAGAGTATGGGAAGTATCTGGGACAGGAATTAATCCCTAAAGCATGTTCTGTTTATTGTGGTGACAAGGTTTAGGTCCCTGGAGCATATGGTATAGACAGGTTGGGATTTCTTTAAGTGTAGCATGTCCAACAGCTCTGGTTTGACATAGCTTTGTACGTTAGGCAGAGATCGCCTCTGAGTAGGCGATATGCGATGGAGTAGAGCTGGACTTTTTTGAGACGGTCTGCGTATAGCATCTGTTTGAGGCCGGTAATCCTCTTAGTGAGTTATTTCTGTGGCCATTCCAATTGTTGTAGGTGTCTTGTGAGATGCATGCCAAACGGGGCATTGTACTCTATAATGGGTCTGATGAGGGATGAGTAGAGAGGAACAATGACCTCCTTTTTTCTAGAGGAGAACCCTTTTGTGATGAGGTGTGCTACATAGAAGGATTTCCTGACTACTGTGGCGATGTTATTAAAGGAGAGACTACTGTCCACCTGTGTCCAGAGGTCTCTTACCACACTTTCTGTGTTTAGTGAGCTACTGTCTGTGTGGTAGTTCATGGGTACCGAGTTTTTCCCAAAGGGGATCATAATGCACTTCTTGTCATTGAGCTTGAGGCCATGACTTTGACACCAAGCATCTCCCTCTGTGAGACCCTTTTGTAGAATGTCTACATCATTAGGTGATTCTATTATGGCTCCCAGTTTGCAGTCATCTGCGAACTTTGTTAGCAGTAGACCTTCTGTGTTGGCCTGCACTTCAGAGAAGTAGATGCCGAACAGGAGAGGACCCAGGGCCAAACCCTGTGGTACTCCACTCGTCACTGGTCTGAATCGAACCTGGAGTCAGCTACTTTTACTGTGTGGGTTCTTTAAGTGAGCCAGTTGGCCACCCATCTTGTGACATAGGGATTTATGCCCAGTTTACTGAGTTTATGTGTAATTCCAGAGTGGGAGATGGTATCAAAAGCCTTAGCGAGGTCAAGATAGGCTGTGTGCACTACCTTGCCCTCGTCTACGGCTCTGGTGACTGCTTCAAAGAGGTCAGTCAGGTTGAGTAGACATGATCTACCTTTTACAAACCCAAACTGAGTGGGGTCCAGGGTTTGGAGGTTACCTATGTCTTTGTTTATAAGCTCCAAGATGATACATTCCATGGCCTTGCAGACCAGGCTCGTCAGGCTAATAGGGTGGTGGTTTCTGTGGTCTATGGTGGAACCCCCTTTGTGGAGTGGGATAACTGTCACTGTGCGCCATTCAGTAGGCACATAGCCTGAGGTGAGGCTATGATTGAACATGGTACTTAGGTGGGGTGCCAGCTCATTCTGTAGTTCGTGCAGTATGCAGCCTGGGATGTTGTCTGGTCCCATGGATGCTGTGTTCTTGTCTTTGGAGAGTGCAGTCTTTACTTGTTCATCCATGATTACAATGGCTTTGCATTCTTCTGATATTAAGATGGGCCCTTTGGAGGGTGAGGGGGGTAAAGTTAGCACTGAACATATCTGCCAGGATGTTGGCAAAATCGGTTGGTTCTGTATATTTAATGCCATTGTGCTGTAGCTCAGAGCAGATCTGAGTGTTGCCATTGAGATTCTTGACATAGCTGTAGAATGCTTTGTGGTCGTCTTTGGAATCAGTGGCAATTTTATTTTCATAACTGGCTTTGGAGGATTTTATGAGGGATCTCAGCTTCTTGCTGAGGCTGACAAGGGAGTTCCTCCAATCTTGGGATTTTAGTCTTTTTTTGCAACAGCTTCTTCCTTCTGTTGTAGAGTTTGTTTATGGCAGGGGACCACCAGATTGGCTTCCTTTTTTTTGGAGGATAGCGTCTTGGTTCTGTTATGGCACGATCCATGAACTCATGTAAGTACTTATAGAGGGTGGGTTATGGATGTCTACGGTGATTAGCTTGTAGTCGGATCTCACCAGCGAAGAGTTGACCTCTGGCATGGAACACCAGTTACCTGTATTGGTAATGACCAGGGCCAGGATATTGCTGCTCCTGGTGGGGGTGTGGACAAGCTGATCCATGGCATGAGAGTTTATGAATTCCAGAAAACAATGAGTGAATGAGTACATGAATAGATTTCCCAGTTGATGGTGGGGTAGTTGAAATCACCCATAATTAAGGTATTGGGTTTTACCTTAATATTTTCCAGTATCTTAAGAAATGAAGAGTGGGAATCCTGGGGCATGGTGGGGGATCTGTCACAAAAACACCAAGTCTTCCAACGAAGCAAAAAACAATGAAATTAAAATAAAAAAGTCCCAACACAAACGTGGTTTCACCGATTTAATAGCACAAAACACAAAGATCCCAATGACTGAGCATGAGAATGGCTTCATCAGAGTAACATTGGTTAGTACAAACAACATTTAAATACCCCATCCCCTACCTGCTGACCAATCCACATTGAATGATATCATCACAAAAATTTGAAAAAACAGTTGATTATACATGAAATATAAAAACATAATTGAACCAAAATACAAGATAAAAATGCACTTGTACAATATGCTTAAAGATAAAAAGTGTTGTGATGCTGATATACGTTGTTAAATATATAAAAAAAAGAAATTTTATTTAATCACATTTGCTTTATATATTTAACAACGTATATCAGCATCAGGTCAGCAGGTAGGGATGGGGTATTTAAATGTTGTTTGTACTAACCAACATTACTCTGATGAAGCCATTCTCATGGTGAAAGCACTCAGTCATTGGGATATTTGTGTTTTGTACTATTAAATCGGTATAACCACGTTTGTGTTGGGACTTTTTTTATTTTTATTTCATTGTTTTTTGCTTCGTTGGAAGACTTGGTGGTTTTGTGACAGTTTGTTTTCTAGACTGACGTGGTGGCCGTTCAATAGAGCACTTTTTAGTGCTACATCCATTTGACAGATGGACGCTTTAATAGGAGAATTAACATCCTCTGTGCAGAAATGAACAGCACTTATTTCAAGGGGAGAAACAGCTGCTGCTGTAAGTTCATAGGTTCGTAGGTTAGTACTAAGCTAAGTACCATTGCAAGTCATTTTAAGCCTAGCCAATCATCCCTTGTGAGACTCGAACTCTGCACCTTGTGTTTGTATGGCAAACACCTTAACCATTAGGCCACCCTCCCAACCCCCTCAAACAATGTTACTCTCACAAGCACTCAAGCCGAGCTGTACACTCTGCATACGCCCCCCTGAGGAAGAAAGGAGGGTTTCTGGCCAATCCAATCAACAGTAGTCGGCTCAAGGGCAGGACTTCGATGAATGGCTTAGGTTGTCCACAGCAAGTTTCTTGGACTTGAATGAGGAGACAAACGAGTGGCCCACTTTGAGCAAACATTTGGATTCTTTTGAGAAAACAGTAAAAAAGTTTAAAAGTCTTCAGCTGAATAATGCCTTTCTGAACAAATCCATATCATTAAAGCAGGTTTCCTAAAGGTCTTCGGATATGGAAGCTGCCCATGGGAATTGAGGTTAGTTCCCCTGCTTACAGTGAACTTGTTGAACTTTTCAACAATACAGGTTTGGACATGTTAAAAATTATTGTAAAGCACAATATTTCCAGGTTGGCAGTCCTGGAGGATGAACTGAATGCTATACATCAGAATATTTTCAAAGATTTGTTGTTTAGTGAATATCTTAATAAATACAACCAGATTTTAAAGGATGTTGATAACTTTGTGAAAAACAGTATGAACACCAAACGGAAAAAATTGATTAGGGACATGAATGAATATCAAAATGACTGTGCATACCCTGTTGGTGCAAAGGACCCTAAGAGGGGTGTGGGTTTCTCTGTGGGTCCAATTCAGACTAGGTCTATTGACAATATTGAGGTGTCTGAATTAAACAACGAGCATTTTTTGGAGGAGAACGACGGGCCGAGAAGGTCCAAGAGGTTGAGGAATAGCGGGAAGGGGGGTCAATACAACAACAGCAGGTTACACAACAATGGGAACTATTACAACAAGAGTTACCACTACAAGAACCGCAGGGGCCAAGGGCCTAATTAAGTGCATCATTGGACAGTGGGAGTTTATACTCTGATGTACTGGGTGACTGTGAGTCCTTTGTTGATTGTGATGTACCTGTTGAACCCTCACATTGTGATATATTTAAGAAAGATGACTTTACTATGTACAATTATACTGCAATGACTATTAACAATGTTCATCACAGTTTATTGAGCAAGGGTACAACTTTTGTTCCTGAGTTGTCCTTGGATATTGTTGATGTGTTGATCAATTTGAAATTGTACAATAGACAGCTTAATTTAAAATTATTTTTTAATGGTAATTCTTTAAGCAAGGACAAAGTTTCAGTGCACAGAAGTAGCTTATTCATAGCACCTCCAAATTTGACCTATTAGTTTTTGAGAGGCTCTGTGAAGCCGAAATGAGAAGGATTTTGAATTCTAACAAAAACAAAATAGTTCAAGATAACTTGGCCACTGATAAGAGAAAGATACTATTTAGTTTAGCCAATAATCATGAGTTATGTTTGATGAAACCTGACAAAGGTTGGGGGCATGGTCATTATGTCACAGTATGACTATGCCTTCAAGATGTCTGAAATTTTAAATGACCAGTCTACTTATATGGGGGCCAGTATCAATGAGGTTAACAGGGCCTATTCGAAAATTTATTTATTTTTGTTAGATGCACTATTTCAGGGTATGTTAGACGAGGAAGAACACAAGTATCTGTCAGTTCCACATCCTGTTATTCCTTTAATTTCTGGCATACCAAAGACATGTAATTCTATTTCTAACCCTCCTTTTAGACCTATTGTGGCTGCTAGGGGGTCTAAAACTGAGCCATTAGCAGCTTTTGTGGATACTTTTACCAAAATAGTTTTAGGGGAATCTGAACATATTTTAGGGGACTCATGGCATTGCTTAGAAAGACTTAGGGGGTGTTGATTTATCTGAGCCCTTCACGTTTCTTACCATAGATGTGATAAATTTATTTACCACCATACCCCATGAGGAGGGCCTTGATTTTTTTAGAGAAAGCTTAGTTAACAGCAAAACTTGCAATAAGAACAGGATGAACTTGCTGGTTGATCTAATGGAATTGGTCCTTAAGAATAATTTTTTGCTCTTCAAAGGGGAAATTTACCAACAAATTGCAGGAGTGGCCATGGGAGCCAAGTGTGCACCCGTGTTTGCCAACTTGGTACTTCTATACTGGGAAGTTAATTATATCTTCACATCTCGATTTATGCCCAAGATCCTGTTATAACAGATTATTGGATGGTATTCTGATTCTATGGAAAGGGACTGAACAGGAGGCCAATGAGTTCCTTGAATTTTTAAATAACACCACTACTTTTTTTCAGGTTCACCAACTTTTGGCATGTGTGTGAGATAAATTATTTAGGCATCCATTTGAATTTTGATGGAGGGAATCTTGAAAGTGGTATTCACAGGAAGGAAATGTTTTTGAATTCCATGCTCCATTTTAATAGTTGTCACCCTTATCACCAGAAGAGGGGAATTATTAAAAGGGCAGATGGTCAGACTGTCGAGATTGGTGAGCAACTCTGATACTTTTAAATGTGAGTTGTTTCAACTTGTAGAAATGTTTTTAAATAGGGGATACCCCTTAAAATTAATTTTGACGGTCAAACATGAGGTTTTAAAGAAGAGAGATACCCTTTACCAACCTATACTTCATGCTGGGTTACCAGTAAAACCACCCCAACAACAGTCTGATGGTTCATCTACAATGGTCCTTAGATACAATCACCTCTCCCAAGATATTGTTTCAGCCATCAACTATGCATGGCACTTTGGTCTTAAGGTTGCAAGTAAGAAAATTCTTGGCCCGATAGGATAGTTTACAGTCGAGGAGAAATGTTAAGGACATTATGGAGAATTCTAGTTGCAAGTCTTTTATATCTAGAATGTACAAATGTGGGGCCTGTAGGGTATGTAAGTACATCAATGATGGCCCATATGTGTCCATACCTGGTTACAGCCATTCTTTGAGCTGCCTGGGAGGATGCAGCTGTAACACTAACATGTTAGTATATGTTGCCACCTGTATCAACTGCACCAGTTTTTTTTGTGGGCAAAATTGTACAAAGACTTAAGGAAAGGATTACTGAACATGTTAGGGCCATCAGAAATAAAGATGCTCACAATGCACTGTATAGGCATAGTACATGTTGTACTAATTTTAAAAAGTGTATTTTCTTTGTCATTGACAAGGTGAAATGTAGTGAAAGAGGAGGTGACTTGAAACTAAAGGTGGAAAATTTGGAGACTATGTGGCAACTTAGGCCAAATGCTATGCATCCACCTGGCCTCAATGACAGTATTGCTATTCTTCCTACACTTAAGGCTGAAGCAAATGTGATTAAATACAATTTATTATATATATATATATATATTTAACAATGTATATTAGCATCAGAACACTTTTTATCTTTAAGCATATTGTACAAGTGCATTTTGGTTCAATTATGTTTTTATATTTCATGTATAATCAACTGTTTTTTTTTCAAATTTTTGTGATGATATCATTCAATGTGGATTGGTCAGCAGGTAGAGGATGGGGTATTTAAATGTTGTTTGCACTAACCAACGTTACTCTGATGAAGCCATTCTCATGGTGAAAGCACTCAGTCGTTGGGATCTTTGTATTTTGTGCTGTTAAATTGGTGAAACCATGTTTGTGTTGGGACTTTTTTATTTTTATTTCATGGTGGGGGATCTGTTACAAGCTACAACCTAGATTGCAGTCTTGCCCAGTGTTAGTTGCACTTGGATAATTTTGGATGCATTATGTTGAGCAACCAGCCTGGAGGTGTGGATATCTTTAATGAATATGGACAAGCCTCTGCCTTTAGTGTTTCGGTCCAGGTTAGGTGGCTGAAAGGTGTGGTATGCAGCCTGGTAATGCAGGGGTGTGCTCTGGAGCCTGGTAATGCAGAAGTGCGCTCTGGAGCCTTGAACCAGGTCTCTGTCACTGCACAGATGTCAATGTTCTCCATTTTAAGGCATGCCTCGAGTGAGTGCATTTTGAGGTTTAGACTTCTAGCATTGAGCAGCATTACGCTCGGAGTTTGCTTGCTTGTACATGTTACGGTGGTGAAGTTGGCATTTGAACCTTGCCTAAAAAAGGCACTATAGGGGTGGCAAGAGCCTTAGCAGGTATCCAGACTCCCAGGGGCGACAGGTGCAGACCATCTCTGGCAAAGCATCGTGGTCTGTTGACCTTGTCATCCCTGGCAGACAGATAATGGATTCCCTTAGAATGACACCAAAAGCTTAGCCAATTGTTGAAGTCAATCATTTTGTTCTTGTACTGTGGTATTCTGAGCAATGGCAGGATGCTACTCAGGGCTAGGGCCATACCTGCCTGGGCTACAAGATCTAAGAGCTCCTCCATGTCTCTTTTCATGTAGTCCAGGGAGGTACGTCTCAGGTCATTCACACCAATATGGAGAATGACAGAGTCGTATTTGTACTTGTTGTGGAGTGACCTGAGTGCATGCATTATGTGGCAAATCCTGGCACCCGACAGGCAGCTGACAGTAACTTTCTCCTTGTTTAGCCTGGTGAGTGGGACATCAGTGTACCTGACTATAGAGTCACCTATGACTAGTGTGTTGGGTACGTTGTTTTGCCTTATGGGCTGAGGTTGAGTGGCACATTGAGTTTGTGGACTATGTGTCATTTAGGTAGTGTTGGGGGGTGTTGCTTTTCGCATTTCAGCTTGGGAGGTCTCTGTTGCTTGGGCAGATTTTTATTGAGAGCCTCCATGAATGTGGGTGTATGCTTTATGTTTCTATGTGTGGGTTGTGGTAGTGTGGGTATTGAAGGACTATGTGTTGAATGTGGTGTGGTGCAGGTGTTAATCTTCTCTTGACTGTCTGGTCCAGTCTTGGCTGGAGAGAGCTTGGCTTCCAGTTTGGCTATATAAGTGCATCTCTCACAGATTGTAGTGTTGGGTGGTAGGAGGAGAGAGTTGTCATTGTACATGAGGCAATTGCTACTTTGCCCCAAGATGCCCAGATTCATCATGTGGACAGGAGAAAACACCAGGAGCTGACCCATGGACATGCCTGGATAGGTGCTTATTTACTTAACTTCTAAGAACTGTTTTCCACTTGACAAGTGAGGAAAATCTAGTGCTGTAGTAATTTGTAGTTTATTTAGTGCTTACAATGAGTTCTGAGCAAGTGCTGAGCACAAGGAAACAGTCTTGAGTGCTGAAACTAAAATAACTGGCTAGTTCATAGGTAGGTACTAGGCTATCAGCCCAAGGGCTTACGTAAGCCTAGCCAACAAGGTTCCCTGGCTTATGCCACCCAAGAAAGTTATTTTCCTGTGCCACTGTCGAGATGAGACACAGACGTGATCCCGGGGTGTATTTCCTATTTCCCATCTACTCATCAAGATTTTTCTTGAAGAGTGCTAATGAAGAACTTTGCTTGACATAGATGGGTAGCCTGTTCCAGAGTATGGGAAGTCTCTGGGACAGGAATCTATCCCTCCAGCATGTCCTGTTTATTGTGGTGACAAGGTTTAGGTCCCTAGAGCATGTAGCTCGGAGGGATTGGGATTTTTTTAGGTGTAGCATGTCCAACAGCTCTGGGTTTGACATAGCTTTATATGTTAGGCAGAGATCCCCTCAGAGTAGACGATATGCTACGGAGTAAAGCTGGAGTTTTTGAGGCGGTCAGTGTAGGGCATTTGTTTGAGGCCAGTAATCCTCTTTGTGAGATACTGCTCTGGCCTTTCCAGCTGCTGCAGATGTCTTGTGAGGTACATTCCAAAAGGGGCATTGTACTCTATAATAGGTCTAATGAGTGTCGAGTAGAGGGGAACAATGACCTCTTTTTTCCTGGATGAGAACCCTTTTATGATGAGGTGTAGAAGGACTTCCTGACTACTGTGGTGATGTGACTATCAAAGGAGAGACTACTGTCCACCTGGGTCCCAAGGTCTCATCACACATTTGGTGTTAAGTAGATTGCTGCCTATGTGGTAGTTCATGGATACAGAGTTTTTACCAAAGGGGATGACACTGCACTTTTTGGCATTGAGCTTGAGGCCATGGCTCTGACACCAGGCATCTGTCTCAGTGAGGCCCTTCTGTAGGATGTCCACATCATTTGGTGTGAACGTTGTTAGCCTGTACTTCAAAGAAGTAGATACCAAACAGGAGAGGTCCCAGGACGGAACCCTGTCGTACTCCACTTGTCACTGCTTTGAGGTCAGATTTGGAGTCTGCAACTTTTACAGTGTGGGTTCTGTCAGTGAGCCAGTTGGCAACCCATCTTGTGATGTAGGGATTTATACCTAGTTTAGTGAGTTTAACTATAATTCCAAAATGGGGGATGGTGTCGAAAGCCTTGGCGAGGTCAAGATAGGCTTTGGTGACTGCCTCAAAGAAGTCAATCAGGTTCAGGAGGCATGATCTGCCTTTCACAAACCTGAACTGGGTGGGATGCAGAGTTTGGAGGTTGCCATTGTCTTTGTTTATGAGTTCCATGATGATACGTTCCATGGCCTTGCAGACCAGGCTCATCAGGCTAATAGGTCAATAGTTCCCGGGATCAGTGGTGGCTCCCCCTTTGTGGAGTGGGATAACTGTTGCTGTGCACCATTCAGTGGGCACAAAGCCTGATGCGATGTTCTAGCACAAATCCCAAGAAGAGAAGCAGGCCATGGCTTGTTTGGTGATCCACAGTCTTGTCCCAGATGATGCAAGGGTCTGCAGCTTGTAGCCTTTTTCAGGTAGATGCCTTGAATAACAACCAGATCAATCAGGTATGTTAAGCACAGACACTCACTCTCCAACCAGAGTCAGGAATCAATGCACTCTGCTCCTACTCTCACCAGAATCAGAATATAAGCACAGATTCTAAGCTGTGACCTGTAAAGCAGTTATGAAGCTTTCTGGTGATCAGCAGTCTCCAGGAAATAATGTAACTGCACTCCTTCTCTCACCAGGAGAAAACAGAAGCACTAATCCCAAGATGACTACTGAGAGGCAGAATGTGGGCTCTTCAGTAACTGGTGGTCTTGCAATAGATGCTTAAAGGTAAGATGAAAAAAGGGTTTATCCTAAATACTGCAGTGTGCACTAGAGGAGTTAGATGTGAAAGTAGGTAACTTAAGTTTTACCTGTCTAAAAGTTAAGTTTTAGTGGAGAGTCACTATTTTTAAAACAGCAAGATAGATTGAAAGGGGGTGGTCACTTTTGTGTTCTGGTACTATGGAATACAGTAGAATGGCCAATAAAATTAAATAGTTGAAGGGGAGTGCTTTCACAAAATGATAATTTTGTGCTTACTCACACCAGCCAGTAAAAGCAGAGAGGAAATGAAATATATGGTCAAATTAACATAAGGGGCAGGCAAATAGAAAGACAGTGGTGTTTAAGAACACAACAGTAACTGGGTGGGAGGGTGAGATAAATTTCTGTCTGAGGGTGAGATAAATTTCTGTCTGACTCTCAAGAGACAGAGCTGTCATCTCTTTTCAAGTTTTAGTATGCAGTTAAAAGCAGAATACAAGTAAAACACAATGTAAAGAAAACAAATCACAGTATACAAAATAGAAAAAGTCAGTAAAGTAATATAAAACACAGCAAATAAAAAGCAAACTAACCTTTCCCTCACAGCAAACTGTAGCGGAATCTGGGTGAGCCTTTCCAATAAAGCATTAAGCACTTTAAATCAGTTGCTCAGCACATGTGATGTTAGTATTTAGCAGTAATATTTAGTAATTTCACTAGAGATTGCAAGTAGTAAATGCTCCAGTCTTAAAAAATATTTTTCATTTTTCAGTAAAAAATAATAGCAGTACAACACATTTTTGTTTTTAGCAGTTATTGTACATACTGTCCATAGCAGCAGTCTATTTGCCATTCTTTTTTTTTTTTTTTAATTGTTACAGCAGTCAGGAATGAGAGGATGATATGCAAGACCTGTAAGTTGTAATACACCCTGTGACCTTTATTTCATTCCCTTAGAATGCAGGAATCGGATCAGGGATTAAAAGTCAATTGAGGAGGCAAACTGCATGAAATTACAGGGACATTACTTGATCACTGTTAGACAGTTATTGATAGGATATGACAGGAAAGGGTGTGCTTTTTGTATGAAAACAAGCTGAAATACATTAATGTGGCCTTAATTCATTTCACTTTCATCACATTCAAAAATACAAAGATCAAGCTAGAGTTAGAGCTGTGTGAAAAAATGGTTATTGGTAACTGTTAAATGATTGTAAGTAATTCTGGTCAGGAAGGGTAGCATGTGTATGTGAGCAGCAATACAATATTGCTGCCATTTTTCTTTCAAAATGATCAGTCAAATATCTGAGAGGCAAACAAAACATGGGAATTCTTAGGGTTGGAGATGGAGAAGCAGACTGTGTTAAAACAGTGTGACATTACTTGCTCTTGATTAAACAGTTATTGTTATTGTTTGCTAGGGGAGGAGGGGTAGTATGCACATGCATGAAAGCATCCACTAGAAGTATATTACTATGGCCATTATTTCTTTCAGTTCATTATAGTCAAACATACAAGTGTAAACTGGGTGACAGGCTGCATATAAAAACAGAAGGCACTTGATCATTATTAATCACTGTCGGGGAAGGAAGCATATGTGTCTGAAAGTAGCATGCTCAAATACATTATTGTGGCCATTATTTTTGTTTTCTATTTTGCTTCTCAAGTCAGACAAAAGATGAATATACAAACACTGGATATTTTTCAGGATAGTTGTGAAAGTAAAAGGTGGTTATATGATAACTGTTAATCATATATATGGATTGCAAGCAGTTTGTCTGTGTGAGCAGAAATGTGAAATATTTTATTGTAGCTGTTATGTTATTCACTTTGATCACAAACAACAGGTGCTTGATCTGGTTTGTCAGATGCAGTGTAAATGAATTGGTGAGGGTGAGAATACATGTGTGAAAAAAATAGTCATATCTTTAATTTGTTGATAATTTGCTTGACTTTACCATTAAAGGGGGTGGTGATCCATATCAAAAGGGAGCACATTCTTCTGGAACAGTTACTTGTGTGGGAAATTGGTGTTTACTGTATTTTACAAACATAATGAAGATGCAACTTTCTTCGTATTATAACATTACAACATCCTTTCTGCAAATGTGTTATAATTTAATTAATGGCAAATGTGTACTTTTTTTTAATTATTAGGGTAGATACTTAATACATACAATTCTGGATGTATTTTGATTGTATAAAAAAATAACACTGCTGTGTATTTGTTCCTGAAAGTAAGATTTTAACCATTTGAAATGTTTTTACAGAAAAAGTAAGCATTACTGGGAATTTTAAAGTGGTAGTAACACAAGGGAGTCTGCCTCTGCTCAACTCTTACATATGGCTATTTTACAAAACATAGTTGCTACTGCGAAGGTACGTGTGATGTCCTGTGTCTCTCAGTGAACATTGGCCATAAACAGACGTCTGGTATAAAGTGGATGTCAGCACGCACCTACCTCAGAACTTTTCTGCTGCCTGTGTTACTGCCAGCTCTGGTCGTTGCTCACTTGCAGAACTTACTTCATGCTGTCCATATTCAGATAAGTACGCCATAGGGGTTTTTGATTATTTTTTGCTACTGTGTTTTAGGTTCATGTCAGATAGAAAGGGCAGGTGTCAGTGTGGAGGGCAGATTCCTCATAAAGACACGCACAAGCTGTACCTATTCTGTCTAGGCCAAGATCATGACCACACCACTTGTGAAATCTGTCAGGCCTTTGTCCCCAAAACCTTCAGTAGTCACCTTGCAACGTTAAAGTTATATCTAGAGAACCAGTGCTTGAAACATCTAACTAAAGACATGAACCTGACATTGGGATCCACGGAAGACCCGTCCACAAAAAAGGCCAAAAAATCATGGCCTTATCCAACGGCTGCTCCGTCTGATCCAGACATACCTCTCGAGGCCAGTGAAGGCCCAAAGTCTGAGTTGGAATTCTTGGATCTTCCACTTATGGGTACCCAGGCAGAAGCCATAAAAGAAGCCTCCAGCACATCCCAGACAGAGTTGCAGGTGTCCAACTCGGGCACCAGAGGGAACCTAGGCTTATTATTTCCGAGTGCACTTGTGAGGTTTTCCAAATTATTGTCAGCAAAGATGTTAGCTCGGACATTGGGAGTGCCAACCGGCATCTGGCCCTCCATCCCTGCACTGCATCACAGACACATCCATGTCAGAGCCCCACAAAAATAAGAAGCAAAAGACAAAGCATATTGCTCCTTCTCTGACATCTGTACCTTCCAACCAGGTGCATGACTGGCAGGCCTTTGCTCAAGGCCTACTTAATGCCTTCCTTGCATTACACCAGGCCTCTGCTCCTGCAAAGACATCCTCAGCTTCTAGCCCTAAGGGTAAACTAGTTACTGACTTATCCTCTGAAGAAGATGATTCTTCAGGGGATGAATCCCTTATTTAAACTTCCCAAATTGCTTCCCCTGTGGGGTATGCTTCTTTAGAGAAGGAGTCAAATGGTACAGATTCCCTAAGGGAAGACATTACCTTTGTGAAATTATTGTGCAGATGAGGGACTTTTTTAAGTGGGACTGCAGCCAGGTTACTGAGACTCAAAAGAGGTATTATGGCCTCTTACAAATGGAGTCCCTTAACCCATCTGCAGTCCCTCCTGTGCTTCCTGCTTTTTTGGATGCCTTCCTGGCCATCTCTAAAAATCCAAATTCTCAACCCCCTGCACCTAAGCACCAGACAGGTTTTACAAAGTCCCTGAAGATGCAAAATTTCTCTTCAAGGCCCCTTCTGCAGACCCTTCCACCATTTCTGTGGCTGCAGATAAAACCTCCAAATTTCTCCCCTCCTTCTGCCACTTTAGCAATGAGAGCCATTAACTACCATATGCATATGGCTAAATAATCATTGGCCCTTCTTTCTGATGCTGTTAAGTAACTGGGTGACCTCCCTGATTCCCGTGTCAAGGCCAAAATCTCTAGTCTCTTAAATTCCTGCAGTCAAGTAACTAAACAATCCATTAAGTATAGTTATGATGCAGTAAAAGGCTTCATCTAGAGCTACAGCCTTAGGGTCTGCCATCAGGAGTTATTACTGGCTTAGGCTGCACCCTCTCTCTGATGACATTGTCAGAAATCATGGATGCTTCCTTCAACAACAAAGCTTTGTTTGGTTCAGCAGCTGCTGAACTTTTTACGGCCCTGCCAGAGAAGGATAAGGAGCTCAGACACATTTTTGTCTCCCTGGTTTTCAGAAGAACTATCTAGCTAAAACTACATTTGTGAGAAGGCCTTCCAGACAAATGCCATCCAAAGGGAAAAAGGATACCAGGAGGCAGACCCCCTCTAGGTCTGCTCCCTCTGCCCCTGCTCCAAAACAGCCTTTTCAGGCCAAGCTTGGTAGTCTGTGATTACCAACCCTTAAATTCAGGCACCCCTCTCTCCATGCATCTCCCCCTGTCCTTCCTGGCTTGGAAACAGATTACTTAGGACTTTTGGGTCCTCTCAATTATAAAACGGGGATATTTCATGGTGTGGGAGACCAGACCCACTTTCAAAGGCATTCTTCAACCCCCCTCAAGACCAATTGGCTTCCTTTCCCCCAGTTCTAAAGGACGTCCTCTCTCAAGGCACAATTCAAGAGGTACCTCCTCAATTAAGAGGAAAAGGATTCTACTCCAGGATATTCCTGGTCCCCAGGAAAGAAGGTCCCTAGAGACCAATCTTTGATTTGTCCGACCTCCCTCCAGGTCCCTTCCTTTCAGATGCTCACACTTCCAAATGTCCTTCCCCTAACTCTCCCTTGGGCCTTCTTGGTGTCCTTAGATATAAACTAATATGCCTACTTACACATCCCAGTCATCCTCTTTTCAGGAAATTCCTCCACTTTTCAGTGGATTCTGTACACTTTCAGTTCTGTAATTTGCCATTTGGTCTCTCCGCTCTCCCAAGAGTGTTCACAAAGTGTCTATCCCCAACCATTGCCTTTGCCAGAACACGGGGGATCCAACTCTTCCCCTATTTTGACTATATCCTGATCCAGGCCTTGTCCACTCAGATGGCCTTATATCATCTAGACTTCACCATCTCCCTCTTGAGAGGTCTGGGGTTCACCATAAATCTCCACAAATCCCTCCTGATACTCTCACAGGATCATGTGTACTTAGGATGCAGGATCTTAACAGGACAAATGATGGCCTGTCTTCCTCCAGACAAGATTATGTCCCTCATTTCTTATTTAAAGGAGATACTCCCTCTCCAAGCCCTGTCAGCCAGGGAGTTTCTCAGGCTCTTGGGATTCATGGCCTCCACCATCTCCATGGTACCCTAGAATGTTACACATAAGGAAATTCCAATGATACTTGAGGACAGCCTGGAAGCAACACTTGCATCCCCTGAAGTTTGTGGTTCCTCTGCTACCATGCCTTTTCAGAGGACTGAATTGGTGGATAGCCCAGATATCAGCCAACCGAGGCTTGCCCCTGCAACCCCTGCCCCCCCAATCAGGACCTGTACACAGATACTTCAAACACAGGTTTTGGAGCAACCTCAGGAGAATGGAGAGTGAGAAATACATGGACCCTGAGCCAACAGAGGTGCACATCAATATCAAGGAGATGAAAGCCTTGATATTGGCCGTCCAAATCTTCAAGGATCAAATCATTCCAGAAGTGCTGAGGTGGTACACAGACAATACCACTGTGCTGTAGTACATCAACAAATGGGGGGTGTCCTACCTCCTATGTAGATTGGCTCTGCAGGCATGGGAAGTCACCCTAGACAGACAAGTAAACCTTCTAGCTGTCTACTTACCTTCCGCATAAAATGTGATGGCAGAAACTCTAAGCAGGAACATGACTCAATCCCACAAATGGATGTGTTCCTAGACCTGGTCTGTCGATGGGGTATACCACAGGTGGATCTTTTCACCTCCCCATGAACAGACAACTCCTAACCTTCTGCTTCAGGATATCTTCTCCCAAAGCATGGAGGGAGGATGCTGTTTCCTCCCCTTGGAAGGGGATGATTGCTTATGTATTTCCCCCTTCCCACTCTTACAAAAAGTTCTCCTAATGATTCAGAGAGAACAACCACAGATCTTGTTGGTGACCCCCTATTGACCAAGGCAGTATTGGTTCCCCCTATTACATCATCTAGCCAAGGGCAATCATCACAAGTTACCCCACCAAATGGGCCTGCTCACACAGGAGAAGGGAACTCTCATACACCCCCAACTATCCACCCTGAACCTTACATTTTGTGTGATAGGGTAATTCCCTTCAGACACCCTTTATACAGAGGACATGCTTCAGGTTCTGCAGGCGGCCAGAAAACCAACTACCCTAAAATCCTATCTCTCAAAGTGGAAGAGGTCTTCTGTTTGGTGTCTAAAACAAAGTAGCCAACCAATGACAGTAGAACCTCCCATGTTTTTTCTTACCTGTGTGAACTAATGAACTGTGTATTGTCTTACTCTTCCATTAAGACACACTTATCTTCCATCTCAGCATGTCTTCCTCTCACCCCCTCTAGCTTCTAGACTAGAAGTTAAGCTATTTCTGAAGGGGGTACTACAACTTAGACCTCCAAGGAAGCCCATTCCACCACCTTGGGATCTAAATTTTGTTGTGGAAATGTTAACCCTACCACCTTTTGAGCCAGCCAAGGATTGTACTTTCCAACACTGTACATGGAAAACTATCCTCTTAATGGCCATTACTTCAGCCAGAAGGATTTCTAAACTGCAAGCCCTCATGGCTTCTCATCCATTTACAGTTCTTCACAAGGACAGGGTTTGTTTATGTACTAACCCATCCTTCATGCCCAAAGTTGTCAATGAACTTTCCCTGAATTAGGCCATCAACCTTCCTACCTTCTTCCCTTTGCCTGAAAACCCTGCTGAAATGATCCTCCACTCCTTGGATGTACATAGACAACTCAGATAGTATTTGTCCAAGACCAAATCCATCTGTAAATCAGACAGGCTGTTTGTCTTCTACCACCCAAGAGCCCTGGGACATCCTGTTTCCAAGCAAACCATCTCCTCATGGATCTGTAAAACTATCTCCTTTTGCTACACAGAGCATGACATCCCTTCCCAGTAAAGGCACATTCCACTAGGGCAGTGTCCTCCTCTGGTGCTTTCTTTAAGGGTTTGGATACAGCTGCCATTTTAGAAGCAACTACATAGTCATCTGCCCATACCCTCACCAAACACTGTAAGTTGGACATCATTTCTAGGTCCAGAGCAGGATTTGCCAGAACCATCCTTCATGGCTTTGTGGAAAATGCCTCTGTTCCTCCACCCAGTTTTTAATAACATGAGCTTTTGCACTGTCCCTCATGTTATGGATACAGCAGCATATGAATAGAAGGACATAGTATAGTTGTGTAAAATCTTACCATAACTTTAAATGTATTTTCTTCTATGTACTGCTGCATAGTTTCCTAGTCTACCTTCCGCCCCCTGACATTTGCCTGACTCCTGAGTACTCACTCTGTAGTCGCTGGTTCTGGCAGTTTCAGTTCTGAGGTAGGTGTGTGCTGACATCTGCTTTATACCCATCTGTTTATGGCTGACATTCACTGAGAGACACAGGATGTCGCACATACCTTTGCAGTAGCAACTATCTTTTGTAAAATGGCTAGGCATACGAGTTGACCAAAACCAGACTCCTCCATGTTATTGATACAGCAGCATATAGAAGAGACGTGCATCTACATTGTGGTAAGATTTTACACAACTATACTATCTTGTGTTATCCTGTCCATTCACTTGGTCAGATGGTTTATCTGTCTTACTGACAGATTCATGCCAGCAGCAACATTTGTTTATTCTGGAAATTGAACTTCTCCTCTCTCCCACAATGCACCTGGGTCACCTCACTGTCCTCAGCTCTTGTTGCCTCTCCATAGGTATAGATGTGATCTCCAGACCTCTCCACATTAGATATGTATATATTCCTTCTATTAGCAACTTTCCAATCAGCTTTTTATATGTTTTAATCTTTTTTTCCTCCATTTCTGATTATTGTTGCCTCTTTATGTAAAAAAAAAATCTTTGCTATCTCTTCCCTCTCTCAACTCATTAGATGATGGACTAATCCTCCCTGTTCACACTCCTCCTTATATTTTCTGCTATTACTGCCTATGTATATCTAGATCGTTGTCATTTGAGGATTCTTTTTTTGTAGTTGGTTTGCAAATGTTCTGTACCTTATCAATATTGCCTGATTGGTAGATGTTTACATGCATTTCTTGAGATTTGACATATTATGTGTATCTGCATTTCTTGTCACTGAGAGAACCTTTTTGTAATTGGTTTACCACTTTTCATTGGATAAGGCTTCAGGGTTCAAAATGTATACCTACCATTGGCAGAAAAGTCTGCCACAGGGCAGTCACAATGTGTATATCATGTGCCTGTGGCTGGAACACTTTCAGGCCTCTTACTACATATGCAAAATCTTTATACCTGACTCCATAATAGTGAGAATAAATATGTTAATCTTAAAGGGCATCTTGCCATCAGATTCCATTGAGAAGAAAGATGAAAGCAAAGCTTTCAAAGAGAAAAGAAAGGAAAACAGAAAAAATGGTACTCCTTGGGGACTTGGGACTCCCCCCGCCCACCATTTCCAAATTGCCAAGACTTCCTTCCTTGCAAGAGGCCTCCTTGTGAGTTCTTTGGATTTTTTTGTCTTCAGGTTTAGCTCTGGCACCTTCCAACACTAAACTCATCATCATCTCCAGCCAGCCCCAAGGAGGGAGTCTGCCAATAGCTGATCAATGCTCATTGCTTCAAATCCTCCCATCATCTCTTCTTTCAGGTCTGTCAGGTTTGTTTCTGATATTGATTGGGATTGAATGATGAGGGCCTTTATCAAGTCACAGTTAGACATAGAAGACATCCAATTCCCCTCTTTTTCTAGGATTGATTGGGGTATCATAGATGAAAAGTACACTGTTGCATTTTCCTTTGACATTAACTGAATCCACTCCGTTGATTGAGAAGCTGCATTTGCTGCAACTGACACAGATCCCTTCAGTGCTGAGAGAGGATTGGTGTCCTCATCTCTGGATTCAGGGACTTATGCATTTGCTCTGTCAGTTTCGATCTCAATTTCAGAGTCATATGATCCATCTGCATCGAAGTATCTCCTGTTGGAGCCATCTATCCCCTCTTCCATTAGATTAGAGTTGTTTCTGGTGGATAGCTTCTTGTGGCCATCAGGTTCTGCATTGGCCTTCAAGTTCTTCAAGATGATCATCACTTGTCCTTTGACCCAGGAAGGAGATGGGCTATCTGTTTTCTTTTCACCCACAAACAATGATCTTTGTGAGCCCTTGAGCCTCTTCTTTTTCTCAAAGGAAATGGCAATGCTGAATGCCTCAAACCACTTCATCCTTCATTCAGCAAGAAATCCAGGCCTCTTCCAGAACTTAGCAAAATTACACCTAGAGATTTCTAGATAAGATATGTGCAAAATAATGTACAGAGTCCCTCTAACAATTATCTCATTCCAGACACTGACCTCAGTGAAGGGGAAAGCTCCCCATTGTCCTCTCCTGAAGATCCCAGATTTGGTGAAATTTTGAATCTGAGCAACAGAAGAGCACTTGACTTGTTGCACACCTTTTCTTAGTTGAGGAGGTGCTATTTGATGCATTCAAGAATGCCCCTTCTTTTTCCTGGGTGATCCCTACAAGCCTAAAAAATATTTTTTGCCTGCCCAAAGACAGACTTCATTTGAGTAAAAGCAGTCTTGTGTACTCTATTTTTGTGGTGACTGCCACCAAGAAAGACTTTTCTGAGTAAAAATATAGCATCCACTATACTCTGGATATGGAGTCCAGGATTATGGACCATGTAAGGAAGCATGCTTATACCATAGGGACATTTTATCACCTATATGATGAGGTTCCAAAGAGACCAAGCTGACCAGACTTTGGACTGTTTGTGAAGACCTCCCACCAGATACTTGAAAGCAGATCAACTTCCAGGAAGCTACCATGATGTTTATCTCCAGTCTTTCCATGAAATTTCTTCATAACACTGCAGGTGGAGTCGTCAGGGAAGTGAAAACAGGCATTGCTTTGCATTGTCATGCCTGGCTGCATTACTCTGTATGATGGATTCTCCTTTTTTAGGACCCATATTCAAAGAAATGGTCTTGAAAGCAAGACAGAAATACCTTATTTTCCACAGGAATGCACTTTGAACCCCCTAAGAGGTCCTTCTTTAAGAACCAGTAGAGTACCAAAGCACACTGATTTAAAAAAAAATCTCAGCATCTTTCCTTTGACTCCTTGTCACATAGACAACCATGGTAGAGCAGACCCCTTCAGTGGACACCTTAGAGGCTGTGGGTGTCTGTAGATTTAGCGGTTTCAGAGTACTTTCTTTGGGAAACTCCACCAACATCCCTGTAGGCTTGCCCGACTCCTTCACTCTGGACACAGTCAGATTGACTGTCTTTTCACCTAGAATCATGGTTAGCAACCCCACAAAACATCTGGGTGAAGTGCATAATGTACAGAGGCTGCATGATTCTATTCATAGCAACTCCCAAGTACTAATCCTTAACTGTTATAGATGTACCACCCCAAAAAACAATGTAACATCACAGGAGATTTTCAAAAAGAAGAGTCATCCAGGAGAGCCCACCAGATAAGAGATAGTCCTGCATCTATTCCTGCTTCATTTTAGTTCTCAAGTAGTCAAAGGACTCTGTGCCTTTTTAGACTTCAGAGTACTCAACAATTCCATAAAAATTACAAAGTTTTGCATAGTCACAATGCAAGTAAGCCTTTCCTGCTTACAAGAAGGAGATTGAATGTAGACTATAGACCTGCATATCAAGAGTACAGAGTCATGCAAAAGGTATCTCTGCTTTCATCTCAGAACCAGCCATTACCAGTTCCAAGCAATGCCATTCAGAATCACTAAACCCCCAAGTGTTCACCAGTTGCACATCAGTAGTAGCAGCCCATCTCAGGCTAAAAGAGAGCTGTATTGTCCCATGTCAAGATGATTGGTTGCTCATCCCCCAAAAATAGAGTCCCTTATTTTATCAGTAGCCTGTATGTTTCATTTGTGTCTACCTTTGGGCATTTCTACAAATTTTACAAAATCCCAGCTGGAGGATCCATGCACTATCAAATTTCTAAGATACCATCTGTACCCAAGATTAAAGGTTGCAAAACTTTCAGATGACAGACTCTCCTCTCTCAGGTCTATCATCTCTAAGCTCCAAGAAATGAACTCCCTCCTGCTTCATTGTTTTATCAAGTATTAGGTATAATGGCTGCCACAATCACTCTAATCCCACATGCAAGATTGTACATAAGCATATATCTTCTTTCAGTCTGTAAACATCATCTAGCCTGGTTGATACATTTGCTCTCTGTAACAGTGGGAATATTCTTCAGTCTGTCCATTCTCAGAACTGTGGTCACTATGGATTCCTTCTACATTTTGAGGGGAGAATGGTCCAAGGAACATGGCTTCAACAAGAGGTTTATATTAATGTATTGGAGATGAGGGCAGTCCTCATAGCACTCCAGGTTCTGCAGGACTTGCTTCCTCAGGCTGTTGCCTCAATTTACATAAACAAACCTTCTGTAATGTGGTTATATCAACAAGAAAGAGGAACCCACTCATATCCCTTCTGCCTAGAGACCATGAAAGTGAGGCCATGGGGATGTCTTCACAGTACTTTCTGATAGCAACAAATATTACAGGATGGACCAACCTACAAGCAGAGAGACTTAGCCATTGTACTTTGATGCCTCATGAGTGGTCCTTCAATACATAAGTAGCACAATGGACGTTTTGTTGCTGGAGTAATCCTTGTGCCCTCTTCAGATCCCTGACCAACACCAAGTGCAACAGTTACTTTGCCCTAATCTCTGCACAGGAGAAGACACCCAGGGATGCCCTGGTCAATCCTTGGCCTCCTGGATGCCTTTATATTATCCCCTACCACCTCCCATGACAAATTTATTACAGAAATCTTCTGTGTGCAAGGTCTCAATTATCCTTGTTGCCCTCTTCTGACCTAGGCACATTTGGTTCTACATGCTTTGGCCCATCTGAAGGAACAGCCCTGGTAGCTAAATTCCATTCCATATCTATTATTTCATCTAGGCATATTGTCTGTGTAACTAACCACATGCTTTTTCCAATTCCAGTGACGGACAAGAATCCTTCCATTTCTAAATTGTTATTAATTTCCTGTCTGCTTCTCAGACTGATACAACTTGAAAGACATGCAGGGACAAATGGAAAAGATGTTTTCTTTGGGCTGTCCAGCAGAAACTGTATTACATTGCAGTCCCACTTCCTAGCTACCTTGTTTCTGGCTATATCTACTTCATTATTAAAGTTCAGTTGGGAGCCATCTCCAGCTTTCACCAAGGCTTCACTTCCAACTCCCTAGTGTCCCAAAAAGTTTGTGAAACCTTGTTAAAAGGGACCCTTCTCTTGAGACCCCATTAAAGATCCCTCTTCTCCATGGGATTTGAACTTTATGATGGAGGCCCTAACTCAAGCCCCCATCAAACCTGCTTATTCCTGTAACAGTAGATATCACTCTTGAAAACTTTTGCTTCTGGTCATTATCTTGTTGTCCAGGAGAATCACTATATGTTGTGCTGTCTCTTGCTCCTATAAACCCATTTGATTTATTAAAGACAGTGTTTCCCTCAGAACTAACTTGTCCTTTATGACTAAGGTTGCGTCTGAATCTACCAAGAAGCTGAACACTCACCTTCCAGTGTTTTGCACCAAACATTCCAATTGAGTGGAATATTTATTTGCTTTACTCCTTGGATGTTCAGAAATAACTAGACTTTTTCCTTCATTGTACAAGTATTTCAGGAGGGACAACCAACTCTTGTTTTTTTTCTGTCATCCAATCTTAGTTCCAAGATAGCAAAAGACACTCTATCCATGTTGCTGTCAGACTACATTAAGCACCTTTTATTCCATCAACAACAAAGCCATACTTTTAAAATCTAAAACACATTCTACAAAGTCCATGGCAACTTCTGTGGCCTTTCTGAAGAATTCCTCAATGCAGTAACATGGTCAACAGTGCATTACCTTTGTCAAACATTACAAATTGGATATGATGTCAAGATCTAGATAATCCTTTGGATCCATCATACTCAAGGGTATCTTGTCATGATGCCACCATGGAATATCTTGTAGCTGAGGATTCTATATGGAAGCTATGTACTTACCATGGCACCAAATCTTAGTTATTCCTAATATGTTTACTTCGATATCCCACCCATTTTCCCCCTCCAAATTATCATTTATTGGCCCTCAGACAGACCGGGAGCACCTATCACTGAAGCCTATCCAGTTATTCTTCCAATCACCAATATTCCATCACTTTAGAGAATGAACACTATCTGAAGACTGTGAGGAGACCCAGTTACATTATGGGAGAAGGGTTAAACTTGAGCTCTGGATTGACCAGAAATTGCTGCTGGTTGGGACCTGCAACAAAGGTGAATTAACTCATCTGTCAAAATGAATGGACAAGAGATAACATAGATAATGTAGATGTAATGTTTTTGGTAAGTATACAACTTAATTTTCTGACATGTCTTTCCTCCATGTAGTATATTCAGTTAAGGTTGCGGCATTTGAGATTAGCTTCACTTTAGTTGTTGGTGAGAGAGAGTGACATGATGTATCTCTAAACTCCAAGAACACAGTAGCCTAAGCTGAATTGCTCTCAGAAACTCCATTTCAATGGCTGCATAGAGTCTGCTGTACCTACCATATATAGGCCCAGGACTAGCCCCATAAACAAACTACCTGGAAGCATCCCACATTAAACAGAATATACAACAAAAAGAAAAAATATAGCAAAAATCAGCAATGGTAATTCCCATAAAGATAAACATTCTCTCATTAAACTAAATAGTCAACTATGATTGCTAACCAGGCCATGCAAAGCCAATTTTGAGGTTAAGATAGCTCCCCAAGTGAAAATAATCATCATATGAGCTTCTTCAGCTATGTCAGAAACCTCAAGGGCAGCACATAGCAATGTGCTGAACTGTTGGTTAATAGTGCCACATTCACAGTGCCTGGGGAAATAGCTAACCTGTTAGGAGACAAAGTCAGTTCCAGCTTTACCCCCTCTCACTCCAAATCATTTCCCAAAAATACCCTCAAATATAACTCCTCCAACTCTAACTAGGGAGCATATACTGGCAGTGCTTGCAAAAGTCAAGAATACTGCCTCAGTGGGCCCTGATAACATCCCAGGATGTCTCCTAAACAGTCTAAAATATGACTTATCAAGACCCCCTGGAGTCATTATTTAACCATAGTCTTAAAACAGGCTTTATGCCATGTGAATGAAGGACTGCAGTGGTTATTCCTCCTTTATAAGTGATGACCCTTAACAGATCCTGGAAGCTACAGACCCATTAGTTTGACTAGACTTATTTGCAAAGCCATGCAAAGAATTATCATGGAAATTATCAACAAGGACATTTGAGACCTTCAGACACTGGATCCATTCCAATTTTGCTTTCTCAAAAAAGGTCATGCTTGCTGAATCTGGTGGGCTTTTTTGAGAAGGTCACTAAGGCAATGGATGAGGGAAAAACTGTGGATGCTGTCTACCTAAATCTGGCTAAAGCATTTGATGCAATGCCTCACTCTGGCATTGTTAACAAACTTATGGAACTAGGTATAAACCCCTTTATAACACTCTGGATAGCTGTCTGGCTCACTGATAAGTCCCAGGAGGTCAGAATTAGTGAGGCCACCCACCTCCACAAAGAGTCTGGTCACCAGAGGAGTCCCCCAGGGCTCTGTGCTAGACCGACTCCTCTTTGGCATCTACGTAATATCAAAGCCAATGACAAATGCCTCTGGCTAGCCATGTTCACAGATAGTTGCAAATTGGGAGCAGCCATTGAATCCCCCCCCCCCAAGACCCTTCAGGAAGGTCTAATGCAGACAAATGCTTGGTGCCAAAGTTGTGGCTTAAAATTCAGTACCAACAAAGCATCATAATACCTTTTGGGAAGTCTTCCACCCCAGGTGACTACATCATCAATAAAATACCCCTAAATGTTGCTTCATTAGTCAGGGATCTGGAAACTAATGTATATAGTAACTTAGCCTACAATCAACATGTCCAAGGTAGTAAGAAAATCCTTCTATGTTGCTCAACTTATAAATAAGGGCATGGCATCTGTGTCCAAAAGAGCTCATTGTACCACTGTACATGGCCCTAATCAGACCCAACATAAAGTGTAATGCCCCCTTAGGTGTGTACCTGACCAGGTACATGCAGTAACTGGGACATCCATAAAGGTTCCTTACAAAACAAATACAGGGATCAAATGCTATGTCCTATGCTTATCACCTCAAAGCTAAGCTCTATCTCTTTACTTGGTATCATACAGACTTCTGAGAGGTGATCTTTGGATGGCATATAAGGTGTCCCTGGATACTGTTTTTATGGAGCTTCTGTACATTCACAAAATGAACAACAACAGAACTACTAGATTAAAAGACCTAGATTTTGCTTGCAACATAAATAGGATGTGTTGGAGAGACAGACATGTTTCTCAGAGAGTTCCCATTCTCTGGAACAGGCTCCCCATCCATTTGAAGCAGAGTTCTCCCTATCCCTATTTAAGTTCAACTTGGACCAATGTATGGGTAATCAGAAATTCACCCCTGGTCTGGCGACTATGTCTCTGATGGACAGAGACAGTCAGTAGATCACCCATTATATAAATCAAATTTGTTGGTCACATTTGGGTTAAACAGCTAGGCTTATAAGGGCCCTAGTGGTCAATAGCTGAGTATGCAATTATGAAACTATAAACCCAGCATCAACATCCCCTGACATTTCTCATTCCAGTTTTGAGGTTTGTGAAAAGGGAGATTTTCTGGGGAAGACATAAGATTTGTCAGAATCCAGGTACCCATTCTGCTCTCATGTTCCAACATGGTAAGTCACAAGAGAAACCTCAGATTTTGCCTGTGGCGCAGTGTCTATAGGGATAAAAGTGCAGGGTCTTTGGAACAAAAAAAAAAGATGAATTAAAAAACACATAGACATAAAAGAGATGTTAGCTTGTATAAATGCTGTCAACTCACTCATTCATCTATGATCTCCAGGACCTCTTCAAGTATTTACAGCCAATATCATAAGCATAAGCAGGGGGGAACCAGATCTTGCCCTCTGTGCAGATTAGCCATGCTACCCTGGGATTTAGCTTTTTAGCACAACCTCACGCTACAGAAATTTTATGTGCCATCAAACAGGACCAGGACAGATCATGAATGAAAACTGAATCAGAAGGTCTTCCAAGATTTGCTCCATCCATGGGGGACACTGTAAACAAACATCTTTGTCTCCACACACAACAAACAGTGGAAAAATTCTGCTCCAGGACTCCAAGCAAGAAGGCCTGGAAGATAGATTTTTTATCTGCCTTGGATAGGAATGTTTTTGTATGCTTTTCTGCCCTTTTTGGTAATATCCAGGGTTATTCTGAAGATTCAAAAAGATTCCTCAAAGGTCATTCTGGTGACTCCCTTCTATTCCGGGCAACAGTGGTTCTCCCTTCTTTTAGAAATGATCAGGAGCAATTGTCTCATAGTCTGGATATACTCACACAAAATTACAGCTATTAGATACATCCTGACCCCAGACAGCTGCAACTAACTCCCAGGATGATAGAATTTTTCGGAGGAAATGCATCTGATGTAAATGGAGGTGGTAAAACCTGCTACTAGACAATCATATATTGTGTCAAGAAAAGAACCAACATCCATTCAGGACTAGTGTTGCTCTAGATGTTCTTTGTGTTTCACTGTTGCAGTCATTACATTTGGTTTATCTGCTTGCAGTAGCCCTCAGTCGGCTTGATTAACAAAGTCTTGGGTCCTGCGTCGGTTGCTGTCCCTTTTTAGATGACATCAAGGGTATAAAACATGCAGCCGATGCCATTACACCAGTCTTTCTTGCCGTGCGGTGCCCGAAGCAGAAGCAGTTCGCAAGTGCCGGTTGGCCGACTCCTGAAATTTTCATTTTCGAGTTTTGGGATCGAAGTCTTCGACTAAAGCTAAGTACCCCATTGGGGAAACTTTTTCTTGCTCCTTACTGATGTCAGTAAAAGTTAATAATTGCATTACTTGTGGAAAGCAAATACCTCACAAAGATTTTCATTTTTACTGTATTATTTGCCTAGGCCCTGACCATGACATACCTTGCTGTCGGTTTTGTGCTTTATTTAATCAGCGCACTATCCGTCGTCAGTATATTTTTGCTTCTAAATATTTTGGTTCTCAGTTTAATTATCCAGAAATGTCATCAGTTAGCCATCCGACTACTGGGATTTTGAAAAATCCCAAGGATAAAGACAGAGACAGGATGCCGAGGTCCAAAGCTGCCGACGATGCTTCTCTTAAGCCAGTTGCCAGTTCGCCGGTACTCAGTGAGGTGCTTTCGCAGCCCCTGATACCCGCTACTTCTGACTCGCAGGCCTCTACTGAGACCCATTCGGAGTCCGGTATGCCATGAGATACTTCAACTGTGGAACCTGCGGATGTCTCTACCTTGGATGGGTCCAGAGCCACTGTGCAGGCACCGGCTTCTGAGGGTGTATTCAGGCCTACGGACTTGCATGTTAAACCAATGCCTCCTTCTTCATTTAGGCCAAAATCTCGAACCATGCCTAAGAAAACGATGCCCAGGCTGCATGCTTATGCCTAAAAACAAATCATAAGAATGGCTGAAGATCTTATAACTCTAATCAGGGGAAGCCAACCTCCCCCTACTAAAAGACCTAGGACTGAAGTTGTTTATGATTCTTCTGAACAGGATTCTGATTTTTCTGATTCTTCTGAATTTGCCCTTATCTACTTATGAGGATTCTGATGCAGAGGACTCTATTCCCTCTGCTTCCCCTCCAGAGGATTTTTCTTTTGGTGAGACCTTACATACTCTAAGGGAACATTTCCACTGGGAAAGCTAGGATTTTTCTGATTCAAAAAAGAGGCTTAGGGATTTCTTACTCCTGCCTCAGCATAGGCCTTTTGCTATACCTCCTGTACTAGACATTGTTGATGATGCCTTTTCAGAATCTAGTTTGGCCCCTGATTCTTTGCCTCCTGCTCTCAGAAAACTGGACAGATATTACAGGGTTCCAGATTCTCACAAGTTCCTTTTTTAAAAATCCTATTGCGGAGCCAGAGACTATTTTACAGGGACCCAAGGGCATTAAGGCTTCTACTGCTAAAAATCCTACCCCCTCTGATAGAGACTCCAGGGCGCTGGATAGATGCGGTAAGAAGTTTACACTTCTGCAGCCTTGGCCATTAGGGCTTTAAACTGCCAGTTTCATATGTTAAAGTATCAACATGTTATTGGATTGCTTAAACAGAAAATGATGTTAATTCCTGACTGTGCTGAAAATAAAGAATTACAAGATTTAATGCATTCTGCTGAACAGGTTGGAAAACATACTTTGCAATGTGAATTTGATTCATTAGAGGCCTCTTGCAGGGCTGCTGTTACTGGGCCTGTGCTCAGAAGGCATGCTTGGCTTAAGGAGCAAGGTTTGCCTGATCATGTTAAAGCTAAATTGTTGGATGCTCCCTTAAATCAGAACTGCCTGTTTGGCAACAAGGTTGAGGAAGTTCTTAAAAAGATGGAAGATAAAGCTAAATCTATGCAAACTGTTAAAGATTTCTTACAGGTTCAGCCTCCTAAATTTTGTAGGCACTGGCCCTCTAAAAATTGGTCCTTTCCAGCCCCTTCCAGGTCTTCTCAAGCCAAACCCAGGCACAGCAGAAACCCCATGTTTCACTCCCAAGGGACACAAGACTAGGCAGTGGGGGGGTTCCGCACCCAAACCTGGGAGTAGTAAGACTCCCCCCTATGGAAACCTGTCTCAATTACTTGTTTTTAAAACTTCCAAGCACTTCCCAACTGAATGCTCCTTTAGGCGGAAAGATTGGTCTGCAGGCCAAAAACTGGAAACTCATTACCCAGGACAAATTGGGTTTTAAATATAGTGTCCCAAGGATACAGATTTCATTTCCACACTTTACCAACACCAAGCGCGTGGCCAGATCTACCCCCAAATCAGTGGGTAGAGGCCCAAAATCAAGTACTCTCTCTCTTAAACATGGGAGCAATTCAGTTGGAACCAGAAGAGGAAAAGGGTCAAGGTTTCTATTCGAGACTTTTCATGGTACCCAGAAAAGGCAATACATGGCATCCTATCTTGGACCTTTCCATTCTAAACACCTTTCTGGTGATTCCAAAATTCAAAATGCTGACTCTTCACCAGCTGCTTCCTATGCTAGGTAAGGATACATGGTTGGCAACAGAAGCATACCTGCACATCCCTATCAGGGAGTCTTGCAGAAGATACCTACACTTCAAAGCAGGCTACATGCACTATCAGTTCTCTGCACTGCCCTTTGACTTATCTACTGCACCCAGGGTATTCACAAAGTCCCTAACTCCAGTCATTGCATATTGCAGGCAAAGAAATATTCAAATATACCCATACCTGGATGATTGTCTAATTCAGGCAGAAGGCAAGGACATTCTTTTGAATCATCTGGCCTTTGTTCAAAGGGTATTGACTTGTCTGGGGTTCACAGAAATCCCACCTGGTACCCTGCCAACACATTATATTCCTGGGAGCAAGATTGAATACAACTTTCCAGATGGCTTTCCTCATGCCAGAGAAACAGATTCATTTGACAACTTACTTCAAACAAGTGGCCACAAAAACCCAGCTATCTGCAAGGCAAATACTGCAAGCCTTGGGGTTCATGGCTTCCTGCATTCTTCTAATTCCATATGCAAGGATGCATATGAGGAAACTACAATGGTATCTCAAAGGCCTATGGTATCAACATTCACAGGATCTAGAAGCAAGAATTCCTATCATACCTTGCATACACCTAGAGTTCCTTTGGTGGGCAGAGGCCTGCCACCAAAACAGGGGACTACCATTCACATTACCCCCTGCTACCCAAATCCTAACAACAGACACATCAGACTATGCATGGAGGGGGGGCTCACCTGGCAGGGAGATGCATTCAGGGCAAATGGAACCCAAGTCAAATGCACCTGCACATAAATCAAAAGGAAATGTTAGCTGTACAGAATGCTCTGACAGCCTTCAAGGACCACATTCTTCCAGGACAACTAATGGTAAAGATGGACAACACCACTGCCATGTGGTACATAAACAAGCAGGGGGGTACACATTCTTACCCCCTCTGCAGACTAGCCATGGCATTGTGGAACACAGCCTTTAGCTACCAAGTGAATCTACAAGCTCAATTCCTGCCAGGAAAACTAAATATACTGGCAGACGGTCTAAGCAGAAACCTCATGGACCCACACGAGTGGAAACTGGAACCAAGGATTTTCAACATGTTGACAAGCAAATGGGGGAACCCAGGTATAGACCTGTTTGCCTCCCCCCAGAACCATCAATTGGACAGATTTTGCACAAGGATTCCCCATAAGCTAGCTTGGAAAGTGGATGCTCTATCCTTCGGTTTTTTCCAGCTATCAGTTTATGCCTTTCCTCCTATGCCTCTGCTCTCCAAAATACTACTAAAGATCAAACAGGACAAGCCAAGGATGATTTTAATTGCATCAGACTGGCCTTGCCAACACTGGTACCCACTCTTGCGCAGTCTGTCACGCCTGGCTCCATGGCACCTGCCTCAGATTCCTTCCCTGTTGTCTCAGCAGGAGAACCAAATTCTGCACCCTCAGCTGTAAACCCTGAACCTAGCAGCTTGACTAATTATGTAATCTCTCCTTCACCATCCCTCAGTAAATCAGTGATGAATATCATTTTAGAGGCAAGGAGGCCTAGTACTAGAAAATCTTATGCTGAAAAATGGAAAAGATTCTGTGCCTGGAACCAATCTCAAGGAATGAACGAAACAGTGCCCAATTTACCACAGATTCTACAATACGTGACTGAGATGCTTCATAAGGGCTTGTCTTTTTCCTCCATCAAAATTCATGTCTCAGCCATTTCAGCTCATTATAGCACAGGGCCTCCCCTCTTCTCTCACCCACTGCTCAAGCAGTTCCTCAGAGGGGCCAAAAATTTAAGGCCACCCAAGAAAGCTCCTACTCCAGCCTGGGATCTTAACTTTGTCTTGGAGAAACGCACTCTTCCTCCTTTCGAGCCAGCTGCTACTGCAGATTTAAAATTTCTTTCCTGGAAAACAGCTTTCCTTTTAGCAATCACTTCTGCAAGAAGGGTATCTGAATTACAGGCCCTTATGGCAGTGGAACCTTTCATCATCTTTCATGCGGACATGGTGTCCCTCAGAACCAATCCCTCCTTCATGCCCAAGGTGGTATCCAGTGTGGCTCTTAACCAGTCCATTCATTTGCCTACCTTTTTTCCTAACCCACAGAACAAAGGGGAATGGATACTGAACTCTTTAGATGTGCACAGACAGCTTAGATTCTACTTGGACAGCACTAAACCTCAAAGGAAATCTGAACAACTGCTGATGGCATTTGCTGCAGGGACAGAGGGGAAAGCTGTTTCAAAACAAACCATTTCAAAATGGATAGGCCACTGCATTCATTTCTGCTATAAGCACCATGGAAAACCTATCCCACAGGGCATCAGACCACATTCAACCAGGGCTGCATCTACCTCTACAGCCTTTCTCAGGGGCGTTCCTACTAGGGACATCCTAGAAGCTGCTACCTGGAGTTCTGTTCATACTTTCACTAAACATTATCATTTGCCTTATAGCTGGTCCTAATTCTATTTAAATTCCTCCTCCCAACCTTAGCTTTGGGAAGCTACCCAAATGTAATGACTGCAACAGTGAAACATGAAGGAAATAGTACAGTTGTGTACACTTACCATAAATGTAGATGTTCGAGTGTATTCATTGTTGCAGTCCTGGTTACCCTCCCTCCAGCCCCCTTTCATCTTTTGGCTATACCTCTACTCTCACTTACTGTGCTCTAAAAGCTTTTTGGTGTATTTGCTTTTTTGTTGAAGGTATATCCTTGTATTTATAGATTTAATTGCTTCCCATTAGGGGGCACCTGACATCTGGGGCAAGAAAAACTGATGTAATGGCATCAGCTGCATGTTTTATACCCCTGATGACCTGACGTCATGGAAGAAGGGACAGCAACAGATGCAGGACCCATGACTTTGTTAATCAGGCTGACTGAGGGCTACTGCAAGCAGATAATCCAAATGTAATGACTGCAACAGGGAATACACTCGAACATCTACATTTATGGTAAGTGTACACAACTGTACTTTTTACATTATTTGTGTGTGTTATTATCCTATGGCCTGTCTTATTCCTCATTCAAGGTTCATTTGTCTGCCATTTCAGCATGTCTGCCCAGGAAACCCCCTCTTTCAATGCAGTCTCATGTGAAAGTGTTTTTGAAAGGTCTATCGCATAAAGAGACTCCTTGAAGACAGGTTGCTCCTCCTTGAGATTTAATTTTGTGTTAGAGAATGAGCTTACTGTACATCAGTACCCTGACTGGAGAACGAGTGGGGTATAAATGTACAAGTAATGCCCGCTGAAAAATGCGTCTGCTGCTTTACGGCAGAATATCAAGCCGCCGTGGAGAGTGGGCAGAAAAAAAATATGGCCACCATTATTTTACATTCACTAAGTAGCACTTCTGCTGTGTAGTGAGTGTAAAATGTAAAAAAGTTAAGTAAAATAAAAAAAATGTGTGTGTATGTGTTTATGTCTGTATGTGAAAGTGTATGCATGTATGAGTGTGAGAGAGATCGGTTGAACTATTTTACACTCGCTAAGCAGTGCTTTTGCTGTTTAGCAAGTGTAAAATAAAAAGCGCGCATGTGTGTGTGTGTGTGTGTGTGTGTGTGTGTGTGTGTGTGTGTGTGTGTGTGTGTGTGTGTGTGTGTGTGTGTGTGAGAGAGACAGTGTGTGCATGTGTGAAAGAGAGAATGATCGAAAATAAATGAATCAGAAAAAGTGTGTGTGTGTGTGTGTGTGTGTGTGTGTGTGTGTGTGTGTGTGTGTGTGTGTGTGAAAGAGAGAAAGAAAGAGAAAGTGAAAAGTGAGCGCGATCAAGTGATCCCGCGCAGCATCACATAAGAGCTTTGAGTACCTCTCGGCACAAGAAATCTGGACAGAGCCACAAATAATGAGGAAACAAAGGGCTAAAAGTAGGGACAAATTTTAAATACTGCAGTCCAAAAACATAGAATGATGAGATGACACCAGGCTCTCAGCATAAAACAAACAATCTTTTATTTTAAAACAACATAAGCACTTTCACATCTCTTGCTGCTTGTTCAGATGTCAGTATAAAAATGCAGTCACACACACAGCAATTTATACAGAAATCCAACTAGCAAATCAATCAATTAAGCAATTATGTATTAAAAGAATACAGACAATGAATGTAAATAATTTTTTTTAAAAATAAGAGATGAACTTAAAATCAACTAATGCACATAAGTATATATAAAGTTCATTTAAAATGTGAGCTGCACAGAAGTATATGTAAAGCTCATCTAAAAAGTGAGCTTGTCTGTAACAAAGGTTTAAGGGGAACTTTATCATTTAGTCCTGAACCATAATGAGCCCTTAACCTAGATATCGACTTGCTCTCTAAGCTTTCAGTGGGATTCCTAACGTCACCCAACCTTTTAGTAGCTGCTACCTGTGCTGTAACTTTAAACTTAAAACAATGTGTGTGTGAAGTGAGCTTCACATGTTTAGAAAGAGCACTGCAGTCAGTACCATTATTTATATGTCTTAAGTGCTCTAGAATACGTTCCTTCAACTGTCAGTCTTATCTACAGAAAACTTCATGCTGGCAGTGCAGCATGCTAAATAAAACATATGAGAAGTGCAAGTAGCTTGAACATCAAAAACATACTGTTTACCCTGATCTGGATGTATAATCATACCAGTGGTGTCAATATATCTGCAGCAGTTACAAGTATGACATGTTCTAGTTCCTTTATAAGTAGAACCCATTTTATTCCTAGTAGTTTTACCATCAATAAACTGTTTTGGAAAACAAAGCATCTGTTTTAAAAATTGTTTCTTAAAGATAAAGTTAGGTTGATCGTAATGAGTTTACACAGGCTACATTTGATGTAGAGGGATGGTACTTGGTAACTTTGGATGTAGGTTCCATCTTCACAGTTATACCAAACATGTTAGGTGTTGAATGGGTGGTACAATATCTGATGGAACAACATATATTTAGTTGTAGTAAGGTTGATGTAGTAGCTGGCCAACTACACAATGTTGCCCTTTTCTCCACTGTATTGCGATCTTGGAGTAGGTATATTTAGTTAGGGGGATGTGGGGGTCACTGCCCCCCACATCGGGGTGGGTTTGTTTTAGGTTAAGTTAGTTCTGTTGGATCGTGGGGTAAGTGTTTGTTTGCCCTGTAAGTATTCATTGATTTGTGGAAATGCATTTCGATGAATACTTGTCGATCTTTAGATGTTCGATATTATGGTGTTTCGGCGTTGTGATATAGACCCAAACATCTACTCTTATGATAAGTTTACTTACACAACTGTATTTTTTCTTTTCAATCAAAACACCTTTGGCAGTAAAATAGAAGACAAGAGGACTAATGTGAAGTGATAGGATTTATTTAAGTTAAATGGCTCACACAGCACTCAAAACACTACATAAGTCCGCATACAGCCTGCACACTGTATGTAGATGATATAATGCATATTACAGTATGGACAACACAATGGCACATTGAGTATCATTGTTAACTCACAGAAAGACGGTCATTCACTGGTTCAATGTTTGGCAGAGGTGCTTTCTGTGCAAAATCTGTTCTGCTTGTATTTGCCTATGTTTACTTATTTTCTTTGTGTACTCCAGTTTACTCTCAAATCCTAAAGACATGCAGTAGGCATTTTGACAACTTTAAATGTCCTTAGGTTTGTATACATTGTGTGTGTGATATGGAAGAAAGGCCCGGCAACCCACTTACATTCCCTACTCACCTATAAACTTTGTGGATAGTGGTGGTGGTTGTTCATACAGTTGACTTGATAAGTATAGATGGATGGATACTGCAGTGTTAAGTATCCCATAAGGCTATAAAATATGCTGGATGTCATGTGATGCTGTCCAGACAAATGAATGGTTGCTTATTTCTGGTGTCTTGGATGTGTATGATTTGCCATAAAGCTTATAAGTGACTGTGAACTGAAGCTGAATCCATACTTTACAAGTCAGTGCACAGAATCAAATATATTATTGGCCCAATGTGTTAATACAACAAGCAGCACAGGGTTTGAATCCACATTAGGGATTGTTTTAAGGATGTGGGTTGCATAATGGTTAAGGTCTTTATCTCACAGATACAAAATACAGGGATGGATTCTGATTGGCTATGCATTTTATAGTCTGCAGACTGACAGCCTATCAAAAAAGCATTACCAAACAGAAAACAAAATTAAACATTTGGAAAACATATCAAAATAGCAATAATAATAAAAACAATAACACATTGGCAATGCAATTAATTCACACAAAGCAGCCACTATAGTTGTGAGAATCATGGACTTACCATTTGTTTTCATCTGCTGTTACTGAGCTATTCATCATGATCTCCATTTTGCAAGTCATTTCTGCCAGCATTTTTGGTTGTCCAATGTGAAGTGGAAGAAATGTGGAAGAACTGGGTGCGGGAATTAGTCTTTATAGTATTGCTTCAGATTTGTCTAAAAAAGAAAATAAGGCAAATGTGCAACTTTCCATCACCAGGCAGGTGATGATGCAGTTAAGATATTTAATACATTTGGTGCCTGTATGCTTTTTCCTCACTGTTCCTGATGACCATCAAACCTCCCCCAATCAGCCATGCCCCTTTATTCCCAAGTAAGGGAAAGAGCAGGCAAGGGGAGGCTGTCATACAGACAGCCTTAGTCATGGTTTGTGCCCTCACCAACATCCTGACAATGAGGGCATATCTAGTATGGCTGTAACACTTCCCTGAACAGTAGAAAAGAAACATCCAACACTGCAAGAACCCTGTCCTTTCCCATATGAGTTCATTCTCATATGCACCCACTATGAGAGCTATAATGTTCACAACCTGGTAGTTAAATGCCTGCCCCGGGCTGTACTTTGCTTTGCTTCCTCAACTCTGAAGGACTGTGGCATTAGACAGCCCCATTCTGTCCCCCTCCCAAGGAGAAGAGCACTCAACTCCTCATTCCAGCTCTGCTAGATGCCCAAACCACTAACTGAACTTTGATTACCTGAGTAATAATCAGTGTTTCATCCTTACGAGCTAATGGAGCTGCCAGGTACATTTCATCTTGATGAAGAACAGCAGTTTGATTTGCTTGTCTGTAAAGACAAGATCTAGCAGTAAGCCTTAAAACAACTTGCAAAGTATTCACCGTTTAGTGGAAATACAAGCTGTGCTTTGCTCAGACACTGTAGTGAAGCAGATCATGTAACTAGTTCTGGGTTTCAGATGTTACAAGTGTCTACATGCAATGAAGGAGATGCAGATGTTATTACTAGTGGAATCAAGGTAGCAACTATATGTGAACAGTATGTGTGTGAAAGTATTTTTGAGCATACGTCTATAAAAAACATACTTAAAAGCAAGAAAACCAACGAAGTTTTAAGAACAGAATTATTTTCTGTATCTTTCAAGTTTGTACAGACGAGTACCAGTAAGAGTGAAATGGAAGGTCTAAAAGAGGGTAGTGAGACCAGCTATGTTATATGGGCTGGAGACAGTGGCATTGACAAAAAGGCAGGAGTCAGCAGAGCTTGACGTGGCAGAGTTGAAGATGTTAAGATTTGCACTGGGTGTGACGAAGATGGACAGGATTAGGAATAAGTATATTAGAGGGTAAGTCCAGGTTGGGAGACAAAGCCAGAGAGGCAAGATTACGTTGGTTTGGACATGTGCTGAGGAGGGATGCAGAGTATATTGGGAAAAAGATGCTAAGGATGAAGCTGCCAGGTAACAGGAAAAGAGGGAGGCCTAAGATAAGGTTTATGGATGTGGTGAGAGAGGACACGCAGGTGGTTGGTGTGACAGAGCAAGATGCAGAGGCCAGGAAGAAATGGAAACAGTTGATCTGCTGTGGTGACCCCTAATGGGAGCAGCCGAAAGAAGAAGAAGAGCTTGCAAGTTTGTACTCATAGTTCTGACAACTACAATCAATGCATTTGGAGTTTTAATGCAATTGTTTTTTTTACTTGGCATGTGTCATTTTACATAGCCTACTTAAAATTTGTGTGTAATTGATTATTCTTGATGCCTGATGAAAGATTGCAGTCTAATTTATAACTGAAACTAGGATTTATATTTGAAGTTTTTTTTACAGAGGGTCTTGATAATTTTCAATGTCTTTACAAGTGTCATTGCAGAAGGACTGAAAAGGAAAAAAGGGACTAATGGCTTTGCAGAAACACAGAACTAGTCAGCTCCCAGTTCAGTGAAACAAATCTGATGAACACAATAGCACCAGAAAAAACAAAAGCCTGTTAAAAGCAGTTCTCCTAGGGATGCCTTCTACATTCCTCATTCCTTCTTCTCTTACCAGCTAAAAGGTCAGTGAACCTTAGCAGTAGCAGGAAAACATCCTTACCACTATAGTTCGGCAGTCTTACTCATAACATTACTCATCTTTGCTTACTTGGGCTTCAATGGTTTTACACTGATTAATAAGGAGCTGACAAAACATTCATTAATGTAAAGCCACGCTCCCAGAAAAAAACACTATTTGTAATCATCAAGACCCCCGACTAGACCCTGGCCTCCATGGTAACAGGTGCCTCTTTAGGACAGATACTTTAATATTATTATCACCTGCTTGTTCATAGGTAGGTACCATGCTATCTGCCTGAAGGCATTTATAAGCCTAGCTGGAATGTGTTGGTTTTTGCCGCCTCCTTTGATTAGTTCCCTGTGCCTCTATCCAGCAGAGCCATTAAAGTGATCCCTGGGGTAAACTTTCTGTTTCCCATCCACTCGTCAAGGTTTCTCTTGAAGAGGGTTAGCAAGGAGCTCTGCCTAATGTAGATTGGAATCTTGTTCCAGAGCATGGGAAGTCTCTGGGACAGGAATCTATCCCTCCAGCATGTTCTATTTATTGCTGTGGTGAGGTTTAGATCCCTGGAGTGTGTGGCTCGAGGGGATATGGTTTTCTTTAGGTGGAGCATGTCCATCAATTCTGGGTTGGACATGGCCTTGTATGTCAGGCAGAAATCACCTTTGAGTAAGCGGTATGCAACTGAGTACAGCTGAAGTTTCTTCAGTCGAGCTGCATAGGGCATCTGCTTGAGGCCTGTGATTCTCTTGGTGAGGAACTTCTGTAGTCTTTCCAGCTGTTGCAGCTGTCTTGTAAGGTACATCCCAAATGAGTCATTGTACTCTATGACGGGTCTGATGATGGATGTGTAGAGGGGCCCAATGACCTCTTTTGATCTGGATGAAAACCCTTTTGTGATTAGGTGGGCCACATAGAAGGATTTTCTAACCACTTTGGCAATGTGATTATCAAAGGAGAGGTTACTATCTACTTGGGTCCCCAGATCCCTTATTACGTCTTCCGTATTTAGGGGGCTACCACCTATGTGGTAGTTTGTGGGTACTTTGTTTTTTCCAAAGGGGATGACTATGCACGTTTTGGCCTTTAGCTTGAGACCATGGTTTTGACACCAGGTATCTGTCTCAGTGAGACCCTTTTGGAGGATATCTGTGTCAGCCGGAGAGTCAATTATAGCCCCTAGTTTGCAGTCGTCTGCGAACTTGGTGAGCCATAGTCCTCCTGTGCTTGCCTGTACCTCTGAGAAGTGTATGCCGAACAGGAGGGGGTCCTAGGACTGAGCCCTAGGGAATGCCACTTGTAACAGGTTTAGAGTCAGACCTAGCTCCCACAACTCTTACCATGTGGGTTCTGTCTGTGAGCCAGTTGGCAACCTATTTCATGATGTAGGAGTTTATGTTGAGGCTGGTGAGCTTGTCTATAATACCAGAATGTGGAATGGTGTCGAAGGCCTTTGCAAGGTCTAGGTAGGCTGTGTGGACCACCTTTCCCCCATCTATAGCCTTGGTAACTGTCTCAAAGAAGTCCACTAGGTTTAGGAGGCATGATCTGCCCTTAACAAAGCTGAACTGGGTTGGGTCCAGTGTTTGGAGGTTTCCAATGTCTCTGTTAATGAGATCCATGATGATGCGCTCCATAGCTTTGCAGGCCAAGCTAGTCAGGCTTATAGGGCGATAGTTCTCGGGGTCCGTTGTGGCTCCACCTTTTTGGAGCGGAATAACCATTGCTGTGTGCCACTCTGTGGGCATGTAGCCTGGGGAGAGGCTGAGTTTAAACAGTGTGTTTAGGTGAGGGGTTAGTTCATCTTTGAGTTTGTGTAGGACGCAGCCTGGGACACCATCTGGTCCCATTGATGCTGTGTTTTTGGCTTTGGAAAGGGCTGTTTTAACCTGAGTGTCTGTGATTTCAGGGGCACTACCTTCTTTTGGTATAGTTATGGGCCCTTTTGGGGGTGAGAGGGGGGTGAAGTTTGCACTGAACCTGTCTGCCAGGATGTTGGCTATACTGGTCGGTTCAGTGTATTTTGTGCCATTCTGCACTAACTCCGAGCAGATCTGAGAACTGCCACTTAGATTCTTGACATAGCTAAAGAATGCCTTGTGGTTATCTTTGGAGTCCAAGGCAATTTTTCTTTCGAAGCTAGCCTTGGATGATTTTATGAAGGAATGTAGTTTCTTGCTGATACTGATCCGGGATGTCTTCCCTTCTTGGGATTTTACTTTTTTTCTGTACTAGTTTCCTCCTTCTATTGTATAGCTTGTTTATGGCAGGGGTCCACCAGACTGGTTTCCTTTTCTTGGAGGAGTGAGCCTTGGTTTTGTTTGGGATAGCATGATCCATGCATTCTTGTAGGTGCCCGCAGAGTGCATTAGTAAAGGATTTTGTAGCTTAGACAGTGTTATCCTTTAGCATGGGGGCTTTGACACTTCCCACCTCGGTCTTAAGTAATGTGAAGTTTGCTTTTGAAAAGTTTTTCACGGTGGTTTCTTTGACTGGGGGTGGTGGCGGAATGTGGATATCCAGAGTGATCAGTTTATGGTCAAATCTAACCAGCAAGGGGTTGACCTCCGGTGTGGAACACCGGTCGCCCATGTTGGTGATGACCAGGTCAAATATGTTGTCCCCTCTGGTGGGGGTGTTAACCAGTTGATCCAGGGCATTTCAGTTTATAAATTCTAGGAAATGTTGGACCAGGGAGTTCGTACTTGAGTAGTTCTCCCAGTTAATGTTTGGATAATTGAAATCACCCAATATCAGTGTGTTTGGTAGGACCTTTATGTTTCCCAGTGTTTCCAGGAACGTGGAGTGGGGGTCCTGGGACATGGTGGGTGATCTGTAGCAAACTATAATTTGAATAGCAGTTTTGCCCATTGTTAGTTGCTTGTGGATGATCTCTGAAGCATCGTGTTGTGCCACTAACCAGGAGGTGTGGGTATCCTTGATGAATATGGATATGCCCCTGCCTTTTGTATTTCAGTCCGGGTTTTGTGGCTGAAATGTCTGGAGCCTTAAACCAGGTTTCTGTTACTGCACATATATCAATTTTTCTCCATACTGAGGAGTGCCTCGAGTGTGTGCATTTTGAGGTTTAGACTTCTGGCATTGAGCAGCATTACCGTCAGTTTTTTGTTACTTGTGCTATTTACGGCAGTGGATTTGTCTTTTGAGCCTTGCCTAAAAAAGGCACTATGGGGGTGGCAAGAGCCTTGACCAGTATTCAAAAGCCTGAGGGTGACAGGTGCAAGCCATCTCTAGCAAAGCAGCGTGGCATGTCGAGCATGTCATCCCAGGCTGACAGACACTGGATCCCCTTTGAATGACACCAGAAGCTTAGCCAATTGTTGAAATTGATAACTTTTTCTCTATACCGTGGTATAATTCCTGATGAGAGCAGGATGCTACTCAGGGTCAGGGTCATACCAGCCTGGGCTATGTGATCACAGAGCTCCTCCATGTCTCTTTTCATGTAGTCCAGGGAGGTATGGCTCAGGTCATTCATACCAACATGGACAATGACAGAGAGAGAGTCACTGGTCCAGATTTTAAGACAATTTCTGCTCAAGACAAGACACTGCTTTGAGTTTGCACTAGTTGCAGTGACATTGGTGATTGTAAGGAAAGGATTGTTCTACAATATATGCAAATAAAGAAACATGCAAACATTCTTTTCATGCTAATTTCCATGAAAGTTTATCAGGTCACTGTTCCATAGCCTGGTGTATGTATAAATTGATGTATTATATCTTTTTTTAAAGTAGAATATGCTATGCTTTATGCCCTGTGTGTGGAAGCAAATTATGGGTAGTCACAGCTTTATCAAGAAGCTTAAAAGTGTAGGAAGATGTGTCCTGGAATGCATGATGGTGTGAAACACACATTTCGTATACTGGCTACCTTTGTGTAGCATCATAATCACTGGATATAGACATGCTTGTATTGTTCAAAGTTTACTACTATCCCACATGAGGAATATATCTATGTATTGTGGGGTGTGAGCAATGAGTATGGACTGTTAAGATACTCTTTCACAAATACTTTCTGTATAGCATATCAGAAATCAGTACTTGTTGTATGCATAAGCGCCACACTGTGTAGGTAACCCTCCATTAAAATCAAAGAAAGAAACTCAGTGCCAAACAACACCAAAAGATGGCAACATGAGAAAAAGAAACTATAACAGGTACTGTAAGAGGTCCAGAAAGCACACAGAAGTAAAGGCAAAAATAAACTGTTTATTCCAATAAATCCTAACTTTCTGCCCATCTTGAGTGTATTCAGCTATCTTACTTCTTCCCTTTTCTAGCACAAGTACTTCAGTTATTTCCCTTGATCTCCTTTATATTTCTCTGCTCTGAACATGTTGCCTGATAATGTATGTTAGCAGATGATTCTCAGACTATAATATGCATCCATAATGTGATTCTTTGTCTTAGTAATGAATCTGCAGCACCCCAAATTATGGGTCCTGGATGTCTGAAAAATAAACTTGGATTCAAACAAAAAAAAATATTTCATATCTTACTTTTAAGCTTTTACTGTATACTTTTGTGTAGTGGGACTGAACATCACAATATGATTGGGTGTGGTTGTTGGTCAACCCCTCCCTTATTATTTGTGCATATTAATTACAAGCCTGCTGTAGCTCAGAACCAAAGTTCTGAGGTACTGAAATTGAAGATATTGCATATATCCCCAGCATTTGAACTTGTAGTTCTACTCCAAAGGATTGCAGGTAGAAATCATGGAATTAGGCACCAGATTAATTTGCAATGCAGAATTTGGTATCGCATTATGTAACAATACTGTGGTATGACAGATGTTCATCATATTAATCATTGCTGCAGTAGGCCTAGCTATATGGGTTATGTCCTAACAAGAATATAACAGCTGGTCAACTTCCAAAGCTTCAGAGCACCTTCCACACACCCAAACTCTCAGGCAGCTTGAACTGAGCTGCATAAAAACACAGGTTTGGGCTCTAATCCTTCAGAGCTTTCTTGCTGTTGAAGAGAGTACTCCTCTGCAGGATTTTGAGGATCAATGGTCAGCTTGTGCTGTTCCTTTGCTGGGGAGACAGGTTCCCTTTGGGTAAAAACCTTGCACATAAAAATATATATTGCATTCATGCAATTTCTTGCTTAGGAATGTTAGTTTTAAGCTAAGAGTTTGTGTTTTAATGCAGTATGGAGAAATTGTGCTTATTTTACTTTGGGGGGATTGACATGTATTAAAGTGCTTTTTCCTGTGTTTTTGTGAGAGAAAAGAAAAAGCTAAGCAAACAGCCTTTGCCACCACAGCAGGTTAGCAATTTGCCTCATCCACAGGTGAGTAAGTGCTGTGGCCAAGGCTGGCTTCTCACACTCTACTCCTCATTTACCTTGGATTCCTCTGGTGTAGCACCTACAGCTGCTATAGACCAGGGGTTAGCCATGTTTTCTGCAGCTGTTGGTGTGGAGGTGTGCATGGCTGTGTTTTCAGAACCTCCCAGACGATGTGGAAAATGAGATTTTAAATTCTGTATTTAGTTTCTGGTCCCTGTGCTACAGAGGGTATTAAAAAGTGTGATGAGATGGATGAATTAATTCAGGGAATCTCTAAGATTTTTCAGCCGCCCTTTTCCACATTTTCTAAGGGATTCTGTAACTTCTCATCTGATTTTGTCAAGACGCAAAATAAACAGTCTCAGCAAAATTCTGGCAAATAGACACTTAAGGAGAAGTGACAAGGGAGTTATTTTTATTTATTTTTATTTTACATTTGTTGACCAGGCTAGTCCAGCTGGATATATGTCCATTTTCACTGTTGGCCCGGGGAGAAAAGCTCCAACATGGATGAAAAAACATAAACATGACATAAGAACAATATATTTGTAATACTAGAACACAATTGTAAACAACTTGTAGAGTATCCTTATAAGACTAAAGAGCATTAAAAACATAGACTTAGAGATCAGGTACTTAACATCAATTAAAAAGGAAAGAATAATATACATTAGCTGGAAGTATGTATATAGAGTGATGAGCAAGCAGTTTAAGATACAATTCCTTGGTGGTGTAGTTAAGAGCAGGATTAAATTGATATAATAGCAAGATTAATCTGATACAGCAGGATTATGATGATACAGATGTTGAAGACTCATACATACTGTTAGCAAAGAGAGGAGGTTAAAACTCTGAGTTGGTTATATAGAAAGACTCAGTAAGTACAGAGTTAGTTAGCTAACTGCACATAAGCTGTAAGGTTAAAGAGAGGTACTGGCAGTGCAGTAGTACTTTGAACAGTGAAGGTAGGCAGCAGCTTTTTAGTCTGGGTTGGTGCAAGGGCAAAGCCAGCGAGTCTTGAGGTATGTTTTAAGTTGCTTTTTGAAAAGTGGTGTAGAGGAGAGGGAGATTAGGTCACTAGGGAGCTGGTTCCAGGTTTTCCCTACAGTGTTAGAGAATAGAAAGTCCCCAACCATGTTATTGGATTTTGGAGTGGATACTAGAAGTTTGTTTGATGAGTGTAGGGTTTTAAGATTATTGTAGGGGGTAATGAGGGTAGTTAGTATAGGAGTATTGCTAGGATGATGAAGAGTCTTATGAGCGGTAATAAGTTGGTGAAAGAAAAGCTGATTAGGTAGTTCCAGCCATCCTAGCTGTTTGAGATTGTGACAGTGGTGGGTTCTAAATGGGGATCCAGTGGCAAATCTGGCAGTGTTATTGTAGGAGGTATTAAGCTTGTTGAGGTTGTTTTTCGATAGGTTGGTATAAATTGGAGAGGCGTAGAGGAGGGTAGAGATAAGATGGGTATGGGCAATATTAGTTCTAGCTTTTGGAGTAAGAAACTGTTTTAGCCTATAGAGGGAGCCTAGTTTTCTGTTCACTGACTTTATTGTAGTATTGATATGGTTGTCATCTATAGTTACCCCTAAGAGTTTGGTGGTAGGGTCAGGAGATATGACAGTGCCACTGTTTGATGTTACACTGAGGTGGAGGGGGAGGACTTTTGTGTAGGAGTGAAGAGCAATAGTTTGTTTTTTTGGAGGGTTTAGGTGAAGGCAGCGTTGGAGGAACCAATTCTCAACTATGTTAAATGTTGCTTGGGTGAGGGACTGCAGTTCAGATATGGATGAAGCAGAGCATATTAATGTTGAGTCATCTGCATATTGTATGCAGGTGGCTTGAGGAGTATTCATGTTTAGATCATTGATAAAGAGTGAAAATAGGAGAGGGCCCAAGATGGAGCCTTGAGGGACGCCCAAGGTAACAGGAAGAAGAATGGATAGGTTATTCTCCCAAAGTACTGCTTGTTTTCTGTTTTCTAAAAAGGAGTTGAACCATTTTAGTGCCTGAGTATCAAGTGAGAGGGACTTAAGTATACTCAGAAGTACCTGGTAGTTTACCATATTGAAGGCTTTTGAGAAGTTGATAAAGAGAGCAGAAGAAAGAGTATTGTTATTGCGATGTTTGTTGAGACAGTCTGAAAAGGATAAGAGGGCAGTGGTGGTGCTGTGGAATGGCCTAAAACCATGTTGACAGTTTGCTAGTGTGTTATTTTGTAGTAGGTAGTCTAGTAGTTGTTGGTGGATACATTTCTCCATGATTTTTGCTAGAGGTGAGAGTAAGGCTATTGGGCGATAGAGAATTCAGTAGTTACTGCCCTTATGAAGAGGGATGATATGGGAGATTTTCCAGACTGATGGGATGGTGCCTTCAGTAATTGTTCTATTTATTAGAATGGAGATAGGATATGCTATTGCTTTAGCAATTTGTAGATATTCAGCAGGTCGCAGGTCAGCGGGGGGGGGGGGGGCATGGTTTAAGTTTTCCAAGGAGACGGCAAATGAGGGAAGTGGTTACTGGTTGTAGATGAAATGAGGGAAGAGAGGTAATTGAAGTGGGAGTCAGGCTAGTATTTACAGGGAGGGGTAGTGAGTTGGCTAAAGAGTGAACAGTTTCAGTAAACGAGGTATTAAAGGTGTCTGCAATATGCTTAGGATTGCTATGGGAGGTATCTGATGGGGTAGGTGTTTCGGAGAGGCCTGGTTGTACCAGTTTATTAATACCTGACCAAAACTTTTGGGAATTGTATTGATGTTTATGCTGGAGCTGAAGGTAAAAGTTTTTCTTGTCAAGGAGTATAGATTTATTGGTAGCATTTCTAATCTGTTTAAAGTTTTGATGGTCTGTTGGGTTTCCGGTAGTTCTCCATTTGGCCCATGTTCTGTTTCTCAGTCTGATTTTTTGTCTTGTGTCTTTAGTAAACCATAGAGCAGTTTTTGTCTAATTCTGATTGAATGAGTAGGGGCATGGGAGTCCAGGATTTGTAAGAATTTGGTGATAAAGTATAACACTGCATCCTCAAGTTGGAGGTATTTTAGGGGAGACTAGTCACAAACCCTAAGTTCAGTTTGGAAGCTATCTTGATTAAAGTAATTATTTCAAAATCCAAAGGCATGCACGTTGTCCAACTGGCAATGAAACGCTAGGTTAGAAAAATCACTGTAGTGTCTCCACAAATCAAAAACGAATCTTCACGATAAAAATTCTTTTATTTGAACCAGATGTAGTGAGCGCTTTCGCCAACAGGCTTCATCAGACTATCAAGAAACATAACATTACATACATTTAAATAGTATCGCTTAAAATCCCATTGGTCACCTGAAACACCTGGTGACCTACGTAATGACTTCAAAGTGCTCATTTCTTAAAAAGGTTCTCTTATCACATAGTGACATAAAGACAACCATAAATACTTTGATCGACACTAATAAATTTCATTATTTAGCTAAAATAGATCATCTTCAAATCACGATCAATGCCATCATATGTACAGAAAAAACACAAGCTGTATGCGATCCTATCTTACATACAAATGCTGCTTCATGTGTCATATTTAGTAGCGGACAATTGCAAACTAAAATGAGAGTTAAAAGAAAGTTTGCTCATATTATTGCAATCAAATTTCATATATGTAGAATTAAAGCTGGATCTCGCATTCCCTGCATAATAAAACATAAATCCATGCTTTCTAATTCGAAATAGAACAAATAGTAAACAGCATTAAGTAGATAGTACATAAGATGCCTAATGTGTAATTGTTAGAATAACTAACAAAGAATGCCAATATGTCCCTAAATCCCTTAGAGAGTTATATACCATATTTATGTGGTACAGCTACTAATTCAGATAATCTGAGCTTAAAAACAATATAAAAATGCTACAACTATCCTCGTGGTTTTTCTATGTGCCCATCCACATGTATGTCGGGTAAGAACTGGGAGTAGATGCAGAAAAAACATGTGTGTCCAATAAAGTCTGCTCAAATATTCTTCTCATGCTGGGGGAGAATGAACACAACCTACTATGAGCAATAATACAAAGGAAGTGATGGCCCATGAACCAAAACAGAAGGAAATGAAGGAAGGGAAAAAAACAATATGTACAAAATGTACAAAAACAGGGATGGGAGGGGATAGCAATGGAGTATCATGTACCTATCCAGGTGTAAAAGATGTTAATCAAGGTTTGAAAATCCTTCTATTTTTTAAAAAAGGTTTTATCTGCACTTTATCATTTAATCCAGGTGGTATATCCGATCTAAACCTAATTATCCATCTGGTCTCACATTCCAGGGTCCTATTTACAATATCTCCCCCTCTAATACCTTGTTTCAATTCCTGTATGACATAAAAAGAAAATCGATGACTACTTCCTGCCTCTTTATGATGTCTGGACAGTGCATTAATATCTGATCCTATCCTTATTTGGTAATTGTGTTCTCTAATCCGTTCCTTTAACATCCGGTTAGTCTTACCAATGTAGTAGGCTGAGCATACCTTGCACATAGCAAGGTATACCACATTTCTAGTTTCACAGTTTGTACGAGTAAGGAAGGTAAACTTCCGTGATGTTTTAGGATGTACAAACTCTGTGTCTTGGTTTATATAACTACACTGGTTACATTTGCCACAAGGCAATGTATTCGATTGAATAACACTACCCATGTCTGTTGTTAGAGTATATTTAGGCCTACACAATAACCTCTTCAAGCTGGGATAATTCCTATATATCATTCTAGGTTTTGGACCCACTATTTCCCCTATTTCCTTGTCCGATAGGAGAATATCCCAGTGTTTACCTAATACATTCACAAGTTCAGCACTATTTTTGCTATAGAAGGTAATTGTTTTAACTATATCTTCAGTTTGCCTAGGTATCTGTGGAAAATCTTCTTGCTCCATGAAGAATGGTCTAGCTCTACCCATTCTCATGGTTCCTATTTCCCTAATGGTATCATTGATTTGCCTCTGGTTATACCCTCTTTCCAAGAACTTATTCATAAGATCTGTCATCTCCAGTTGATACTTCTCATCACTGGGATTCAGACGTGACGCTCTCATGAACTGTCCTTTCAGAATGTTGTTAAATACATACACAGGATGCATGCTTTGTCTATGTAAAAGGTTGTTTCTGTGACAAGCCTTCCTGTGTATGGATGTATTTAGAAGCCCATTCCCCATTCTACAGATCTCAACATCCAAATATGAGATATTAGTCCTTGAAAAACTAACAGTAAATTTGAGGAAGTCAGTGGATGAATTTAACATATATACAAAGCTTTCTAGAGTATCTTCATCTCCCAGCCACAGAAAGAAGAGGTCATCTACGAATCGGCGATAAAATCCCACATGTTCTCTGTATAGATCACTATTACACATATACCTGTCCTCCCAGGTGGCCATAACCAGGTTGGCGTAGCTATTGGCACAAGGAGTGCCCATAGCTACGCCATCCTTCTGAAGGTACATATCATTGTCAAAAACAAAAATATTGTTAGTCAAAACCATTTCCAAAAAAAGTGCAATCAGTTCCACCTATCAGTGAACTGTGTATTAAGTTTTAAATAATCAAAAATGTATGACAAGCCTACATCATTTGGAATAACTGTGAAAAGGCTGACTACATCAAGAGTTACCATAAGAAAGGGTTGGTCATCTCTTAAACTCTTTGTGAAAGCATACAATTCCAATAGGAATTGTTTGCTATCCTTGAGTATTCTTGTGTTCTTATCTACCAGCGGTCTAAGTATACTATCAATGTACACTGAGAGGGGTTCTGTAGCCCATCCCTGTCCAGCTACAATCGGTCTCATTGGTGGATTTATTGATGACTTATGAACTTTTGGTAGTCCCTGGACACATGGTATCACAGGGTCTCTGACTTTAAAGAAATCATATAGTTCTTTGGTAATATCAGATGACATAATAAGGTCATCAAGTGCGTAATAGATGCTGAAAACTTTATCCGCTACTAAGCGGCTATCTATCTTAACATAAGAGTTTGCATCTTCCAATAACAATCTCATCCTTGTATTGTAGTCCAAGGTGTCCATAAGGACCACTGGACCTCCCTTGTCTGCAGGTCTAATTACCAATGACCGATCATTCTTTAAGTCATTAAGGGCTTTTCTTTGCTGGTAGTTAAGGTTATACTTATGATTATTAATCCTATCACACTGATAGTATGCATGGATATCATTTTCTACAACATTACTGAATACTTCTAATGTAGGGTTTAACTGTGGGATATATGTACTAGTCGCTCTAAAATTTCTGGAGCCTCTCTCCTGTTTTTCTCTTCCAAAATCCGGTCAACAAATGTCAAATAAATAAAATAAATAAATTGTCTGCACCAAGTCTGAATCTCAATTTTTCTCTTTGGCAATAGAGAGTTTCAGACAATTGAATTCTGAAGATCATTCATTGAGGTTATAGATGGAGGTGGAGAGGAGATTCCTCCTTTCCAGGTGGTAATTCTTTATAAAAAAACTAGTAAAAACAAAACCAGAGTTTGAGAACCAAAACAAGGAAAATCCAGTGCTTTATTTCACCAATGCACGCTTTCATCCAAAACACTTTGAACTTCACCAGATAAAAAATGTTTGTTAAAATCTGTTTAAAATCCCACACTAAAGTCATGTGATTAATTAAATTAGATTTATCCTCGGATTCATGAAGCTCGGCGCAAGGCCGGTGTAAGGCTTGCACCGGCCGTGCAGCGTATATATGGTGTAGTAGTGCCATATGCATATTAATGAAGGTGCGCTGCCACCACATCCACGTGTCAATGTCGGCTGGCGATGAGCAACCTAAACTGCTGAATATTATAGCTGCCTGCAATAGTAATCGCACCTATCAGTGTCCGTGGATAATGAAATCCAAAAAGTAGTAGAAACGACCAAAGCAGATAACCAGATGATGCACGGACTGTTTATTGTAAGCGCTTTTGGTCGAGGTAATACCCCAACCTTCTTCAGACATACACAATTCTACAACCCTAATGCCTTCTTTAAATATGTAACTCTTGATTAGATAATACATACTAATTAAATAGTAATTAAACCATTAATTATGTTAATACCTTAAAATTCTTAACAGAAAGGCTACAGTTTTTTTCTCCCAACCTAAACCATAAATACCAATATTTAAAATACATAGTGAACTGTATATAAAATCATTGCACATTAAACAATAAAAATCAGATGATTTTGTACAATAAAGTTTGTTAACTTAATTAAAATTTTTTAATTTTTAAATATTTATTCTATACTAAACCATATTATGTTATGATCTACCTAATTACTAATACCCAACTTTAACACAAAACAGAACAAAACAGAACTCTCCAAAGCACCTTTTAAACCAATACTTCGTGTACTAATATTTCACATTAAATATTAAACATTTTTAAATATTAAAATGTTAAAATGTTAAAATTCTAAAATGTTTGCTATTTATAAATTGTTTGTAAACAGCCAGCTACAAATGCAGTCATCTATTTAATGCTTTTAGTTTCAATATGCATTTTATTGATGCATACTCGTGGATAATGAAACGTATGCAAAGCATTCAAGACAGTTCCCGGCCACACAGAATGGAGAACCAAACAGAAATGCACGCAACACAATATGAGTTTCCGTCCATGGAACAAATGATATTTAAAATCGTGTGTCCGTAATGTACTGCACTGTCAGTAGTTATACCCAGTGGAAGTGAAGCGCATCATGTCAGCGCGCCGCCAATACACACGTCTAGCCCCATGGGCATGGTCACCAGCAGTCACACAGTGGTAGTGATAGTACACAACTGGGCAGTTGTGGCTATATAACAACCATAAAGAAACCTGACAGTCCAAATTGTATACCAAACACACACAGACATATGTATATTAAAATGTGCTATACACATGAACAGGAACATAACTGGCACATACACATAGGATGCTATATGCAGAACCGGGATATCCAAAAGCAGAACCCATGCATGCAAATGCAATGCGCAACAACCCCTGTATAGCACATAACCTGCACCCATGTCCGAATGTCCACCAAATCCAGCTACCAGCCTTGCGCAGCCGTACACCTACACATAGCGAGTATTCCCCATATGTAGTAGGAAGAATCATCCTAGGCAGTGTCAGGATTGCAAATATGTATCCCACGTTTGTAAACATTCCATCACAGTTACGTAAATCCAAATGCCCGCTCGTTCATGTGTCGGCAAAATGTGTGTACATCCCGCGTGGGATAAGTAACCTGTTGAAACCTCAGAGTTGTTTACACGCCACGGTGTCCAGTACTGTACACATCTGGACAAAACATGTATGTGTAGTCACGGTACTGTTCAGTTTCTACACAGACATGCAAAACATACTATGCAGGATGGAACAGCTGTCCACCATGCAGGTCTCTCCACTAGGGTTGCCACCTGTTCAGATGCCCAAGGTGGGACATCCCTTGTAGAAATGTGAGAATTTGCAGGATAAAACATACCCCCAGCCAGTGCAAAGGACAGAATTACACTTGTATGCCAAGATAAAAGCTTATTCCATAGCATTTGAATAGCTTATGCTATCCCAAATAATAGTTATGTGTTCCAGATACAAAATACCTGTATCATGCAACTAGTAAAGAAAATAAGAAATATATTTTTGTCTTAAAATCACAGGACATTTGCCATGTCGTAGGTTTCATCGCAGGACACAACTGTCCAAAGTGGGACTTCCCCTCGCAAAGAGGAACAGGTGGTAACCCTACTCCCCACTGAATTATCGACAGTATATATTCAACTTAATCACATACCGTCACCACCTCTCAACCTATTACAGAAACAAAATCTGGACAAAGCCTAAAAGGATGGGTGAACAAATAGGGACAGATGTAATTACTGCTCTCACAAACTTCGAAAGTTCACAGAATAATAGTATGTACATAAGCATGAAATGTTGTGAAGGATGCGGGATAGTCCCCAGTATTACAGAGGTCCATACATTTATACTGTAACAAACCATCACATATGTTGACTGTACTACTGCATACCTGTAGTTAATTCATAGTTAAGTCATGTGCAAAATAATAATCCTCGTAAGAATGAATACAGGAAATAGTCAAATGTGAATGGGAACACCACTCACCGTGGATTATGTATTGTAACCACCCCCACCCATATTATGTATTGCCAACATTATAAGCTGCTGACAGGTGCCCAAACACCTGTGTCTGTAAACACAGATAAAATGTTTAAAATGGACAAACCCTGTCCATGTGCTTTGTCTGACATTTGAACACGGTCAGGGCAGTTCCGTTCACCAGGAGGACAAGCCTAAACCCAGATCACCACATGAACACCTTGACAATTAAAGACCTGTATGTGTCAGGACTATAAGCCTTGGGGTTCTGAATATCCCTGCAGTGATTAAATATGCAGCTTGGGTCCAGAGCAGTAGGGAATAGGGAATGTGTAACATGTAGTACCGCATTTTTCCCAGCAGGAGAATGGATGCCTGTGTCGTAAGTGAAGCGGTGAGGCATATGTTAATGTAGCTATGTGCTATGGGTATGCATATAAATGAATCAGAACACCAAAAGTATAGTGGTTACAGCATCCGGCCAAGGTGAATGCAGTCCCTGTTCAACTACGACTACAGCACATATAATGTGAAAGTGTAATGAATGCGTCTGTGCTGTACAGACAGTTAAATAAGTAAAGGTGAACGTGTGTTTTGCATACGTCCGTTAACCGGATTACAGATAATTTACTGGTACTGTCACAAGTAATAAAGCCCACGTAAGCACAAAGACTTAGTAAACATATGTAACCCACAATAAGGATATGCATGTGCGCCTGCCTGTAACCCACAATAAGGAAATGCAAGTGCGCCTGTGTGTGTGTGATCCGCTCATAGCATAGTAAATGAATGCTGTTTCCCCCACGTTAGATATACATGGCTCAAACCTGTTAACCCCGTAAAGTATGAAACTGGACAAAGGCATGCAAACTACCGGTACAAATAGGGACAAACCCCAAATATGTGCCAGAACAAACATAGAAAGTGGATAGAATAACGGGTGTATCAGTAGCATGGATTCTCTGAAGGGTATGCAGTCGTAACCTGAACTGCTTGCGAGTATTCCCCACCGTAAGTCTCAAATGAAATGCCACTACATTGCCAGATAGACACAGGTTTATGTAAAACACACCGAAGATAAAGAGGCAACCAGCTGTACACTCTGTGACAATCTGTACAGTGGAAAGGTATGGTATGGATATAGATATATGTGTATACACATAATCCACAGACGTAAACCAAAGCAAGTTATGAAATGAGGATTGTACATGTATATATGTATACACAACAGACATATGTCCCGTAGATATGACATATGTACGTAAATAGGCCACATTATAGCTAATATGGGTAGACAAATAGACATGCACGAAAGGTGAATAAACCGCTGCATTCCAAACCATTGGCCACAAAGTGATAGTCCAGCAAGTTCTACATTTTAAACATGCAGATAGGTGCCCATTGCAGGACCCCAAAAATTGATCCATACATAGTGTCAACCGACATTGATGCAAAATAAGTGACCTCAGCAAATACGATATAGCTGTACATGCAACAGTAGCAGGTGCAAGGGTGATGACACGTGTCGATAGAATGTATGATGTACGAACTGATATCCGGAGAGTGGGGAGTGCATATAAGTGTCTCCACACTTCAGTACTGCACACATTAAACATGTGTAATGGGTACTGTAGAGGGTTGTCAGGTATGGGAATCATGGGTATGCAGAAATGGGCCTAGGTGTTGTTTGGCAGAGATTTCGTAGGCCCGCCCCGTGGGAGTGATGTGGGTATAGCACACACCTATATTCTCAATAATGGGGCAAACCATCCACTGGATACTGCGTAAACCATTTTGGCAATATGCAGGGCCCTATATCAGTGTCATGTAGGTGATTATCATGGATGGACATGCGTACGACCAAGATGGTACCCATAACTGGCAAACTGTCAGAATAACATAGCTGCACTAAGGCATAGTACATGAAATACAAATAGGGACTATATTAGATATACCCCAGACAAAGTCAGAACGTTGTGAGAATACTGGCGTAGCCAGGAATATGTATGTTATGAGTGTTACTAATCATGTAATGGAAATATCAGTCACTATTATCTAACCGCACAGTTCGTAATGCCTTGCCAGCAATTTACCAGAAAGGTGCATTACTATGACAAATGTAACAAGGGCAAAGGTCAAACGTCAGGGCATTTACCCATAATGTGTACAGGTTAGGGGTATAAAGGTAACCTGTCCAAAATACATGTACAGAACTAGTGATACTAGGTGGATAGGTGAGAAGAAAGACATCAGGACAAATGAGAAAACATGTACAAGTCATACGCATGTACTCCGACAAATGTGAATGACAACGTATGCCCTGTGAATGTCAGTGTGGAAGGTTAATAGACACAAAAGTACTGTGTCCCTCAGGGTGTCATGCAGTATCACCGTAACAATGTCCAGTCCCCCATACTCGTACGTGAGCTCTGCCACTGACGGAAAGCGCAAATACCGGCGCACACATACTGTACAAGATAGACCAATTAGTGTGGATAAGCAGCCGTTGGCCTGTGTGAGGAATACAACTGTCTGGGTGGGTGTGTCCTGCAATATAAATGTAATGGCATGTGGCCTGTGATGTCACCATAAAGTGTGTGTATTGGTGTCAGAAAGTTGATATCTTGTACCAGACACATACTCCGCAACTGTACAGATTTACGCAGAATGTGCAGAGTTCTGCCTCATATGTTTGGTGTGTTCCACGTAACACCAGTAACATTCTGGCACGTTCCTGATAACTGAAGTCATGAAATAATGACAAACATGATTAAGACACCAAAACCGACAGAAAAGCCATACTAATGCAAAACCTATTATTGTGTCAACTATCTACGTTTGTAAGAGCAACATGTCAATACTGCCCCTATATGTCCCACTATCAGATAAGGCCTTGTCCAGAAATTTGCTCTAGGAGGTGGAGTGGTATGATCAGAAACAGATACATGTGTGAGGAAACAGCAATATTGACTGCAAGATAACGCAGAAGGTATGAAATGCGCTGCAGTAGGATGTTCAGTACTGTCCACAGGTATGTGCTGACATGTCAAATGACATATCAGTCTACATGAAGTACCTATAGGGCTGTCACCTTTACAAATGATGATAGTGGGACATACCCACAGCACAAATAGACATACACACAGCAAAACTAGGCCATGATACATGAAGCCTCCGGCATGTACGAGTACAGTGAGAGTACAGCAAGGATAGATGTCTGCCAAGATATACAGCAAACGCCTGTAAGGGCCTGTAACACGGACAATGTTGGGATTTGCAACATGCCCCATTGGTATGTGAAAGCTATGCAAATATGCGATACATGAAACAGTCAGCTGTCCATGCAAGAGCAGAATTATGGGCAGAAAATAGATTATATATACATACATATATATATATATATATAGAGAGAGAGAGATACAGACATACACACACACACACGTGGCAGGGCTGGTAATCGAACTTACACATTACTACCCTATCACACTACAGCATGATGCATTTACAGAACGCGCTACCGAGATTACTGTACACAGCAGACACACAGGCATTGTACTAGTTGCGTGTCAACATCCGAAAAGACAAAGACGTCAGCAGGATATATCTGTGTTGTGAAGCATCTAAAAGCATAACCTGAGTCCCCAGGCGGACGGGAGCATGCAGACACACACACATCTGGCAGGCCTGGGAATCGAACTTACACCTAACTACCCTATCACACTACAGCATGAAGCATTTACAGAATGCGCTATCGAGATTACTGAACACAGCACACCCAGAGGCATACTTCTAGGTGGGTGACATCATCCGCAAAGGCAAAGACGCCGAAAGGGAATGTATGTGTTGTGAGGCAACTAAAAGCATTACTGTGTCCCCAGGCAGCTGGAAACACAAACACACACACACACACACACACACACACACACACACACACACACACACACACACACTTGGCAGGGCCGGGAGTTGAACATACACCTAACTACCTTATCACACTACAGCATTGCGCATTTACAGAATGAGCTACCGAGATTACTGAACACAGCACTCCCAGAGGCATACTTCTAGGTGGGTGACATCATCCGCAAAGGCAAAGACGCCGATATGGAATGTATGTGCTGTGAGGCATCTAAAAGCATTACTGTGTCCCCAGGCAGCTGGAAACACACACACACACACACACACACACACACACACACACACACACACACACACACACACACACACACACTTGGCAGGGCCGGGAGTTGAACATACACCTAACTACCTTATCACACTACAGCATTACGCATTTACAGAACGCGCTACCAAGATTACTGAACACAGCACTCCCAGAGGCATACTTCTAGGTGGGTGACATCATCCGCAAAGGCAAAGACGCCGATATGGAATGTATGTGTTGTGAGGCATCTAAAAGCATTACTGTGTCCCCAGGTAGCTGGAAACACACACACACACTTGGCAGGGCCAGGAGTTGAACATACACCTAACTACCTTATCACTACAGCATTATGCATTTACAGAACGCGCTACTGAGATTACTGAACACAGCACTCCCAGAGGCATACTTCTAGGTGGGTGACATCATCCGCAAAGGCAAAGACGCCGATATGGAATGTATGTGTTGTGAGGCATCTAAAGCATTACTGTGTCCCCAGGCAGCTGGAAACACACACACTTGGCAGGGCCGGGAGTTGAACATACACCTAACTACCTTATCACACTACAGCATTACACATTTACAGAACGCGCTACCGAGATTACTGAACACAGCACTCCCAGAGGCATACTTCTAGGTGGGTGACATCATCCGCAAAGGCAAACACGCCGATAGGGAATGTATGTGTTGTGAGGCATCTAAAAGCATTACTGTGTCCCCAGACAGCTGGAAACACACACACACACACACACACACACACACACACACACTTGGAAGGGCCGGGAGTTGAACATACACCTAACTACTTTAACACACTACAGCATTACGCATTTACAGAATGCGCTACCGAGATTACTGAACACAGCACTCCCAGAGGCATACTTCTAGGTGGGTGACATCATCTGCAAAGGCAAACACGCCGATAGGGAATGTATGTGTTGTGAGGCATCTAAAAGCATTACTGTGTCCCCAGGCAGCTGGAAACACACACACACACACACACACACACACACACACACACACACACACACTTGGAAGGGCCGGGAGTTGAACATACACCTAACTACTTTAACACACTACAGCATTACGCATTTACAGAATGCACTACCGAGATTACTGAACACAGCACTCCCAGAGGCATACTTCTAGGTGGGTGACATCATCCGCAAAGGCAAAGATGCCGATAGGGAATGTTTACAGAGTGAGCAGTCTGAAAGCATATTACTGTCCCAAGGTAGACGTACACAAACACGGCAGTGTTGTCATCGGGCCAACTAAATATCTACGGAGCACTACAACACTAAATAGATATGGGATGCGCCACAGACAGTACACCTTTCGAGAGAGCAACCAGTGTGTTCAATTTAGGCATCCATCGTGACATTGAAAATGGACATCGGTTGCCTGGATGACCACCATGGCTATACAGGATGTCAATGGCCATGTCCACATGCTTAGTATCACACGTCTGTTTGGAATGTACTGTGTGTCCATCTACACAACGGTGTACTGGGCATGCTCACACACTTAGCAGTTGCAAAGGGCCATCTTGCATGCACACGGAGTCTAATCATGGAAGGGCGCAGTGTGGAATGTACTGTGTGTCCATCTGCACAACGGCGTACTGGGCATGCTCACACACTTAGCAGTTGCAAAGGGCCAACTTGCATGCACATGGAGTCTAATCATGGAAGGGCGCAGTGTGGAATGTACTGTGTGTCCATCTACACAACAGCATACTGGGCATGCTCACACACTTAGCTGTTGCAAAGGGCCGTCTTGCATGCAGATGGAGTGTACACACAGAAGGGCACAGTACAGAAGGGCACAGTAAGGTATAACTGTCCTCACGCACAGGGCGGTCACACATGCAGTGACCTGTACACACACAGCTGCAGGTCACACACATAGACACTGCAGTGTACACTGTAGCTGTCAAGTCAGCACCATGTCGTCGGTGCAGCACTACACAGCCTTATGGTCCCACAACACCATGTGACACATGACCACTGGGCTGTACAGCGGTGTAAACCAGCTGTGCAGAATACACATGTACCAACAGGGATCCAACAGGTGTTATGCATTGCAATGATACCAGTATACATGAACAGGTCGGCTCAACACATACCATGGCCCTTACACAGCTGTGACACCTGACTGTTGCTGTACACCAATGAACACACGTCTGGATATGTCATACATGTGATTGTGTGGATGGACTGCACAGACAACACATACATACATAGCCTTTGATGTACCTCGTGCATAACACTGGCCTAATCAATGCTACACACGCAAATGGAAAGTGGGCCCATGTCTGTTGAATGCTGACACTACAGGGGGTATCAGTGTTGACCGGGACACATACCCTTGTACTGGTCGCCTGTGACACCCATGATATCATACCGCAGTCCATGTGTTATGTATGTCAACACACATGTCCAACAATAGCAATGCATACAAACATGGCAATAGGAGACACATGTGACATCTGTACTGTGCATGCAGCAACCATGCATGTGCAGAGACCGATGTCTGTAACATAGTTGCACCTACCTACGACATGCAGACGCAATGCAGACCCATCATTGACACCTGTATACGGTGACATACAAACAGCACGTATGGAGGGATGTGAGTACATAACATGGTGAACCACCTGTCTAGATGTATGTGTGCAGGGGGTGGCTCACAGTTGTGTCACACACCATCCTATCATGCCATGTGCAAACAGTACGCTATGTCACTCTTACGTGACGGTGCTGACATAATGCATACACAGCGGTCAGGTGTTAACAACTATATGTCACATGGCACCTGTAACACCTACAACCTCCCGTGTGCATATAGCAGCACATTTGCCAGATATAGTGTTGGTACATATAATGCAATCAATACCGCTGCATGTCTATCAAACGTGTCATCATATGGCAGGTTTATCATTCCCAGCACTGCCATGTGTGTCCGAATGTGTGACCAGGGATGCCACATATCACGGGGAATATGTCCCAGTTGCTACACATCCCTGTGCACCATTGTAGAGATCTGTACATACGTCAGTGTGGGAAGCATGACGTCGGCCGGTGTGGTGCATCACACACGTCGGCTCTCCGTATACACATGTGTGGTCACCACAGTGTGTGTGTGTCTGTATGTATGTCTGGTGCTTGGTGTGAGGGTGTATGCTAATATACAGTGGGAAATGATCACTAACCCCACGTGGTGACTAACCCATAATGGTGATGCATTGCACAACCCTGTTGATGCCATAGGTCCCAGCCATACTGGCTACCTCTGCATGTCCCTTCTCTGTGACACGTCATGCGGGTGCATAGTACTGTGAGGGTGATGACCACACAAGCAAGGGTCCCCACCTGCACACTATGGGGTGTGCGTTATAGTGGTGTACACCCCGTGAATGCGGCCATGTTCCCGTACTGTTACAGGGTCCTACTGCTGCACAGCGTGGCCTCCAGCTACCAAGTGACACCACACATCATCATTGGCCAGGCCGCTGTGTACAACCCCTGCACCCTGTCACCACACCTGTAATGTGTCCTGCTATGTATGGCACGTCTCTGTCCAGTGTAGCCTGTGGCACCAACCACATGCATCAGGTGCAGTATATGTGCGGACATCTGTGTCATGTTGGTGTGTCCAACAGTCAGGTTGAGGGTACATGTAGCATGCTGATATTGCCAGACATGCCTGTGAGTAATCCACAGTTACACGTGGAGGACTGCAAACACTGCTACCTGTAGGCACATGCAAGTACACCGTAGGAGGGAACCAGGGTATCACAACCAACATGGTGCTACAGATGTAGCCGAGACACATACCGTGAACACATCACAATGCATGCTGCACTACATGGTATGACTGGTGCATGTCGACAGTACACAACCTATGTCACATACACATCTCTCAGTATTCACACACAACCACCGCAGCATACACATCCCTCACTATGCATACACAGGTAATATTACATACACCTCTCACTATGCTGTTCACCCTGTGCATCAGAATATATGTGGTGTGGATGACAGGAATGCGGCACAGGCTTCATCATATGCACAGGGTGATATGTTTGCCAGGGGCATAGGCTGCACCAATGGATAACAACATGTGTGTGTGTAAGGGCCGGTGAGTTGACTGGACATGTCTGTGCAGAATGCATGTGGATGTTGTGGAGCCCTACAGTTGTGTTTGCTGTGTGTGTGTATGTTTGTACACAGTTCTGCCATTTTTGATGCCTACACGAGGTATAATTGACAGCCCCAGATTGTACAGAGCAGGTTGTACAGCTCACTGTGTCCGTCCATGGCCACGTGACCTGTGGCTGCCTGGGGTTGCACGGGCACTACCAGGTGGAGGTACAGAGTGGCTACTGTCCAACGACACATGTCCGCTGGAACTGTGTCCCCGCTGAGACCGTCCAGGGCCACATCCACGTGGCCTGCTGTGTCCTGGTGTTGACAGCGCAGCACCAGCTGCACTGCTACTGCTACCGGCACTATGGGAGTGGGCATGTGAGGTGGCACGCTCACGTCGACCTACACTAGGTGGTGTTGCTGGCCTACGTCCACGTGGCCTATGCCTCACTCCTACCAGGTGTTCCAGCACAGACAGCTCCTGCTCACAGATTGCCATGCCTCGGTCAAGGATTCCAACCATTTCACCTAATCGCCTATCCAGAACATTAGCAATCTCTGTTGAGCATTTGCCAGTGCCTGGATGTTGTCAATTAGGGTATGGATAGCAGCCCTCTGCAGCCTCTGCCCTTCTCTGTTCTGCCGTTCAGCACATGCCTGTGCCACTATTACAGTCTGGAACATGCGTCTGGTGATACCAGCTGCTGCGCTCTGTCCTGCAGGTGCATGTCTGCCAGAGGTCCTCCTACGAGCAGCACCGGCCACATGCCTGTGTGGCACATCTGCAGTCATTACACTGACACCATAGTGTGTAGACACACCTTCTGTAACCACCAGACATTCCTGTTCCACGCTAACAGACGCTGACTGTCCTTCCTCTATGGCCACTGGTGATGCAGTATGTGTTGGCAGCAGAACTGTGTGCGGGGAAGAGGGGGACATAGCTGGGATGGTAACCATTGGCACAGATTCAGCCCCTGACAACCCTGCCTGTACCTCATGCATATGTTCATCACTGCTAGTATCTGTGGGGACACTAACATCAGATGGACCGCAGGAGGGTAACGCACCTACATCACCTGTGAATGCAAAGAAATACTGTAAAGTACAATACACACACACACACACACACACACACACAGACACAGGCACAGACACACATACAGACACACACACAGACACACACAAACACAGACACACACAAACACAAACATACACAAACACAGACACACACACAAACACAGACACACACACACAAACACACACAGACACACCATGCATGTGATTTGTCAGATGGCATGCAGCATGCCTGCGATACAGCAGAGGGCATGCAGCTCAGACATTAATAGTGTTAGTAAGCATACCTCCCTGGGGTGCACACTACAGCAAGCAGGTGTCATACAGTAGCCATGCAGTTCACACAATCATGGTAGTATGCATGCATCCCCGTGATACACCATGTGGCCCAGAACAGAATAACAGTACACATGGCTGACGTGACCTTGACATGTAATCTGCTGACATGTGCATTAACATGCATACATGTTTGACACAATGGTGTCCTGACACATGTACAGCATCATAATGGGCTTCACATTGCAGTGTTGTGTGTATGCCCTACAGATAGAATGCATGTTTAGCAAATGTGCATGAGCATGGAAGGGTAGTGTGAGCCGTCTACATTGCTATACAGTGTGAAATACAGACACTGTGCCATTGCATGGCAACATGAGGCATCTATGTTGCTGTAGAATACATAATATGTACACATTGCATAGCCATAACTGCAACACAGTCGTGATGTTCAACAGATCGTATATGGTAGACTTCATTGACACCTCCAGTAGCTGTGCACAGGCTTTTAGGTTGTCCAGTGTACCACATCAACTGTATAATCGGTCAACTAAGGCTATGTGTGGACAGTGTGCAACAGGGTGTATACACATCCCAAGTACTGTGTTGCTACATGTCTCTGGCCATCCCCCATGGCCATGTGTGCACATGTGTTGGCCAATTGTGTGTGATGGGCATCTTTTCCACATGTCTGTGTTGTCCCATATGACTTACACCCATAGATGTCAGATATGTCACAATCCACAGGGCTATGCAGACAACAGGTTGTATGTTTGGTATGTGGTGTATAGGTCATGCGATAGTGTGACAATATTGCAGACAGAACACTACATGTCTGGGACATGTCAGGTGGCACATCACAACATGTGCACCCAATGCAGGGGCATATGACACAATGGTGACACCTGTGGGCTGCCCATATCACAGCTCACTGTGTGGTACTGTGTGCGTACCACACATGATGTTCCAATGCATACTACATATGCCTCCATTGTAGAACACCTCCACCGTTGTATGCACAGCTGACCACACATGTCGCAATGACAAGTACTGTGGTTTCAAGTCGGTGTATCATTACGTTTGTATATATTGCACATGGGTGGCATGTGTGAATGAAGGGTGGTGCGACCTGCATATTGTGACTGGAACAAACATCAGGTGTGCAAGTGTTACCTGGCCACATGGCAAATAGATCTACACTGTAACATGCCTGATACTGATGACAGTCTCACCTGCAATGGACCCATGTCTGTGCGGCACGCCAGAGGTATCTGTATAGGGGTGACACACCAGTATGAACATTATCCATGACTGTATGACAGCCACAGGTTGCACTTTGCATGTGAACACATTCACCTGTGTAATAGCATATAGTATGCACATGTGTGCATACACAACATAGCATACTGTAGTATGCAGCATGTGTGTCCACATACCTTGCATATGTTGTTACTTTACATAATGTACAGTGACACATGCAACTACATGGGATATAATAGCCATATGTGCAGTACTGACTTACCAGGCAACTTCAGGCTCATTGGTTGGGAGACACCCACCTCCACGATGGCAGCTAGTGTTTCTGGATGCTGTTCCCTGGGTGCCCCCAGACTGGCCAGTAGCTCCTCGGTGTGTGTGAGTGGGGGCTGGGTTGGTGGCCCACCACCTGTTCCACCTTGTTCCCTGGCGATTGCAGTGGCATGCTGTTTTGCATGTCGTATCAGGTCCATGCAGTGTCTGTGCACCTGCTGGTAGGTGCGGTTATGGCCACCCACATCGTTCACCCTCCTGTGTAGATCCTGCCACAGGTCATCCCGCTGCTGAGCATGCTGTGGCACATGGCTGAACAACAAGTCATAGCTGTCATGGAGCTGTGGGATGAGGACATCATCCTCCTGGTGGGTGTATGCTGGGAGGCATGTACGGGGCATTATCTGTAAGACATAATGATGGTGACAGGTCACAGTTTCAGAGATGTACAGAGATACTGCTGCACATACATTTCTATGACATCTACTACATCTGCACAGTTATCTTTGCAAAGCATCATGACACTGACACGACTGACGTGTTTGTGTCACACATGTCACACCCATTATGCATTGGATATCATCACCATATATGTGTGTCACCTCATTAAAGTGTTCATACTCCATGTAAATGCTGTCTTGCTGTGGGCATGTCTATTTGCCTGCACTTGTGTTCTTACCTATCTGCACATGCCTCGATGTGTCCACGGTACTACTGTTGACCTGGATGCTGTGTATATGTCACATATCAACACAGACACAGCCGTAATGGACTTGAGCAGTGACAATGCACACATACGCATGGACACCTGTACATGCATGTGTTTTGCCATATACATCTACACAGCACTGTACAAATGTTCAACATCCTGCCATGGATCGCCTGTATTGCACATATGATAGACATGGGACAATGGCTAGTCAGACGACATTCGCAGGGATGGTTATCAACCATAGCATGTGTGGGCACGGTTTCCATGCTGTAACAGACAGCCATTGTGCCACCGCAAGATGCATCAGTGCCACATTACTGATCCAGTCAGTTGATAGTACATCTACCATGCGGTCATCACACCATGTATGACTGGGATGACATGTGCAGCTTTGATGGACAGGGTTGCATGGTATGGTGGGAGTATGTCACATATATGGCACAGGGATCTGTCTAGCCTGTGGCAATCCTAGTATTAGGACGGTGGCTGTCCATGACCTATGTCATATAGATCAGGATATGAACATGTAGCATGTCCATCATCATGGTGTAGCAAATGTCCTTCTGCAAGGTAGACAGCATGCTGCATAGTGGAGGTGTGGATTGTGAAGGCTGGTATCGCACATCCATGCATAGCCATTACCCCTTACAGGTGGTATGTGATCCAATATTGGTCACCACAGTGCTGTATATGCCTGTACAGTGATCTCCTTGCTCATGGATGGCACCCTGACATGACATGGGTACCTCATATGACTACCTAAGGGGCCTGGAGATGTCACCATGTTGGGGGTGCACTGCACAGCACTATCCCTTACACAGTGTCCATAATGTTGGCCACAGCCTAGGTAGTAGTTTATGGGTAGAGGGATGTTCACCTAGCGGTGACACTGCTGGTATCATCCATCTGACTGTGCACATATGTCACACACCTCACCCACACAACCCATTCTGTATGTTGTTCACAACACTGACACAGCTATACTGATAGGTAATGGCCATTCACAGCCTTACATACACAGATGCCTAACATTTGTCTGTGTGGTATGGGCTACAATGAGGGTGGGGTACAACACATTAACCCTGTTCTACTGTAGCTGGCACTGGTGTGCTGTGCACATGTCACTCTTGCACCTTTTGTAGTTGTGAGTCTGTCAACAGGCCACTGGTGGAACACTCCTGTGACATGCAAAGGTATTTGTAATCAAATATCCGTGCTGTCTTGTACATCTGTACTGCTAACATCTACAGTGCTAATGGTTCATGGACATGCACACCATACTCAGCAGGGTTATAGTGCAGTGCCACCCTAAATGACTGTCATCACCACTTGTGGGTTGATATTATCCAACACCCTATCTGTATTGTATGGTCATGCTAGGCACTTGTTCAGAACTTGTGAGCATGTCATGAGCTACTGATTACTATAGCACCCATTCCACACCATTTCCCACAGGTACACTGGCTGTCCTACACTTCCCAGCTTGCTTAACGTACGACAGCTGTTGTACACACGTAACGCACATATCCTGTGGGACATGGTTGTATATACAGGCATGTCCAACTGTCACGTACCAGTGCTACTGCCTGTCTATATGAGGGATATGTCATACATGTGGCAATAGAGCAATTGTCTCATGTACACATTCACTGCTCACCTCCCAACATATGGCACTATAGCCTGTGGGGGATGCACTTCTGCTGTCGTGCTGGGGGAATAGCTCTCAGGTGTACCTCATTACAAGGAACGTACCTCATTTGGGGTTCTAAAAGGTGCATGTTCCTCAAGGTTCCACATTGGAAGGGTCTGTCACACATTCATTGTTGTAAATAGTTTACCTGCTAGCCATGGCTAAATAGATGGGAATCATATTAATTCATTGGAATATCTTTTTTATACGTAAGACCAGCCTATTTTAGCTATCATATGCCCTTCCTAGTTGACGCTGTTAGTAAGCCAGTTGTAAGTGTTCCACATTTTGCCCATTTGTCACACAGTATGAGGGCTACTGTTCCTCAGTTTGGGAACAGGAGGTTGACAGCTATGGCTGGGGGTAATGCTGTCACCAACCCTGACTGCACCTGACAGTCATTTGGGGATGTGTAACATTCGCAACACACCCCACCCATCACATAGTCTCACATGATCTACACCACTGGCCACACCTACGAGGACAACTTGTGCAGTACATCTCCATACTCACTGTAGGCACCAGAGGTAGCCCCCATCATGGAAGACAACATCACCAGCTTATAGCCCACAGACTCATGTGTGCCCATCACATACAGCCAATAGTGAGTTATAACATTCACAACACACCAGTCATAGCTCACTCTGTAGGGAGTCACACTGCAGTTCCACACAGCAGGCTACACAAGGCGTTAGTTGCTTACATCTTGCTGTCGGGTAACTGCTTCTGCAACATAACCTATGCACCCATGCCACACCTCACCAGGTATGATATTACTATCATTCTCCATGTTAGTGTGACTGCCCTGTGATGCCACTTCACAGACTACATGTGCAGGGACATGCAATAGCTCACCAGTCTTATAGCCCTGAGGCTGTGGGCCTAGCCCTGGGGAGCATTTTGCATTTGTCCAGACATGATGCCACTGTACAATGAACGACTGTGTCACTTCAACAGTTGCCTATGCTCCTATTGTCATTCCACAGGCATGTGGTATCTGTCCGCTATGACTGTCCTGGTCAAACACAATGCTGTGGCACAGATGACTTGCACCTGTCAGCCCTGGGAGTACAGCTCACATGTAAGGCTCTTGCTGCTTCTATACTGCCTGTCTTGCACAGTTTCCAATAACTGTCACCGGCAGGGTGGTAACTGGCAGGCACGACATGGGGTCATGTGACACAATGCTTGCATCTTCCTCTGTGATGCATGCAGGCAAGGCACACCATATAATGCTCCACTCAAACATCTCTGCAGTGACTGGGACCTGCCTCTAGGCTCTGCAGAGCACACCTGCAATGACAGGTTATAGACAGACCATACCTTTCAGGCACATACCTGGACCGGCACACCCACAGCTGAGGGGTTCCCATATCCCACAATGTTTTGCACACATCCTGGCAAGTTACTTAGCACAATGCATCAGAGGTGCTCCATGTGCAACTAACTGTGTCCGGGACTGCTATACACATTGTAACAAGCGACAGAGTCAACATCATACCCCACGGGTAACATACCTTCTATGTTGGTATAGTGGACAGTGGGCCTCAGAGAGCTACTACTGATGTGTGACTGACACTACCCCACACTTTACTGGGATAGCCACTCATGTACCGACACATCCATGAGTCATACCCTCCGCTCTGCTGGATCAACCCATACACACCACCTCCAAGACCTACATTACCCTTGGCATGAACACTACCACCATGTGACTGGTGTTACACACCTGGGGTTATCCCCTCATTGGTGGATTCCGAACATATGATACTCGACCTTGTTAGCCACATCCCAGCAACACACCCATCACAGCATACACAGTACATGTGTACTACATCACCTACTACAGACGTCTGCTGTCAGCGGTTGTTAACATCATGACACCCGTGCAGATGGACAATGCACATATAAATGCTGACACATACCCCAGTGCACTTCATTAGCATGTACACAACTGCATGGATCATGCTATTCCACACAGAGCCATGATGGTACACACCAGATAACAGACACCACTCTGGTGGTCATGTTCCATGGACATATGATGTACAACAACAGGTGTAGGCTGTTGCACAGTGGTGTACATTCCCATGTGTGGGGTGGCTCACTGGTCAGCCGTGGTGGGGCCACAGGGTCCCTCATCGCATACTCCAAGACTAGCTACGTAAACATGACTGCCACACATTCCGGGGTGTACCACCAGGCATTATGGTGGTATGTCAGTATTCGATGGCAACACCCACATCTGCTGTCACATACAACAGTCACTCAGGAACATTGCAGACCCAGGTGTTGTTGGCAACATGTTGGAGGATGGATTCAATGCTGATATTACACCCTCTCACTCACTACAGGGCCGCAATCCATACATGAACATTGTGGTGTCCCTGTGGTCATACCTACACAGTACTGACCTACACTCTATATGTCCTGGGACACTGGCCCCATGTCACCTTCCAATGTCCCAGGCTGTGATGTCCACCAACCTCTGAATTACGTGTCTCCCCACTAGGCCACCATATTCAGTAATAGCCTTGTTTCAGACATTGTAGCCCCTGAATGGCACACAGCAGCATTTATCATGCTACACACAGGTGGCACCGGATTGCACGAGTGGGACTATAGTCCTACACACCTGACTGGACTGTTCTGCATGGCTATGGGGCACATCATCAAGGACGTCATTCACAGAGACATTGTTGGGCTCCCATCCTTTGCTGCCACCCGGGTTGGGATTATTAAGGCCAGAGCATGGCCCCTACACATGGTGGACTCCTTTCATACAGTTACCAGGGCAGTTGCTGATGGTATGGGAGTCCATACATCCTACATTGTCCTCTCATTGCCTTTCAGCACCATTCCCCATTCTGGTATTGACAGCATACACATCCACCTGCACATTGTACCCTGTGTCTCAGGATGTTATGCTATGTGGCTCATGGACAGGACACACAGTGAGGCCAGCATACCATAGTACCTACTACATGTCAGGTACATTTGGCATACCATGGTCCTCAGACATAGCGCCCTTCATGTTCAGTATATGCTTCCCTGCGGAACAGGCTAGCACAGGGGACTTTCCCTGCCTAGCTTTCAAACTCCTAGATACCAAGCACCATGATTGCTCCACCAGCTGATACTGACTCCAACCATACGGGTGTCGCTGTGACAGATACATAATATGACTATCATGGCATCAAGCTGCATGACACAAAGTGCATGCACATCACCTTTGCATTACACCATTCACCCACTGACTATCACATGGATGGTAGTCCCCTACATACATATCACATTGTACATGTTTGCAGTACACACATATGTCGCCCCCACTCCTGTGGTTACCGTATTGCCACTGTGGCATGGATATCCTTCTACGTGGCCACACCTATCTGTACTGGGTGTGTAGCTGGTACATAGGCACCCATTGTACCTCAGAACACAAGACATCTACACACATTCAAGGGTACACCACCCCATTTAGGGTGTACCTTACACAACAGCTACAGCTTTACATGCCACAACATTAACACGCCATGACGTTTACTGAGCTCCGACAGTTTAAATATGCGGCTGCACTACGGACACCACATCTGTACACATATGCATACTACATACATATGTGTACAGATGCGGCTGCACTACGGACACCACATCTGTACACATATGCATACTACATACACAGGGGTGACCTCTGCTGATCAGATAGGGCCCATGTCCACAACATTATTGCTGGATATACTCTTCATACGCGACATAAGCAGAGGCCACTGTGAGCAACATGCTCATGGATATGTGCACACATGCCACAATGAGTGGGATGTGCTTCTGGGTTACATTCCCAAACCAGACACTCACCATGCTGTGGAACATAAGTCCTATGTACATCACGCAGGGACACTCAGTAGCACTGTTCATGTGATACCTCCCTTGGTGGTTGGGAGACACATGTAGGCCTGGGATCACTGCAGTGGCTGTACTATGCAGAGGTGCAGGTGACACCTGGCTCTGCTGTTCACAGGACACTACCCTAGAGAGGTGCCACTAGTGTGAACACTGTAGTTGTGCTTACACATGGACTTGCCGGACTGCATAGTACCCCACTATGCACATGTGAAGCTTTTACATGTCCTTTGTGCATGGTTACTTGGTAGCCCTTCCATTTAGATTAGCTATCATGCTATTACTATGTCCCATACCTACAGGCCATATGTATCCTGTTATTGTACACACCAATAGACAATACCTGTGGTATGCATGATATGCCTGTTATGCTGTGTAGAATATCTGTCATATCTACCTATAATACTATACATTACACATATTTCACATAGTATCCCATAATGCAAAGCATACTTGCACAGCGGGACCACCTTACATATGTCATTAACGTTATATGCCCATACACATGCGTGCTGTGACAGTATATCAACAAATACTATCCCCTGCTATGGCATGTCCTTGTTGGACATACCCTACCACTGACGGCGGGCTGTATGGCATTGTTCTGTTTAACGTACTCATGTAGCATCCCTTGTGGTGTCTGTGCTGTGTACCTTGTGTCCCACTGCTGGACGCACAGTTTCTACAAGTGTTAGTATGCTCAGCAAGACATCACTACATAAATACCTTTCCCCACTTTATGCATTGCGGACACGTTTAATTAATGCAAACCAGGCTATACATACAGTAAAACTAATTAATACTGATCATGCTATACATAACCTTACATATCGGGCGTTCTACATACCTTGTTGTCGTTACGGCGTTTTGTTTCTATCTCTCTCACAGTGTTTCAACTATTATTCGGTATGAGCATACGGTTTGAATGTCTGGCAAGTCATCCTTATATACGTCGATACCTGAAACATGTGGATTCATCCTGCCAATTGGTGTTCCTGAGTGACTAATTACTTGCATATCAGCTGTGCAGCTACTCCATTCGCCAATTACGCAGCAACAGTGGGGTATAATTGGGGTATAATTGGATTCTCCACTTGGGCATTGCCTATTTGCCCTACCTTCGGGGAGACGGTCTGTATTGTGTTTTGTTATGTGTAACTGCAACTGCTATGCATGGAGACAAGTATAGTTTGGATTCATGTCCCACGTGGATTGTGTGTGACAGGAGTATTTGGTTCAACATGAGGGTGTACCTGTCATCCCAACGTCTGATAATGGAGTATTGCAATCAAAACCTGTAACATGGCTGTTTGTTCCATTATACAACGCCTGCAATTTTGCATGACGCCTTTAATTGTGTCTCTCACATGGTATGTTGAGGGTTCTGCAGATGTAATTGACTGACTGGATGTTTGTGCTGCTATTACAGTCTGCATTGCTTTAGTTTCTAGTGTGGGGGATGTTGGTGGTTGTACATAACATATACAGGTTTGTGGGCCTTGCATTTCTACATAATCTGTACATATGTGTGTGGGCTCCATCCCTAATTAGAGAGCTAACAGTTAGTAGACTTATGTTACGGGATTGTACATTGGGCCATTGTTAATTGGTTTCTATATCGTCTGCAGGTGAGCTTACTACTTGTATACCTCCGTAATTGCAGTGATATATCAGGGGATATGTGTAAGTGACAGCTATCCCTTGTATTTCTGTCCCAGATATTTGCAGTCATTGTGGTTGTGTTGTTAAAAGAGCCTGTTTGCCATGGGTTGCCACCTTTTCATATGGTCATTGTTGGACACTTGCGGGACACAAAGCGGTGTTTACAGGCCAACACATAGCCACGGTCAGTACACAGGTTAGCACATACTTTTATCCTCACTACATACCTATTGTTGTGTGACATTCGCTACTTATCATGTTGCATGTAACATTTAAGTTTCTTACATACAGGCATAACTATTAAATACGACTGTTACATTATATATGGGACATATTTATGTCCTACCATCTCGGACATTTGCCCTTTGTACTGTTTTATGTCAGGACACACCTGCCCAGGGTGGGGCTGTCCCTCCTACTGTGGGACAGGTAGTAACCGTATGCCTACGGCTAGCTATACCCACACCTACCGTACTGATCTGCCTCTGACTTGGCACTAACAAACACATGTTGCGGACACACACACACATTACAGTCACACAGAGATGCACATGGCACCCTCAACGCACACTTACACAGACTACGGCACTCACAGACACAGTTGAACACAGTACCTACATGGACCGCGACACCGGCAGCGGTGACTAACTGTCCCTTCATATCATCATACTGTTACTCACGGATGTACTGTTCCGGTACTGTGTTCTATCAGTCTTTCAGCCTCGTGGTTATGCAAGTCGGTATGTTACACATTCCATGGTTGGCGGTATCCTATTTATTTGTACCTCCAAGATGTTATGAATGTCGTTCAACTATCTATTATATTTGCAGATATCGCTGAATCCATCTATATCACCATATATCCCTCTGTTGCCCTTTCTATCTGTATTATATATATATATGCATATGTGTACATATATATATATATATATATATATATATATATATATATATATATATATATATATATCTGGCGTGTTCAGGTGTTGGCATTCCGTGTTCCACTGGCTGTTGTGTTTACAATGTTTGAGGGCTGCCTATGTAGGAGTCACACATTGGGCCACCTATACATTACAATTTACAGGTGGTCATGTTTGTGTGCCATCCATTTTACTGTGTGTGCAGGTGGAGAGGTGTCAGTCCATAGGGGCCTACACTGTCAGAGAATGTGCTATACGTTCCCTCTTTGCCAAGGCGTAGGCATATTGGGCACGCCTCCGTCTGCCTACTGGGGCTGGAACAGTGTGTTCATGGTCTGAATCCCTCTGTGCCTGTAATGGCCTTGGCAATTGCGGTGGGCTATGAGGGCCTTCACCATTTTGTCCCTGCTGCAGCTGCTTCCGCAGGATCATATTATGTAGCATGGCACATACTATGATGATGTGGGTACATGTGCCTGGAGAGTACTGCAAGGCTCCACCAGATGTATCCAAGCACTGGAACCGTGATTTCAGCATCCCGAACACACGCTCTGTGATGATTCTGGTTTGTGCGTGTGCCTCATTATGGCGTTCTTGCATGGGTGTGTGTGCATTTCTGATGGGAGTCATCATCCATGGCTCCAGTGCATAGCCAGCATCCCCCACGAGATGGCCATGTGGGATGTCCCCCCTGACAAATACCTGATACAGCTGTGAGGCATGCCAGATATGGGAGTCATGGTAGCTTCCAGGGCTGCCAGCACACACATCCATGATAATGCCCTGGGCATTGCACACGACCTGGCAGTTGATGGAGTGGAATCCCATGCGGTTTATGTAGCGCCTACCCTGCTCACCGGTTGGTGACTTGATTTGTATGTGCGTGCAGTCTATCGCACCCAGTACCTCCGGGTATTGTGCCACACGGTGGAAGTGGCGCATATTGCTGGCCAACTCCTCCTGAATTCTGGGGAAGTATATCTGCTCATTGGCATGTGGTAACATGGCATCCAGGAACTGGTGTAGTACCCTGGATGCTGATGCCTGTGAGATACCCATTATATCTCCAGTTGGCCTTTGAAAGGTACCTGCGGCCAGTATTCGCAGGCTTACACATACCTTCGTGTCCACTGGGATGGGTTCCCCTCTGTTGTTTCTGGTTCTCAGGTGTGGCCGGCACAGCTCCACTATTTGCTGTAAGATGTCCCTGTCCACCCTGTAATGCTCTACTATCTCCAGGTCATGTAGCCCCTGGTAGGTTACCCTTGGTCTGAACACTCTCCTTCTCCTCCGAGGCCTACGGTGGTTGTCGGCATCATCCTCCACAACACTGTCAGTCTCTAACACATACTGATGAATCACAGCTATGGCAGCTCCCAACATGTACATTTTAAAAGTTCCCCGTGTGTTTACACTTATGGTGCAGTGTTTGGGAATACACAGGTGTGTGTTGGGTGCTTTCACACTTTATACTATTGTGCTGTGAACACCGATGATGTCATAGGGTGTGTATGTACGATCGTAGCTACAGGTTATCTTATGTGTTTTACTGCCAGAACTACTATTGTGGTGCCTTTGGTGTTGAATTAAATTTGCCTGCCGTGAATTACCTCTTGACCTTCCCTTTACATTTCTGCATGTTGCACCTACCATTTTCTGGCATGCATCCTGCAGCCTACTTTCATTTGTACTTTCCTGGACCTGGCGTATCTTGCGTTATGTGTGCTACTGCCGGTCTGCTGTTGGTTTGCTTTGCTCTGCTGTGTCATGTCTCCTATCTTTGCAATCCAATACCTCCCCTCCTTTCTTTGCATTTAAATGCCTCCCCTGTCCTGTTTTGCAGGTTTCTGCAAGCAGACTTGTCAGCTGCCGTCAATTGGCCTTCGTGGGTTGATTGGTGTTGATTGCTCATTAGTACTCCAATTACCCTACTTCTGCATTTCCTTCTTTTCTTCCCCTGACCTTCCTGTTTCTGCTATTGTTTGCGGCGCGTGCATCCGATTACTGGGTTTCGGGCACATTTTCATCCTCATACACATGCGCTTTTGGGCACCATGTGTGCTCTCAGCTAAACGTTTCCTCCTCACCCCTGTCCTGCAGCTTTGCTTAGCAACGGACAGGCCAGATTTGCAATGCTCCAATGTGCTTTGCTACAGTGGCACACCCCTCTGCTGATGTCATGTATCTCCTCTGAGCCACTCCTCAGTGTTATACCGCTGCGCCTTATGGTACAACCTTCATCCGGCGGGACATTTGCGATTCAGTATTATCTGCCTCATTTGCATGGCATTGACTACTAATTACTAGTTACCGCGCCAAACACTATTGCAAGCCCTTAGCAACCCTTGCACCTTGGTTGTGGTGTTCCATGCCTACCATTGTGTATTATGCTGTAAACCTGATTTATATTACGTTGCGATTTTATGACATTTTTATATTATTTCTTTATATTACAGCTTCCGCACACATGCCCTGCGGTTGTGCTGTGCGTTACTGTGGACATAACATAAAATGTTGTTTTTACGTGTTGTGCATCTTTTCTTATGCCATTGGCTGTGTATTTCGCCATTGGCATATGTTAACATTGTGATACCTGGGTCTGGCCCTCTTCCATAGCTCCGATGTTCTGATTGGGAAAATGTAAACCGTGTTTTTTGGTTTACATTTCCGTGGGCTTATGCTACGCCTGCACCACTTCATGAATCGCTATATGCCTTCATTTGCATGGTGCAACGCTGCACATGGGGTGATTAGCATACCTATGCCGGGGGCTGCGCAGATCTGGCGTACGCCGGTAGTGCACGTGGAATTGGATCGTACCTGAATCGCTTGATGGCCATATTTGGCGTTATAATGCCTACGCTTTGCATGCGCCTGGTGCAAGCTTCATGAATCCCGGGGTTAAACATTAAAAGTTAAACCCTTCTACTTAAATATGTCAGCAGTACTATTAGAAGTCTTTTAAAATAAATACACAACCCCACTTCTTAAAGATCCCTAGAAAGACAACACTTTAAATTGATATAAACTCAGATAAAGTTAATAAAATATGACCAAACTGTCGCACATATAGTTCTTCTTATTAAAGATTTAAACTTTAAGATGTAGTTTATCAAGCAGCACTCATTTAAGCCTGGTCAAACATATGCATTTAATAACACATGCCTTATAAGTTGCTTACATTCAGGAAGGAGTGTAAAAACCCCTTGTTTCACATTTCTGATACTGTCTATAACTGTGTATTTAAAAGCATTGTTCCTTCATTATAAAAGATATACTTGGCCAGGGCATTGTTCAACTTAGCTTTAACTTTTAATGTTTAAATTTAATTAATTTTAATTAATCACATGACTTTAGTGTGGGCTTTTTAAACTGGTTTTAATAAATCTGATAAATCTGATGATGTTCAAACAAAGTGTTTTGGATGAAAGTGCTCGTTGTTGAAAGAAAGCACTGGATTTTACTTGCTTCACTTCTCAAACTATCTGGTTTTGTTTTTCTAGTTTTTGTCAAGTTTGTTTAGTTGGTAATTCCTCATCCACCAGATTAGACTCCTCTATTTTCCCTTTCCTTCAGCACGTCTCAAGAAGTGATACAGCCAGTTCCTCCTTACCAGATTGGGAAAGATTTTTATTCAAGGGTGTTTTTGGTGCCAAAGAAAGAAAATTCTTGGAGACTAGTTTTAGATTTTTTTCTTTCTTTCTTTTTCTTTCCTTTCCTTAACCAATTTGTGATAGATGTCGTCACTTCACAACCAGTTACCCCTTATTCCTCATTTAAATCTCCTGGTAACACTAGATCTAAAAGATGCCTATCTTTTAGACTTCAGACATTTCTTAAGGTTTTGTGTGTCTGGATCATATTATCAGTTTTCTGCCTTACCCTTTAAACTATTCACTACTCAAAGAGTGTTCACAAAGTGTCTAGCTCCATTTACAGCTCATTGTCACAAAGTATCCAGCTCCATTTATAGCTCATTGTCACAAAGTATCAAGCTCCATTTATAGCTCATTGCAGACTACAGGGTGTCCACATGTTTCCATATTTAGATGACTTGCTTATCTTTGCAGAGTCTTTTGCAAAGTGACAAGAATCTCTCACTAGAGTGAGAGATCTCTGTTACATAAGCTGGGATTCCAATAGAACATTCAAGTTGGTGGTGTGAACCTTGGCTCTAGATGATCATAACTATTGAAGTGACACCCTGACCCCATGTAAAAAATGAGGAAGAAGGGACTGCGGATGGATGAATTCAAGTCATTTTGACTCCATCACACAGGACTGTGTTCCTGGGTTGTCTGCTAGACACCTCAGTTCAAACAGCCTTTTTTCACAGGAAAAAGAAGATCTATGCTAGATCTGTTTCTAAGGTTTTCCACTCAGACTTTTGTCACTGAAGGGAATACATCAGTATTTTGTGTCTCATGGCATCTGTGAGTCTTATGATACCTCTGGCAAAACATCACATGAGAAAGATACAATGGTATATGAAGTCTCTTTCATCCCAACACCAATATCCATTATTTATTTATTATTTATTTATTGCATTTGTTTACCGAGAAAGTCCACTGGGCCTAGATGAGCCCATTTTCAGTGGAGGCCCGGGGAGAAAAACTCCACATAAAAGTCACATTACAGAAATACAAATATCAAAAAAATAAAAAATACAAATATCAAAAATGTAGCACTATTTACAGTTTTTTAGCAATTCCATTGTAGTTTTATGGTAGTCCATCAATGAAATTAACATGTACTTTTGGTCCTATAGCTGCCATAGACATCACTGGTTGGGAGGCAGAAAAAATACAGTAGCATCGTATACAATTATTTACATGCATTTAAATCTGTGTAGGCAGTGTAGTAATAGTCATAGGTATTTCAAATCCTAGTTCCTAGGTTTTTCAAAAGAGAAATCACTTTGTGGAGAGAGAGCAAATACTCATCCGCAAATGTATGCACTCCCCTCCCCCACTCCAAACACCCCAGATTTTGCTTGGGGAGGATAAAACTGCAAGGTGTTTGGGACACCAAGGAGAGACACAAGGACATAAATATTAAAGAGATGCTTGCTCTGATCAAGGAAATAAACTCTCTGAAACATCTTTTGTCCCCAGGACCTCTTCATGTTGTTACAGACAATAAGGCAGTCATACAGTACATCAATAAACAAGAGGAAAGCCACATCTTACCCCTTTGAAGACTAGCCATGTAAGTTTGGGATGAAGATTCACAGCACAATCTCAGCATACAGGCATCCTACATCCTGTCATTGCAAAATTGTGTGTCAAATAAGCTGAGCAGGACAAACGCAGACCCTCATGAATGGAAACTAGATTGGGGGTCTTCCAAGATTTGATCCATCTGTGGAGAGTTCTCAAGTAGACCTCTTAGCCTCCTTTTGAATGATTAACCGGCACAATTTTGATCTAGGACTCCATGTAAAAATGTCTGGAAGATACATTCCTTTGTTTTACTTGGACAGGAATGCTCCTGTATGCTTTTCCACCCTTTCCACTGATACCCAAAGGTATTTCTGAAGATTCAGAAGGAATTCCTCCGAGATCATTGTGGTGGCTCCCTTCTAGCCCAGGAAACAGTGGTTCTCCCTTCTTTAGGAAATAGCAGGGGCAGTTATTGGAAGCTTCCTCACAGAATGGATCTGCTCACACAGGAGAAGGGGTATTTGATACACCCCAACCCCAGTCAAGTAAAGTGGATGATAGGGTTTTAATTCCCTTTAGGCACCTGTTTACTGAGGATGTGCAGCAGGTAATAATGGAAGCAAAGAAACCTACTACTAGAAAATCATATATTAGTAAATGGAAAAGGTTTTTTGGTTGGTGCCAACAATGTAACCAGCACCCATCAGGACTAGTGTTTCTCTGGTTTACATTATATATGTGAGTTACTGTCCTTTGGCCTTTCTTATTTCTTAATCAAAGTTAATTTATCTGTCTTAGGTTCATAGGTTGGTACTAGGCTATCGGCCCTAGGGCCTATACAAGCCTAGCCATAACAATTCCCTGGCTATTTCTTCCCACACTATTTACTTCCCTGGACCCCTGTCTAGCAGATCATTTCAGCATGTCTTCCCATGGATCCTTCTCTTTCAATGCATTCTTACGTCAAAATGTTTTTGAAAGGGATTTTGCATGAGACCTCCAAAAAAAAAAAAACAGTGTCTCTTCCGTGAGATCTTAATTTTGTGTTAGAGAAGGTAACACTTGCTCCATTTGGGCCACCTCATCTGGCTGACTTGAGGTTCTTAACATAGAAAAACATTTTTTTTTTACCTGAGCGTATCCAGCCTTTTGGTCTATACCTTTGGTGTACCTTAACCTTTGTTGTTCTTAGTTCATGGTGTTGGTAGTCTGCTGGATGTTAGCTTCCTTACCTGTTTGGGAGTTTAAAATTGTTTAGTAGCATCTCAGTCAAATCATTACTTGGTACAGCTGGTTAAAACATGAACTCTCAGAATCGTGATTCTAGTCATCAGTGTTCTTTATTTCAGGCAGATAAACTGGACCCGCTCAGGTAAAAAAAACATCTCGCATTTCTGCTCACCCCACAAGGAAACAAGGAGAGAGCACTTTCCAGCCAACACAGTAATCAAAATGAGATGGCACCACTAGATCTTTATTTGAGGTTCTGAACATGGAAAACTGTTTTACTAATTGCCCTGAACTCTGCAAGAAGAGTATTTGAGTTGCAAGCTCTTATGGTGAGTCAAACCTGTCTCATTTTCCAGAGACAGGGTTTTTTGAGAACTAATCCTTCTTTTATGCCTTAAGTGGCATCTGAGTTTAGCTTAAGCCCAACTATCCATCTTTCTGTCTTCTTTCTTAAATTTAAAAATGAGGAAGAAAGGATACTCCATACCTTGGATGTCCACACATAATCCCAGTACTACCTTGCCAGAACGATATCTTTCAGGTTTTCAGATCAGCTGTTTATTTTTTGTGAAGGTAAGAAGGGATAACCTGAGTCAAAACAGACTTATTTCCAAATGGTTGTCTTAGGATATTGCCTTTTACAATTCTCATCACAACAAAACTATTGCAGGCAGGGTCAAGGTCCACTCTACCGGGGGCCTTGGCTTCTTCTATGGCTTTTTGGAAAGGTTTGGATTTTAGAAGTATTCTAGAAACAGCAACTTGGTCCTCTGTATGTACTTTTACAAAACACTACAAGCTTTATTCCTTATCTAGGTCTGTTTTTAGGCAGGTCATCTCAAGCCCCTTAATGGTTTGAATGTGGGGAAGGTGCCCTGAAGCTTAGGAAGCTGGTCAGCTGTTATATCCTTGACAACGTATAAGGCATATAGCTAAGGCTACTGCAGCAGTGATAATTTGAACATATATTGTTATGGTAAGATTACTTACCCAACAGTACTTCTAGGGCAGTGACTGTTTTGTTGGTTGGAGAGTCAACACATTCTTTTGCAGTGGACACTACACTGACAATGACAGCTCCCTCCCTAGCTGAGTTGTAGATGTACAATGCCACTCCTTGTCAATGCATATGTAGGGTGAGACACTGGAGGTATACTGGGGAAATGATTTCTTCTCAGTGGGCAGGCTTCATTTTGCTGCCAAAAAGCTTTTGGAAGCCAACCTGTTTATTCTTCTTTCTGTTGTTTTGATACACACTCACAGTCTGTTTAACTTGTTTGATAATCTCTTCTGGGATCAGGTCAGATGTCTTGCAGAAGTCTGTGTCAGTTATGCTGAAATTCCTTAGAAAGTGTCTTGGACTTGACAGAGTTTGTCTGTATGGATCATAGTTAAATAGCTTAAGACACTTTGTCAACAAAACAATTCAACTGCTAAAAATAACAAACACATTAATCCTGGCAGTATTACCCTGCAGTTATAGTAGAATGACAAATCATACAGCAGATGCCATTGCCGTCCACTACACCACTTCAGCTGGGGACATTTTCCACTCCATCTGGTTTTCTAAATATCATCTCTTCTGAACTTGTACCACTAATGAAAACAATCAGCTGCTTCATGCAGAAGACCATAGGTTCTATTTCCATACCAGATAAATGGATTGCTGATGCTGCAGTGGAGTGTAAGGGGTGCTTTACTACTGAGTGTGCCATCCTTTGGATGAGAAGTTAAATAGAGGTTCCTTCTGCTTGAGTGGGTGCAGTCCTCAGGTAGATGTAAAAGATCCTAAGGCACCTATCAAAAAGAGATGGCAATGTTCTCCCATGCCCTGGCCAGCTTTCCTCTAATAATATAAATACCACATCGGGTCACCCCTGAAAAGAGGTCATTAGCCTACCCAGTCAACAAAGGCTAAATTAAAATTATTTTGCACTGTTCTCAGCTATGCACACTGTATATAAAATGCCTAACAGTACAGTGAATTATTCTTAATGTGACAAGATTATCACCAAATGTTCTACAACAAATGTGTGCCTCCATTAATAGTACACGGAGAAATGATAACAGCCTTTAACAGATCTTAATATCCAGTCTTGTAATTCATACTGGTGAATGAGTGCACAAAAATGTTCATGTGCCCACTTATATATTTACATTGGTCAGTGCCTTGTTTTGACCTTTTCACTGAGTCATTGTACCTATGGAATTTAAGTTACATCAATCTCTGGTCACTCATGTCTCTACACTTGTGCAACTGAAACTATTTTTCTTTCAAACCAAGATTAATATAACAGGTCTGGTATTTATTACTTTTGTGGAGTTTTTGCTTGTTTTTTTTTAAGAGGATGCAGCACCATTCCTCTTCCTTTGTACTGTTCTGTGATTTGCAAAGATATGTAGTCAGTAGATTTCCCACAGGACTTTTTACCTGAGAATTTGGACAAATCCCATACGGCATTAGTCTGTCCTGTTTCATAATTAAAATTTAGTTATTTTTTTCTTGGAATGTGGATGAACTTATACCATCTCCCTTAGAATACTTTTAGGGAGGTAGGTGAATCTTTCCTTTCTTCTTTTGTGGATATCAAGCAGTAGTGTTTGTTCAGCTGTCATACTTCTCTGCCCCCCCCCCCCTCACTAATCACATGGTTTAATTAAGCCTTGCAATTGATGTTCTCTAGCATACACAATTAATTTATGTTTTTTATCCCAGAGGTATAACTCCTTTGTTAGTAACAAAATGCAAGACTGAAATGCTATTAAGACGAACTTAATGTGTTTACTTGTACATACCACTGAAAGAACAGGTAGTGGGATTTAAGGTGAATAATAATATGAAGCAGCCTGATAAAGAAAAGTGTTGCATACAGAAGCAGAAAACATAAAATTCAGATTTAATTCTCTTTAACTCCCTTGCGTAGCATGACAGACAATGTGTTCTTTGCTAATTAAGATTAAGGCAAGGCAGTGTAGAAACAGCTAAGAGAACAAGCTGTGAACTACTCCATATTTGCTGAAAAGCTGTTTAAAGAAGACTTAGTACCTTGGCTTTCTTTTATGTAGCAGTATTATTATTCCAGCAAATTCCTAGAATAAGTCAATATAATACACTGTTATTTTTTATGAGACATAGATATCCGGTGTTGTATGCCAACTGTGTTATGACCTTATTGTACAATATCTAGCAAGTAGTTACTGAAACTATGAGGAAGATATCAGAGTTATGCATATCAATGATTTATAGATGGGGTTGGGATTCAGCAGTGGGTTTATCAAACGAGGGTTCACAGTGATTCATAAGAGAGAATGAAAGACAAAATACTTATGACTGCTTTTGAACTCTTAGGAAAACTGAGCATGGCAACATTTTAAAACACTTAAGAGTGGAGCTATCAACACTGGAATGATTACATAAAATCTGTAATTTGTGAACAAGCCCAGAAAATACAATGTCATACATACAAGTTGAATTAGTTATTAGATCAAGTGAAGAGTTGGAGATTTGAGAGCTGTAGTACAAAACAAAGACATGACCAGGAGTATAAAAGGAATACTGAACTGTACACGAAATTGAGAAGGGAAAAGTCATGACAGCAGTGGACAATATATACCTTATCATAAGTCTGAGATGAAATAATGTGATTCCCGAAACTCGAAAGATTTAAATGAAGCTAAGTGCAAATTGTGAATTGTGCTGTTAGACATTCAAAGTATTTTTGCCCCCTGAACTCTGTGAGATTGGGGCTGTACCCTCTACCCATCTACTTGTATATTCTAGCTCGGAGATGGGTGTACTTGGAAAAGGAAGAATTCTGTGAAAGTCAGCAATTTTAATATACGTAGTATCCCCTAATCATACCTGACATTTGATATTTTGAGGTGTAGTTTGCTATCATTGTGTGCAAATACAGTGATGTAGCTATACCCTGAAAGTATACAGTGTATACAGCTGATTCATCCTGGGAAGTATATTTTTTTCTGAACAGAACCAGAAGAACTGTTAACATTATCAAACATGAAAGAAACTATTACTCTTGTACTTACATGATTATGAATTCAATGGAATTATGTATGAAACAGTGAAACTTTCACCTACAAAGATTAAGGAAATTTTCTTAGCAAAATAATCACGAGACCTAGTTTAGCAGACAGAATGGTTGAAGTCTAGAGTGAATTAAAGGAAGAGGCACAAAGTTGGCTTTTTGGTGATATGGGACCACAAGAAAAATATGTGATTGCTTTTAGAAGACTAGTGTGTCACATTATATAAACTATAAATATAGATCAGACTTAGCCATGATCATAAACACTGGGATAACTGTATGAGGTAAACAGCAGTAGTACAGGAACATTACTCAGCCAGATATGTTTGGTGCTTAGCAGCTCAGGAATGAATGCAATACTAAGAAATTTCAAACTAGATTGATGGGTTGGCATTACATGATATGTGCCAGATCAGCTGCTATTGGGCAGTTTCTTCATGTTATGTTCACACATTTCTCTTTTCCATTTCGTTGATCACTGGCATATTAAAAGTAGTGGGGGGTAAAGAGGGGATGCAGTTATTAGCGCAAACATTATATAGTTTGGTTACTATATATTTTCTATATAGTAAATTGAACAGAATTACTTCAGCATAATTAATAATGACCTTCTGTTGATTTTTATACTTTTCAATGATGATGATGATGATGATGATGATGATGATGATGATGATGATGATCATCATCATCATCTTTCGGCTTTTCCCATTAGGGGTCGCCACAGCGGATCATCTCTTTCCGTTTCTTCTATCCTCTGCATCTTGCTCTGTCACACCTCTCTCACCACGTCCATAAAACTTATCTTAGGCCTTCCTCTTTTCCTCTTACCTGGCAGCTCCATCCTTAGCATCTTTTTCCCAATATACCCATCATCCCTCCTCAGCACATGTCCAAACCAATGCAATCTCGTCTCTCTTGCTTTGTCTCCAAACTGTCCAACATGAGGTGACCCTCTAATATACTTATTCCTAATCCTATCCATCGTAGTCACACCGAGTGCAAATCTTAACATCTTTAACTCTGCCACATCCAGCTCTGGCTCTTGCCTTTTTGTCAATGCCACTGTCTTCAACCCATATAAGATAGCTGGTCTCACTACTGTCTTGTAGACCTTCCCTTTCACTCTTACTGGTACCCGTCTGTCACAAATCACTCCTGACACTCCTCCACCCATTCCACCCTGCCTGTACTCTCTTCTTCACCTCTCTTCCACATTCACCATTACTCTGAACTGTTGAACCCAAGTACTTAAACTCGTCCACCTTTACCAACTCTACTCCCTGCATCCTCACCATTCCTCTACCCTCCCTCTCATTTACACACATATATTCTGTCTTAGCCCTGCTGACCTTCATTCCTCTGCTCTCTAGAGCATATCTCCACCTCTTTAGAGTCTCCTCAACCTGATTCCTACTCTCACTACAGATCACAATGTCATCTGCAAACATCATAGTCCACGGGGCCTCCTGTCTGATCTCATCTGTCAACCTGTCCATCACCACTGCAAATAAGAAAGGACTCAGTGCTGATCCTTGATGTAATCCCACCTCCACCTTAAACGGATCTGTCACTCCCACTGCAGTCCTCACCACTGTCACACTACCCTCGTACATATCCTGTACCACTCTTACATACTTCTCTGCCACTCCCAACTTCCTCATACAATACCACAACTCTTCTCTAGGCACCGTCATATGCTTTCTCCAAGTCTACAAAGACACAATGCAACTCCTTCTGACCTTCTCTGTATTTCTCCAATAACACTCTCAGAGCAAACATTGCATCTGTAGTGCTCTTTCCTGGCATGAAACCATACTGCTGATCACTAATCATCACCTCCCTTCTTAACCTAGCTTCTACTACTCTCTCCCATAACTTCAAGCTGTGATTGATCAATTTTATCCCTCTGTAGTTACTGCAGCTCTGCACATCACCCTTATTCTTAAAGATAGGTACCAAAACACTTTTTCTCCACTCCTCAGGCATCCTCTGACTTTCCAAAATTTCATTAAACAATCTAGTTAAAAATTCCACTGCCATTTCTCCTAAGCACCTCCATGCTTCCATTGGGATGTCATCTGGGCCAACAGCCTTTCCATTCTTCATCCTCTTCATAGCTGTCCTTACTTCCTCCTTGCTAATCTGTTTCACTTCCTGATTCACTATCCCCACATCATCCAACCTTCTCTCTCTCTCTCATTCTCTTCATTCATCAACCTCTCAAAATACTCTTTCCATCTACTCAACACACTCTCCTCTCTTGTGAGTACCTTTCCCTCACTATCCTTTACCACCCTTACTTGCTGCACATATTTCCCAGATTTGTCCCTCTGTCTAGCCAATCGGTACAAGTCCTTTTCTCCCTCTTTAGTTTCCAATCTCTCATACAACTCTTCATACGCCTTATCCTTAGCTTTCGCCACCTCTCTCTTTGCCATGCGCCTCATCTCCTTATACTCATGTCTACTTTCTTCATCTCTTTGATAATCCCACTTCTTCTTCGCCAGCCTCTTCCTCTGTATACTCTCCTGTACTTCCTCATTCCACCACCAGGTCTCATTGTCCTCCTTCCTCTGTCCAGATGTCATACCAAGCACCTTTCTAGCAGTCTCCCTTACTAGTTCTGCTGTAGTTACCCAACTATTCGGTAACTCTCCACTGCCTCCCAGTGCCTGTCTTAACTCTTCCCTAAACTCCACTTCACAATCACCCTTTTTTAACTTCCACCATTTAATCCTTGGCACTGCTTTCACACTCCTCCTCTTCTTGATCACCAACGTCATCCTACAGACCACCATTTTATGCTGCTTAACTACATTTTCCCCTGCCACCACTTTACAGTCTCCAATCTCCTTCAGACTGGCCCTCCTACATAGGATATAATCCACCTGTGTGCATCTTCCTCCACTCTTGTACATCACCCTATGCTCCTCCCTCTTCTCAAAATACGTATTCACCACAACCATGTCCATCCTTTTCGCAAAATCCACAATCACCTGACCTTCTGCATTCCTCTCCTTAACACCATACCTACCCATCACTTCCTCATCCCCTCTGTTCACTTCACCAACATGCCCATTAAAGTCCGCTCCAATCACTAGTCTCTCACCCTTGGGTACACTCACCACAACTTCATCCAACTCACTCCAAAATTTCTCTTTCTCATCCATCGCACACCCAACTTGTGGAGCATATGCACTAACAACATTCATCAGTACACCTTCAATTTCGAGCTTCATAAACATCACTCTGTCAGACACTCTCTTCACGTCTAATACACTCTTGGCATAGTGTTCCTTTAGTATAACCCCTACCCCATTTCTCCTGCCATCCACACCATGATAGAACAATTTGAACCCATTTCCTAAACACCTGGCCTTACTTCCCTTCCATCTGGTCTCTTGCACGCACAATATATCAACCTTCCTTCTCTCCATCATATCAGCTAGCTCTTTTCCTATACCAGTCATACTGCCAACATTCAAAGTTCTTACCCTCACTGCTACACTCCTAACCTTCCTCCTCTCTTCCTGCCTTCGGGCATGCCTTCGCCCTCCTCTTCTCCTTCGGCCATCATAAGGACCTTCAATGTTTAGAGCTGATGAAAGAATTAAAGGTAACATAAATATATCTATCTGTAATATAAAATCAATGTTTAGAGCTTATGAAAGGATTAAAGGTAACATAATCACAGCTATCTATCTATAAACACACACACTCACACATGTATATTTATCAAACCTTGGGCACCAAAAAGAGTGAAATAAAATCATATCTAGTATAAAGTGAAAATATTAAAAAATATATAAGTTTATTAGATCATCCAAAAATGTCTGTAGGTCAATTATACCATTCTAGCAAAAGTAAGTAAACTTATCAGGATCTGCTTTCCTATAGATTATAATGGAAATACTTTTAAAAAAAATCAAACTAAACATAAAACATTTCTAAAAGAATAACTCAAAACATATAATACACTAAACTCATCCTCAAAAAATGCAATCTAATATATTAAAAAATAAATAAATAGGCAGTCTCCACCATTTCGAAAAACTGGAGGAATAATTAAACATACAACACCTCAACAGCATAGCATCCACACCTAAATCAAACGTAAAGCACATAATGTGTCAAAAAATGAAAACTAAGAAAAATAATGTTAAACATCAGTGAGTCACAGCACAGGAAATCAGTGAAAAAAGCACATCCAATCTGAGTACAATACACTGATATTGCAAAGTACAGATAAAATATTAAACTGCAATAATAAAAATATCAATAAATAAAGCATAACACTGAACATTCAGAAAACTTATTTCAGAGACAATGTCATCTGTAGCCTCACTGAAAGAGAATGAAAGCATAAATCATGCAGCAAAACTCAAGATGACCAGAAGTGAATCCTGACCTATGGTAACCTGGTATCGCTGTACCACTTATATTCCTAAAGCCAAAGAGCACTCTTACAGATGCATGCATTCAGGGACGTCGGGAGGCATACGCACTGTACTGATTTCAGTTATTATTGGTGCATGCATTTTGTTACAGATTTTTTTAATGTGGAATTATGTAGTTGGCTTTTACTAGTTCAGAGATTGTGCATATTTACTGATGCTGGTGGACTGTAGAAGTTTGAGTAGACTTTTATGATGGAAATGTTCTGAATGGGTTGTTTTGTCATTATTGGTGCATGCATTTTGTTTCATTGTTTACTGGAAAAATGTTCAAAACAATAAATTTAAAATGTTGTCTAACAACTATACAGTATTGTACAAGGAATATAATTTAATACAATCAGGGAGGGTGAGAGAGTGGTGATTGGAGCAGATTTCAGTGGGCATGTTGGTGAAGGGAACAGAGGGGATGAGGAAGTAATGGGTAGGTATGGTGTTAACAAAGGAATGCAGAAGGTCAGATGGTAGTGGATTTTGCAAAAAGGATGAACATGGCTGTGGTGAATACGTATTTTAACAAGAGGGAGGAGCATAGGGTGACATACAAGAGTGGAGGAAGATGCACACAGGTGGATTATATCTTATGTAGGAGGGCCAGTTTGAAGGAGATTGGAGACTGTAAAGTGGTGACCGGAGAAAGTGTAGTTAGGCAGCATAGGATAGTGGTTTGTAGGATGATGGTGGTTATCAAGAAGAGGAGGAGGAGTGTGAGGGCAGCACCAAGGATCAAGTGGTGGAAATTGAAAAAGGGTAATTGTGAGGTGGAGTTTAGGGAAGAGTTAAGGCAGGCATTGCGTGGCAGTGAAGAGTTACCAAATAGCTGGGTAACTACAGCAGAGCTAGTAAGGGAGACGGCTAGAAAGGTACTTGGCATCACATCTGGATAGAGGAAGGACGACAAGGAGACATGGTGGTGGAATGAGGAAGTACAGGAGAGTATACAGAGAAAGAGGCTGGCAAAGAAGAAGTGGGATTGTCAGAGAGATGAAGAAAGTAGACAGGAGTATAAGGTGATGAGGTGCATGGCAAAGAGAGAGGTGGCGAAGGCTAAGGATAAGGCATATGAAGAGTTGTATGAAAGGTTGGATACTAAGGAGGGAGAAAAGGACCTGTACCGATTGGCTAGACAGAGGGACCGAGCTAGGAAAGATGTGCAGCAGGTAAAGGTGATAAAGGATAATGAGGGAAACATACTCACAAGCGAGGAGAGTGTGTTGAGGAGATGGAAAGAGTAATTTGAGGGGTTGATGAATGAAGAGAATGAGAGGAAGAGAAAGTTGGATGATGTAGGGATAGTGAATCATGAAGTACAATGGATTAGCAAGGAGGAAGTAAGGATAGCTATGAAGAGAATGAAGATTGGAAAGGCTGTTGGCCCAGATGACATACCTGTGGAAGCATGGAGGTGTTTAGGTGAAATGGCAGTGGAGTTTCTAACCAGATTGTTTAATGAAATCTTGGAAAGTGAGAGGATGCCTGAGGAATGGAGAAAAAGTGTTTTGGTACCGATTTTTAAGAATAGGGGTGATGTGCAGAGCTGTAGTAACTACAGAGGGATTAAATTGATCAGTCACAGCATGAAGTTATGGGAAAGAGTAGTGGAAGCAAGGTTAAGAAGGGACATGATGATTAGTGATGAGCACTATGGTTTCATGCCAGGAAAGAGCACTACAGATGCGATCTTTGCTCTGAGAGTTTTGATGGAGAAGTACAGATAATGTCGGAAGGAGTTGCATTGTGTTTATGTAGACTTAGAGAAAGCATATGACAGGGTGCCTAGAGAGGAGTTGTGGTATTGTATGAGGAAGTCAGGAGTGTCAGAAAAGTATGTAAGAGTGGTACAGGATATGTACGAGGGTAGAGTGACAGCGGTGAGGTCTGCGGTGGGAGTGACAGATGCGTTTAAGGTGGAGGTGGGGTTACATCGAGGATCAGCTCTGAGCCCTTTCTTATTTGCAATGGTGATGGGCAGGTTGACAGACGAGATCAGACAGGAGTCCCCGTGGACTATGATGTTTGCAGATGACATTGTGATCTATGGTGAGAGTAGGGAACAGGTGGAGGAGACCCTGGAGAGATGGAGATATGCTCTAGAGAGAAGAGGAATGAAGGTCAGCAGGACTAAGACAGAATATATGTGTGTGAATGAGAGGGAGGATAGAGGAATGGTGAGGATGCAAGGAGTAGAGATGGTGAAGGTGGATGAGTTTAAATACTTGGGGTGAATAGTTCAGAGTAACGGTGAATGTGGAAGAGAGGTAAAGAAGAGAGTACAAGCAGGATGGAGTGGGTGGAGAAGAGTGTCAAGAGTGATATGTGACAGACGAGTACCTGTAAGAGTGAAAGGGAAGGTCTACAAGAGGGTAGTGAGACCATCTATGTTATATGGGTTGGAGACAGTGGCATTGACACAAAGGCAGGAGTCTGAGCTAGATGTGGCAGAATTAAAGATGTTAAGATTTGCACTGGGTGTGACGATGGTGGACAGGATTAGGAATAAGTATATTAGAGGGTCAGCCCAGGTTGGAAGGTTTGGAGACAAAGCCAGAGAGGCATAATTACATTGGTTTGGACATGTGCTGAGGAGGGATGCTGAGTATATTGGGAAAAAGATGCTAAGGATGAAGCTATCAGGTAAAAGGAAAAGAGGAAGGCCTAAGATAAGGTTTATGGATGTGGTGAGAGAGGGCATGCAGGTGGTTGGTGTGACAGAGCTAGATGCAGAGGACAGGAAGAAATGGAAACAGGTGATCTGCTGTGGCGACCCCTAATGGGAACAGCCGAAAGAAGATGATGAGGGAGGTGTATCAAAGATCATGTGCATTTTTCATGTGCAAGGGGCCTATGATTTGAAAACAGCCCAAAGTTAAGCTTTATCTGCCACTGGCAAAATGTATTTTCTTTGAATGTGGGTTTCAATGCTGTTTCAATGAATGTGAGTTTCAAGGGCAGGAAGTTTTAATGCTAAGTCTAGTTTCATTGTGAGACTGCATTGATTTGTTTAGCAGATATTTATTGGTGTTTGTGCTGTAAAATGCAAAATAAAACCTTTTTGGCAAATCATTTAGGAATGAAGTCACTAAATAATGACAGACATTAAGTTTTCAGACGTCATAACCTTCAGAAAAATGCATGCTAAAGCAAGACCTGTTATTCTATCAACTGTCTTAAGTTTATACAAGGTCAATTTTTAGTACTGTTTCTATGTTTCCCCCAATATATTTGGCCTTGTCCAGATTTCCTGCATTAAGAGGTTGAGAGGTACATGCAAATAAATCGCTTTATAGAATTAGGAATATCCAGACCTCTCAACTGTCCCCAATTTTGGCTCAAAATGTTGCTCTCCCCCTAATAATCCCTCCGCAAAATAGCAATTTTGGAAGAAAACGTGGAGGATTTACAATTATAAATAACTGTAATGATCAATAAATAACTGTAATGATCAGAGTTATACATTACTTTTATTTCAGAAATGCATGTAGATTCTCTAATTTTGTCAGCTGCTCAAGTTAACAGTGCTCATATTAAAATGGTGTCCCTTCTTTGACAGGTTCCCAGCTGTATTGTCTGGCAATTTTATATTTTTGCATCACATTTTTGGTCCGTTTTTCATAAAATTGCGGTTTTCTGGCAAATTAGTAGCAAATCATTAAAGACTGAAATTAGAAAATAATGGCAGACATTTCAGTTTCAGATTTCATACCTTTCAGAAAATTTGTACTAATGCAAGACCTACTACTATTCTATTATCTTTCTAAGTTTATAAGAGCAATATTTAAAAAAAATGTCCTTATTTTTGGGTTTGTTGCTGTAAGAGGTTGAGAGGTATTTGTGTGCGTGTGTGTGTGTGTGTGTGTGTGTGAGGTAGGTAGGTGGCATACCTCTCAACTGTCCAAATTTTGCAGAATGTCCAGATTTTTGCACCGTATTTCTTGTCTGTTCCTCATCAATTTTGTGATTTTCTAGAAAATCATTGAAGGCTGATGTTGCTAAATAATGACAGACATTTGAGTTTCAGACTTCATGTCCTTTAAAAAAATTAATACTAGCACAAATCCTGTTATTCTAGCAACTTTCTAAGTTCACAAGAGCATTATTTAATATCTGTCCCTGTTTATTTTAGGCTTTGTCCATATTTCTTGCACTAAGAGGTAGGTAGGGGTGTGTGTGTGTGAATGAAACACCCTAGTTAGGGGTAGCAGGTGGTTAGTAATTTACTCAAGCTCAAAACCTGTACCTTAGTTACAGAAAACAAAAGCATGACCCCTCTACCCCAACTACCATGCTGCATTTTTCAAAGAACTGACTTTCAGGTTAATTTTTAATTCAAGGAACCGAGTTTGAGTGAATCTATATTATATTACTGAAGAGGCATTACAGCAATGCCTCTTCATCGACACTAAAAGAGTGAACCGTGAATTATAAGAATGGCCGTAGCTTGGCTGGGGAGGGGGGTAGCAGTTTGAGAGCTGTGAGTACAAATTTGAAAATCCTAGCTACACCCCTGCATGCATTCACGAAACAAAGTCTAAAACCATATCCATTAAGGTTACTGGAAACAAAATGTAAGCAATATATAAATAAATAAATAAATAAATGAATAAAAGAATAAATAGAATATATATATGGGCATGGGATATAATAAATAAATTGTCTGATAGAGGTATGGCAATATAAGAATGCAGACTATGGCTTGTAGCTGTACCAGTCATCATGAAACTTGTTACCAAAACTCACGGTACTAGATATTTCACTTATTACACAACAGATCCCCATAAAGATATAAAACCTAGCTTCTATGGATTCAAAGTAATGCAGAATTCATTCAGACATCATTATTTAATGCTAGCAAACTTAGTGTGAGCTTTCATCTAGAGACCAGACTTCAGATTAAATCCAGTTTTTGATATTTTTAAGTAATATAAAATCAAAATATGTCATAATGTACCTACAACAGTCATAAAAGGTTAGTATTGTTCATTAACAGAAAGTGGCTAGGACACATGGAATACTGCATTAATAATAAATTACCATAGTAAATATCCTTGGTGAATGAAGCTGAAGAGAGGACTGGCCAATCTGATGTGACTAAGAGTAGTCTTGGAGCCAGTCAATGTATAGCCAATCAGAATTGGTTGGCAGACTAAGGCCACCAATAGAGAATTATGAATGTGGGAAAGATTAAAGGAAGGGAAAATAGCTATCTAGGAAATGTAACATTGGAGGCTGGTGCCTGGCTATCAGGTCCCTGTTAGGAAATGACAATACTAAAATATCCACTAGTGAAACACCACAGTCCAGCACCTCCCACAGAAAATAAAAGTGCCAGTGGTGCAACATGTAGCACACTTACCTGTGGCATAGAAGGCTGTAAGTTCTATTCCCACATGAGGTAGATCAATTACTAACACTGCAGTGCAGCATAAAGGGGTGCCGTATTCCTGACTCTATTGTCCTTTGAATGAGACATTAAAATTAAGCCCCATCTGCTTGACTTGGTGGTAGCTCAGGTGGATGTAAAAGATCCCACAGCATCTTTTGAAAAGAGTAGGAGCCTTTTATTCATCCAAAAAAGACATTATTTAGAACATTGTTCATATTTATAAAGTATTTATATATTTACAAAATTACAATTCTCCATTTCCCCATTTTACTCATTATACATTCATACTTTATTAAGTCAAGTTTTTATCTAAATTGGAGCCCAACTTCTTTTTCCATAACCACTGTTTGTATTTACTCAGCACCACTGCAAAAATCCCTTTCCATTGAACATTAATTCATTTATCCTTCCATCACATATAACACATATAACATAAAACAATTTTATCTATTCTTTTAACATATTCTTTACTTCTGTTCTTATAATATCCAAATTTAATCATGTCCATATTTATCTTACCCACTTTTTTAATATCTTCAAAGAAATTTTCTTTGCACAACTTTTCCCATAATTTTACTACTCTTTTACATTTTAACAACACATGTTCAGTAGTTTCCAGTTCCCCACAATATAGACATATATTTTCACTTTTCTTTCTATATGGCATATCTCCTTTCAATAGTAATTTAGCTATTACCAGTCTCCACAAAAATCTTGGCATTCAACTTTTTTATTACACAATTTATTTCCTATTTTTATAGTTTTATTTTTACCTTCTGTCAGCTTTTCCCATGGTTTAACAAACTTCATTATATTCTTATACCATATTTTTCTCTCCTGTTCATTTTTTTATGACATTTAATTTCTTCATTTATACCTTCCTTTCCTCTTTTACTCCTTTTTACCATATCCCAAATTTGGAATTGGGAGACCATGACAGTGTTCAGTTTGCCTTTGTTTGCCATGGTTGAGACCTATTTGAGGTACCTGGATGAAATCTTTATCTTGTGGAAAGGTAGTGAAGATGATCTGGTGCTCTTTGTTGACTTTCTTAATCAATCAACCAACTTTCTGCACTTCACCTACCAATCTAATGAACATTCGATCAATTGTTTGGATGTTACGGTGTACAAATACTGGTAGGTATGAGTCCAAATTTACAGGAAGGATACCTTTTCTGTTGCCTACCTACACTTCAATAGCCAGCACCCTTTGTGGCAGAAAAGGAATTTAGTCAAAGGGCAATGTATTAGATTGAGAAGGCTGGTGTCTGATGACTGCATTTTTAATGAAGAGGCTTTAAAATTAAGCAGTCTAGTCAGGGACCATGGGTATCTGACTGAGATGTTGAAAGATTTGTTTAAGTGGGTGTCTGAGCAAAGGAATATTAAATATAGTGCCCTTTTACAACATCCTAATATGCTGCAACATAACCAGCTAATTGCCAATAGTAACAACTTATTGCAAGTTTTTTGTGGTTGAATTCAGTAGAGACATTTATTCCCTTAAGCAAGTCATCAACGTTCATTGAAATATGGTGTTTGGAACTTTTTGACTGGTTAAACAGTTGGGGCAACAGCCTAGATTTGTCCACAAGAATAGTAAAAAAATCTAAATTTATTTTTGAAAAAAAAAATAAAGATACGTATGATATTGTGGTTAGGAATGCAAGCATGAAATGTTGTGGTGTGTGTACACAGTGCAGGTTCATCTTGCAGGGTGCATAGTGTTTATTGCCTTTTGTTCATCTTGCCCAGCATTTTATCTTGGCAAGACTATTGGACCATTGAAAACTAGACTATATCAACACAATTATGCTATCAAAAAAAAAAAACACAATGCAAATGCCTTGTATAAGCATTCGGTCTTTTGTAAGGATTTTAGGATGTTTGCTTTTACTATATTAGAAAAAGTACCATATCTTATTAGGGGAGGTGACTGGGAGCTTTTACTGGAGCAGAGGGAGTTGTTTTGGCAGTTACTGCTTAATGCAGGTGTCTTTCCGGGTATTAATTATTGCATCTCTATTAAATCTGTTTAAAAAGCTAAGGCTGCTAATATATAAAATGTATTACATGATAATTTCTATGAGTTCTATGTCTTTTAAACTTTAAATGTTCCTAACCAAGTGCTGCTATTATTACTCTACAACTGTTGACTGCGTTTTACCCATGCATTTTTATCTATGACCTTTTATATATGTTTTTTTATGAATGACTTTTATGAATGATTTTCACACAATATATGTGTATCTCTTTAAAAATTTGAACATTTCTTTGCATCTTTAAAGGTTTTTAAATGGAGGAAGGAAGTAACTACATAATTTCTGATGATGTTTCTTCTGTAGAGGAACAGAAGTGCTTAAAAGTTTATTAAAGTCCATTTACTGTGGCATTATGTGCAGCATTTTGTGTTTCATATCCCAAAATTTGTCATAATTATATTTAAATATTTTACAGCTAATCTTTCATCTTTTTCATTTATCCACTTTAATACAATATAAATTTAGTGAGGCAACATATACCATTAGGATAATTAACCCTAAACCCCCTTCTTCTTCTTCTTCTTTATTTACATGCAAAATTTCCCTTTTTACTGGATACAGTCTGGAACCCCATATAAATGAAAAACATAGTTTCAATAATTCCTTTTCAAATACCATTGGCTACATAAATACACTTGCTAAATATGCTGTTTTTCCATTAAAACTGAGTTTATCAAATAAACCTATTTTCTAAATGATAGTCTAGGTGTTTTCCTGCGAAAAAACATTTCTTTTAACTCCTTTTATTTTTTTCCTGTTGAATTCTGCTTACATTTTTGTTCTTAAATTTTATACCCAAGACAGAGAACTCATTCATTGTAAAACATATTCCCCCTATCTTAACAATGTCTGCTAATCCTTTACGTTTCTGTTTGTTTAAAGTCATCCCTATTGCTTCTTAAAAATCATTTAAATAAAATATTACTTCTTTTATCCACGTCTTGTTTTTTTGCAATTATATTTGCATTTTCTAATTTACTTCACATGCAATCACATTCACAATTAAAGCAAAGAGTATACAAGTTATTGAAAATTCCTGTCTTACACCTCTCCTACCTCTTTCCTTAGCTAACCATTTACAAAAATTTTTACTTTATCATTTCTATAAGCAGATATAATTACCTAATTTTCTCATTTATATTCTATTCTTTCATTATTTTGTATAAAATGTCGTGTCCTATTGCATCAAATGCCTTATTAATATCCCCTGTCATAAGTTTAGCTTCTTTTGTTCTGTATATAATATCATCCACAATCTTTCTTACTATCTTTCTTGACATCCTTTCCCTTTTATGCTGTATATAATGCCCTCCATAACACTTTTCATCTTAATTTCAAATCTCTTTTATACTATTTTCATCTTCATTTTCAGGATAGACTCTGCTTCATTGCTTTGTATTTTATCCATAATGTCTCCCCAGGAAACATCTCCTTCATTTTTTGACTCACTGTGCAACAAACTTTCTTTCAATATATCATTCCGCAACCCTCTTGACTGGAGGGTTGTAACTGCACCAGACTTGTTTGTCGACTCCTCTTTTTCAGTTTCAGCAAACAAGCTTTGCTGAAAAATGACTTGGGAATCCTTCACAGTCTTCCAGCACTGGTATTCACATCCATGCCTTCCGCCATCTTCACCACTCCAGGCACTGTACTGCCAGCTGCCACTGCACTAGGAATGGGACATGCATACTCACTCATCTGCCTCAGAGCTATGAGCAGAAGAAGTTCCAAAATGCCCCATGCAAATTTCCTCTTATAGTATAACTACCACCTCAGGTCTCCCCTGAAAAGAGGCTATTAGCCTAGTTGGACTAACTCTGTCAATAAAGGATAAATAAAGTACTGCATGACTCTGTCAATAAAGGATAAATAAAGTACTGCATGAAGGTATGAAAGTTTATCTCTTTTCACCGGGTACAATTATACCAATAAGATTTCAGATTCTCTCATGGTTAGTGACCTTGATTTATTTGCAAGGACCTAGATACCTCTATAGTTGCTATGGACTGGTTTACACTCATTCCACCCACCCTCCAGACATATTTAAGTCTAATTACCTCTGCTCTGCCTTCAGTCATTTGATGGAAAGAAAGTGATGTTGCTAGTTTCCTCTATGCAGTATACTTAGTTATCATCAAAGCAGCTTCTGGCTGAACATTTTTTTTTTTTGGTATGGTGATTTCCTGGAAAGGTTCAGACTTATAGACACTTATGTCTAAGGTTACATTTTCTAACTAGCAATTCTATCTTCTTTTATCCTTGACCCTAACATCTTATTGGTAACTATCTTCCCTAGTCTATCTTGTTAACAGGACAAATATGTATATCTCTTAAATCGACTGGTTCTCAGTGCACCAGTCACCAATACCCTGTGGGGTTCTACGTAACTTCCAACAAGCCTGGACTTGTTCCTGAACAATGATCTCAAGAGATATAGCGCCATGGATTCTGACAGTTTTTTTTTTATTCTTAAAGGCACTGTACCACTTTGGCCTCATTCACTGTTTATATTAGTTATTCTGTCTAGTGTTTCATATGTGTCATTTTATTTTACATTTGTTAACCGGGGGTGTCTGACTGAGCCAAAAAGGCCTTTTTTCAGCAGAGGCCCGGGGAGAAAATCTCCACAAAGAAAAATTACAGACACATTTAGTTATTTAGACATGATCAGTATACACACAAATTACAGGAGACATGTTTTTATAGTGGTATGCGGCACATAAACAGTTACAGTGGAAAGAACAAACAAAAAAATATTAATTTTAAAAATAAAGGTAATTAATAGATTTGTGGTGTACAGCTGAAATTTGGAACATAGGTAGAATACATACATAGTACACAGGTACAGTACATACATTGTAGATTAGCCAGTGTTTGTGAGTAAGATTGAAAACTATTATCAAGTGCTCTAGATTTTGTATCTATGTGTTATCCGCTTTCACTAGCCTGGGGAGCAATTATGGCACTGCCAACTTTCCTTGAGATGTTGCCTGATGACGTCTTTAAAGGAGGCTTTGGATGATGTGTTTTAAATGCTTGTAGGGACAGAGTTCCATTTTTTAGCCACTGAACTACTATATAGTGCATCTCCAAAACTATTGTAGCTGTTGGTGACTTCTAGTAGTAGTTTGCTTGATGATTTAAGAGGCCTTTTCACTGAGTGATGTTGTACTAGGATTTTGAGGGCAGGACACTTATTGGGGAGGTAATAGATAGAATGACAGAGGCAGAGCTGATTGTAGGTTAGGAGGTTGGGCAGTTCAAGCCAGTGGAACTGTCTCAAAGCAGTACAGTGATGAGTTCTATATGAGCAATTTGCAGCAAAGCGGGCAATTCTGTTATAGCAGGCTTCCATTTTGCTTAGTTCAGTTTTGTTGAGATTAGTCAGAATGGGAGATGCATAGAGTAGGGTGGATAGAAGTTGGGAGCGAGCAATGGCTGATCTGGTGTTGTTGGTAAGAAATGGTTTGATACGGTAGAGCGACCCCAGTTTGACATGTACTTTTTTAATAGTTAAGTTGAGATGACTATCAAATTTTAGGTGGGAGTCTATGGTTATTCCCAATAGCTTAGTCATTTATGCTTGTTTTGTATAAAATTCACATTATATTGTGCATAACAGCAGTATTACCCTACTTATGTTGTAGAGTGCTACATGATTTGAAATAATCCTTCTGTAAATATCCAAAGTGAAACTTGTATAACATTTAAGTCCATGCAGTCTATGAAACGTTTTCTTCAGTTTGTGTTCTTTGTTTCTGTTTGGACAGTTTTGTTGCTTTCCTTCTTTATAAGTGCATCAAATTCTTGCTCATATCCCTGGATTTTGTGCTGTATGTCTTTTATTTGCAAGAACAGACTTTGTTCATTCATATTCTTCAAGTCCTTTATACTCACCTACAGTGAAGTAACCTCAAACTCATATTGTAATAAACTTGAACCACTGGCTTCCTTTTCAGGAATTAGGATAAGATGTTCACTAATCAGGCATCTTTCTGGCTCTGATGCCTTTTCTTAGGCAAAACAATTATAGTTTTTAGATTTTTAGATTTTTTTTTATTCTTTTTTGTTGTGCTCACACACTTCTATTTGCTTATCAGAGAGTACCATTTCTTTAAGCATGCCTCATGTACTTTGAGTACTGCATTTTTTTTTGAAGTCTGTTTTTGTCATTGTTTGGGTTCATAGGTTCATAGGTAGGTACTAGGCTATTGGCCCTAGGGCCTATATAAGCCTAGCCAAAAATGTACCCTGGCTTTCGCCACCCAAGAAAATTATTTTCCTTTGCCCCTGTCTAGCAGAGCCACAGAAGTGATCCCTGGGGTGAATTTCCTATTTCCCATCCAATCATCAAGATTTTTCTTGAAGAGTGCTAATGAGGAGCTCTGTTTGACATAGATAGGTAGTCTGTTCCAGAGTATGGGAAGTCTCTGAGACAGGAATCTATCCCTCCAGCATGTTCTATTTATTGTGGTGACAAGGTTTAGGTCCCTAGAGCATGTAGCTCAGAGGGATTGGGATTTCTTTAAGTAGAGCATGCCCAACAGCTCTGGGTTTGACATAGCTTTGTATTAAGGGGGCGGCGAAAGCCAACACATTCCAGCTATGCTTATAAATGCCTTTGGGCAGATAGCCTAGTACCTACCTATGAACCTATGAGAGTTAGAGTCTTTATCACAGGAACTATGCTGTGATGTCAGTCTTGCTACAGGAAGAAGATGTCTGTGATTTCTCCTGTACTCCACACCCTCAGATTTAACAAAATATGATCTCGGCTCTGCACATATACATGTTACTTGACCAATCTGGTCGAAACCTTTCATATGTAGGTACTAGGCTATCTGCCCGAAGGCATTTATAAGCCTAGCCAGAATGTGTTGGCTTTCGCAACCCCCTTAGATTAGTTCCCTGTGCCTCTGTCCAGCAGAGCCACTGAAGTGATCCCCGGGATAAACTTTCTGTTTCTCATCCACCCGTCGAGGTTTCTCTTGAAGAGTTCTAGTGAGGAGCTCTGCCTAATGTAGATTGGAATCTTGTTCCAAAGCATGGGAAGTCTCTGGGACAGGAATCTATCCCTCCAGCACATCCTATTTATTGTTGTGGTAAGGTTTAGATCCCTAGAGCATGTGGCTCAAGGAGATAAGGTTTTCTTTAGGTGGAGCATGGCCATCAATTCTGGGTTGGACATGGCCTTATATGTCAGGCAGAGATCACTCTGAGCAGGTGGAATGCAACCGAGTACAGCTGGAGTTTCTTCAGTCGAGCTGCATAGGGCATCTGTTTGAGGCCAGTGGTCCTCTTGGTATCCTCACTGTCTGTCCTTCTTTCAATGGATGAAGAAATCTGCTTGATTTGCCATAGCTGGACATTTGAAAAGAATGCTTTTTAAATGACTGGATTGTTGTTTTTAGCTTTAGGCCTCAGTAAATTAGAACTGATAGGCAATGTTGTTCTGATATGCATGGACAGCAGTCTCTGAGCAGGTGAGCCAAGTATATCATCATGGGGGTATGTTTCTGAGACTGAATAAATTAAAAAAATCAGTATTATCACATTTTGACATCTAACGCAATTGCTTTGCACTCTATATTGCATGCTCAGCAAGTCCATTTGACTGTGGGTACTCTGGACTACTAGTAAAATATATGGAGTCCCACTCTCTTGCAAATGTCTGAAACAGTTGACTGGTAAATTGGGTACCATTGTCAGACATCAATTTCTGTGGGCTGTCATGGACTAAGAAATGGTGTTTCAACTTAGTAATGACTGTAGTAGAAGTTAGATTAGGTAGTAGATCAATCTCAAACCAATTTGAATAAGACTCTACCAGTACTAAGTAATGTTGATTGTTCCACTCGAATATGTCAGTAGCTACTATTGATAAAGGTAGTTCAGGGATTTGACTTAGCTGAAGTGGTTCTTTTTTGCAATTGTGGTTTAGTACTATTACATACTAAACAGGAAGAAAGTACTCTATCAATGTCTTTTGCTAGAGAAGTCCAAAACACAAGTCGTTTCTCCCTTTTCTTAGTAGATTCGGAACCTGGGTGACTATGATGCAAAATCTGGATATATACTCTTGTTGTAAGGAAGCAGGAACAAGAATTTTAGGACCTTTGAAAATAATGCCATCTTCCATCAACAACTCCTCTCTGTAAGGAAAGTAAGGTTGCACATTGGGTGGTGCACTAGATTGCTTTGACGGTCATCCAACACTGATGTATTGATTGAGCGTTTGCAAAACTGGATCAGTCATTGCATGATCTTGTAGCTCAAAAAGTCTTGTGGTAGAAAAATTACACACTTCCATGACATCAAAATCAAAATTCTCTGCATCAAGCTGTTCTGTTGTAGCTCTGGTTGATCTGGGTAAGTTATCAGCCAGATAAAGAAGTTTGACTTTCATATAGACCATTTTGAAGTTGTACTTTTGCAATTTAAGCATCATTCTTTGTAATCTCACTGGAGCTGAATGCAAAGACTTCTTTAAAATAGTAACCAAAGGTTGAGGATCAGTTCCAATCTGGATATCTCGACCATAGGTATAATCATGAAACTTGGAACATGCAAACATTATTGCAAAAAGTTCATTCTCAATTTCAGCATACTGCATCTCAGTCTGGGTAAGTGTTCTAGATGCAGAGGCTACTGGCCTGTCTTCTTGAAGAATAACTGCACCTAAACCAAATTTTGAAGCATCACAGGAAAGAGTTACTGGTTTGACATCATTTTACCTTAATGTTGGTGGGGTAGCAATTTTCTGCTTAAGAACTTCAAATGCTTTTTGGTGTTGTTCTAGCCATGACCATGTAACATTTTTATGTGTGAGCTCTCTCAAAGGCACTGTCAATTCACTGTAGTCTCGTATAAACTTGCCTAAGTAGTTGACCATACCAAGAAAATGCTGTAGAGCTTGCACATTATCTGGTGCTGGCATTTCAAGAATGGCTGCTTGCTTGGACGAGTGTAGTCTCAAGCCAATACTTGTAAATAAATAACCTACATACATAACTTCTGGTAGTTTGAATTTGCACTTCAGAGGGTTGAGCTTTAAGTTCAACTGGTGTACTATGTCTAGAACTCTCTTAAGATTTCTGTCATGCTCTGCCTCACCATTGCCTCTGACCAATAAATCATCTACTATTATAGCACAAGGATAACCCGAAAAAATTTGCTCCATTGCACACTGAAAGACTTTACTTGCAGAATTTATTCCAAATGGCACCCTTAGGAATTTATATTTTACAAATGGGGCATTGAATGTAGTCAGTAGTGAAGATTTGTGATCAAGCATCACTTGCCAAAATGAATTCTTTGCATCCAAGACAGACAAAACAGTGGCATTCAGTACAGGGCTGCAACTTCTTTGACTGTATGCATAGCATGATGTCATCTTTTCAATGCTTTGTTCAAATCTCTTGGATCAAAGCATATTCTGATTTCATCTGAGCCTTTTTTATGAGCTGCTACTATGGACAACACCCATTCGGTAGGTTCTGTAACTGGACAAATAGCACCTTGTTGCACCATTTTATCCAGCTAAGATTTGACTTTATGGTGCATAGCTATGGGAACTCTTCTTGCTGGTCTGACCAGTGGACTGATCTCTGGGTCTAGTTTCATAGAATATACCACTGGAGGTTTGTCCAACTTGTCATCGAAACATCAGCATACTCTGAAAAAATAGTGTTAGTGAAGCTGGAACTGGGACACGTGCCTATTTGATGAACTTCTTTGGTAAAAGAAAGCAGATTCCTTCTCAAACTGTCTCTGAGACCCAATAATGACTGCACAGGTCTTCAAACTACATAGAATAATAGGCTATAACAGTTATTGGTCACATGACATGAAAGCACTACTTAACCTACTAAGCCTTCAGTTTGAATTTTTTCAACTCTGTAAGCAACAAGTTTCACACAACTAGTCACATTTGGTTGTTCACCAGCTCTGACCTTTGTAAAAATATCTGTAAACATAACACTGCACTTTGAACCAGTGCCTACTTTGAGCTCGGTGGATTTACCATTGATCTGAACAGTACAAAACACTTAATTTCTTGCCAATAGATCTACTGCATCAGTCTTTTCACCAATCACTGACAGACTATCTACATAGAAAGCAGATTGTTGCAGGTTTACTTGATCAATTTGCTTTTTTGAGTGACCCTTCTTTGTAACTGTGTTAGGTCTACTTGATTTACAAAACTTTTGAAAATGGTTCCATTTCTTACACTTGTGGTGTTGCTGACCAAATGCTATTCACTTTTCTCTTCTGGACTCATGGTTGGCACCAAAATTGCGACAGCTAACAATAAAGCTTGATTTGGGTTTTGCTGATTCACTCCTATACTGTACTGAGCAGCATCTGTTCTGCACTGGATAACTTTGGTTCTGCACTGAGCATGCTCCTTTAACTGAACTGGTGCTGGAATTTGCTAGAGGACTATGAGTTTTATCTGGAAGTCCTTTAGGGGCTGCTGCTGCCATCTGCTTAGGCCTGCTTTTGCCTGACACATACTGCATGCTGTCTACATTAGCTCTGGAGCCTGTTGAAACCATGTTCTTATCACTAGCATACTTGTGTGCCTTTCTGTAACTTCATGAATCTGACAAATCTCAATGGCTTTGCTCAGCATCAAATCACTGTCACAAAGCAAAATCTTTCTCACAGCAGCATTATTAGTACCACACATGAGTCTGTCCTTTATTAACTCATCTTTTAAATCACCAAACTTACACATTTTAGCTTTGTTTCTTAGGTCAGTAATGTAAGCTGCAAAAGTTTCCCCTTGCTTCTGATCTCTCATGTAAAACAAATGCCTCTCTAATTTAACATTAGTCTGGGGGTTACACATTTCTCTGAATTTGTGCTTCAAGCACTTGGGGTCTTCCCTTGATTCAGCCTGCACAACAATACAAGTTATTTCTTCACCTTCATACACTGCTGGTGCATGTACAAATGAACACTCCCTTTCAATGGCCTCCAACCCTACTAGGTTTAGCAAAATGAATGCCCTGGTGCATGCATCTTTATCAGAATAAGCTGTTTATATAAATATATCATACTCTTGCTCAAATATTCTCCAGTTCTTTGCAATATTCTGATCAAATGCAAGTGGTTGCAGCTTGCAAAATCCATCTGCCATATTAACATATCTTAGTGAAGACTTTTGCAAATGTACATGAACACATACACGTATACATACACATACACATGTGCTTGAAATTTATGCAAGTGCTTACAATAGTAAGTCTCTGTATAACTGAACTTTATGAAGTAGGTCTCCTGGGCACTGTAATACTCTGAAATCACTTTACTGTACAAGCTGTTTATCTTGAAATTATTTTACTGTACAAGCTGTTTATCTTGAAATTATTTGACTGTAAAAGTAATTTATCATCATTTTAAGAAACCTTTTTAATAACTGAATAGTGCGAATAACTGGGCAATAGAAGCTGAGGACAAGAAACATTTCGAGGTAACTGTACTTTATGAATAATCTATTTCAAAGTAATTGCAATTTGTGAATAAATTGTTTTGAAGTAATTATACTTTGTGAATGAACTGGGCAGAAGAAGCTGAGAGTGAGAAACACTTTGAAATAACTACAATTTGCAAATAACAGTACACAACACACTGAAATTTCCCCAAATTAATGCACTTTGCCAAATACTCTGTGCAGTGCAAGAAACACTGTAATGGCAGCACTCTGTGAATAGACACACCCATGCAGAAGAAGCTTTTCAAAACGGCTGTACTTGAATGCACTTCATGAAATACTTGCACTTTGCATACAACAAACTGCTCAGAATAAATGCACAGTAATAAACATGCACTGTAAGCACTTTTACATACTTTGAGATACTTCAAATAACTGTAGTTTTGCAATTCAAGGCGTCAGTCAATGTGAAGTAGTAATTTATGCCAAAACACATGCAAGCGCCTTGCTTTATTTATGCTCAATGTGCTCTGTTCTGCCCCTTCTGTTATATTTGTTTTGCTCATTTAATGTCTTTTTCATGCCTGTTATACTTTCTTGTGCTCGTTTTAATTCTGTTGTCCATGTTTTAACTCTAGACATGCTCATTTTACTTTAAACATGCTTGTTTTATCAAATAACCTTGTTTCAAACATTTTGTTTGATTAATGAGCTTTTTATGCTGCTTTTTTGTTTAATAAACATTTCTCTGCTAATTGTTCGCTTAGTAATATGTTTTGTACCCCTGTAATGCTCCGTTTTATCTCTTTTAATAAATAAATCTTTTGTGAGTATTCTCTTTACCTTTAACTTGCTTCTGGCCCTTTTTTGCCCACGGTTCACTTAGTTTGCCTTCATCTTTACCTCTGCACCTTGTGGCTCTGAAGAGTAGTCTTCACCATCCCCCTTCTGACACCATGTCACTCGGCAGGTCAAGATGAAACAGGAAAATGTGGATTCTTGTTCAAACAGCTTTATTATATACAAACACATCATAAATGAGGCTAAGTAACTTTAACTTGTATACAAACTAGCTATCAAGCACACAGATGTTAACACTCTGGCTGACCTTAAAAACTGCACCAAAGGTAACACCTGCTTGGTATTTATATGCTCAGAAGTAAAGATAGGCACTGAGGAGAAATGACAGACTGCAGCACACCTCAGTTATTAGATAAGAGTACTAACTAATCAAAATTCATAATTATACATTTCCAGCTCCTTATTTTTCAACTTTCTAAATTTAGAGTGCTTTACTGGTAGCTGTTACATAATACGGATCACTGGCCAGGACTTAATGAACAGACGTCACTGCCTTGTGTGCTAAAATTAAAGGCTTTACGTAGGTAGATTTGTTTATGTTAGAAAGGTGAAATTTTTGGTCTGTATGAGTTCGGAGAAAGCTAACTCTTTTAATGTATTTATTTTTCAAAAGTAGAAGAGAATGACTATATGATTTATACTGGTTATTCTGTTTAAAGTGCACAGTAAAGATAATGTATCTTATTTTAAATCTGACTGGGTTGTGCTGTTTAATCCACAATAAATCAAAAAACAAATATTTCTGTGCTCACAAAAATAGTTTGTTGAAAGTATAATGTTTTTATTAATATAAGTTAAGTATTTTTGTCCTCTTATCTCAGAACTTCATCAGAACTATTCATAGCAAAAGCACTGTGACTTTAGTACAAAATTAAATGTGTCACATGACCATAATTAAAATCACTGAAGAATTAAAGAGGCAGTCACAATTAATTGATACTTTAAAATCGTATCAAAACAACTTATACTCACAACATAAATAAGTGCTTAACTTAACGCAATATGGCAACTTAGACTTAATGGGACCATACCCATCTTAATGACCAAGTGTCCATTAGCCAAGGTAAGAGCACCAAAGTTATGATGTCATGTACATGTTATTTAACCTAATTATAGATAATCTAAGCATTAACCAACATCCAGCCATGGGTTGGTGCCATTATACAATTATTTAATTTTCGAATGCCTTTATTAACTTTACATGTTACACAATGACATGAGTATGCATACAGTTACAAAAAGGTAAACCATTATATTGATTTTTCCTTTTTGTGCTTTATACATGTATAGGCTATTTCTTAAAAAAATATTATTCAATTTAACACTAGTTGCAAGTCCTGTCTTCCTTGAAAATTTCACTCCTCTTGAACATTATTCTACATGTACTGTTCCCACATATTTTATTTGTTTCTTTGCAGTTTCCTCCTTCTAAAGACATCTTCTCCAATTATTTTATCTCCTTTATAACATTCAGTAATTCTGTAATGTTTGGTTTAGCTTTTGATTTCCATTTTCTAATAATTGCTTTTTTTTTGGTAGCCAACATTGTACTTAGTATGGCCTTACTACGTCTAGGTGGTATCCTGACTCAAAATAATAATTTCCTTAGTTACAATAATTTGCTCTCCCAATACTTCTGGCAAAGTAACCTGTTGGGAATGTTTAAAATCTACCGAATCATTTAATTCCCAAAAACCATGTTCACAAGTACCCCTCTCTTTCCCATCAGATGTCCAGCAACTGTTGTCTGCCTGTGAAAAATGTCTGTGATGTCAACTTAGGATATAAAAATCCCATGCGCACACTTACATAGAAAAATCTAAACTTTCTAGATGCTGTTGCATACTTAGGAGCTATACAAATGCCCTTCCATTGTTCCTTTGTATATTACCTTTCCATTTTCATTCCTCAGTCTTTTATAACCCCTTTGGATTGATTATTATAGTTATGCATTATTTTGGGTCTACTGCAAATGGTCGAATTCCCACAATCTCGAACTTCATATGGCTGACCCCATATGATCGAGTTCTTGAAAACTTGACCGGACTGCATGGAGATCTGCATACAGCACGTAACGGGAATATTTCTTGTTACTGCAGTTTAGTGCGATCTCGGAGTTGGTATATTTAAGTAAGGGGGTGCAACCCCCCCACATGTGGGGTGCAGGGGGGCATTGCCCCCCCTGCAAAATACTGATTTTATCAGTATTTCTTTTGTTTTTTGCCAGTTCAGAAAACCGGCTTTCGCGATAATGCACTTTTGTGGTAGTGCAGTTTTGCTCTTAAGGGTGTCGATGTTGCTTGTTCGAGATTTTGGGATTTAGAGCAAGCAACACAGACCCATTATTTTATATGCTGTATTAATCTTTTTTAACTGCATTTTCTGTCCTAGATTCAGCTATAAAGTCATCTAGAGATGGTCTTTCATTAAGCACTCCGCTATCCCTTTATCCTTGCTCATATACTGTTATCAATCCCAGGTAGAGAAGGCAGTCACCAACTCACAGTCCAAACTTCTGCTTGGCCTCTTTCCACTCTATGACTTTTCCTTCCCTAGTTATTTGCTCCCGATACCTTAGTTCCTTTGCTAATTTTCTCCAATAATTTGTTATACAACTATGTTCATTATATATACTGATCTTTAATTGATTTTGTGTAATTGTTTTGTGTTAGGCTGTGCAATTTTATAACTAGTATTAATAAAAAAATATTCTCCAGACAAGAAACAATAAAATGATCAAGTAGCCACATGATGGCGGACTGCTTTTACAGAAAAAAATGTGAATACACTTCAAAATAAACAAATTACATATGTCACAGTGTTAGAGACATATAAGGAGACATCCCTTATGTAGTAAGGCCAGAAACAAAATTAAAAGTACAAGATCCATGACACCAGAGAACATACTTTCCAGTTTCCAATATAAGATCCAGGATAATATAACCACTCCTACCAACCAGTTGTCTTAAGCAGAATGTTAGTATGTGAGCACATACCTGACCCAGAGGCTGTAATGCTATTTATTTTATATATTATTCTGCCATTATGTTACTCATTTTAGCATTGGGGATTGGAAACTGTCTGCTGTTATTTCCTTTAGTGGAGTTTTAATGAAATGAAAAATTATCTATTTTTTTTTAAATGTATAAACTTAAAAGCCTGAGAGGAAAATAAAATGCACCTCTGCTTAACTGCGTTTTTGCATAATTATGATAGAGTACTCATTGTCAGAAGGCAAACCCTGTCTTGTCTTCTCCTTCCTCAGCAGGTAATTTCACTGCTAGAGGGTGGATTGTGTAAGGGTAAAAGGTGCCATAAGCTGAGACAGGGGAGTTAGTAGGTTATTGGAGAAGAATAGTAATAGTTTACTTAACCTGACGTTGTCCCCTTGCGATTTTTATATGGATTAACCCACTGTTTTGTTTCAAGACTTGCACAGCACTTACGTGTAGCTTCCTTCTATAGGTAATACTCAATTTAAAATGTGTATGCACAGGTGAGTATCCAGTGTTCATTCACATTTTTGTTATCTTAATTTGAAGAACTGAATTCGTATGGGTATCATATTCAAATGTCTTGACACGAATGTTTTATATGAAAATCTGAAAGCAGTATCTTTATTATTGGCATTTGAAGAATGGCCACATTAAGGTCAAAATGACCATTAGAAACTAACAAGTTGCAATGTTTTCAAAACCATAAGTTTTAAAAACTGTGATAAATGGTATTTCAGGGGAAAACTATAGAATTATTGAAAATATAAAGATATCACATTGTTAAAATATCAAGCGAAAAAAAGACATTTCCACATAAAAGTGAGATTTCCTTCATTTAAAAATTATGACATAAAATTATATGAAATTAGTTTTTCATTAGCATTGATGATGCAGTTTTTTCTAGTTACGACTGCAGTCTAAGAATATTTTATATGCAGTCAGCACACAAAAACTTCCCACAATTTTCTTTGGGAATATATCACACCAGTTTTGAGATACAACTTAGATAGCTGAAGACACTAACAGTGACGCATCCTTCTTGAATATGGTCAGCAGTAAATGTATAAAAAGATCCAGCTATATTGCTTTTAACTGGACAGAGTGACAGCCCATTCCATTTATCAACTACCCTCTTAGTGAAATATTACTTTCCCATAGCAAAGCTTGTCTTGAATAGCAGGTGAACTTCTGTCATATTGGTGAGATGACAGTTCATCTTGAGAGCTAAAGGTATGTGTACTTCCAGAATGTAATTGACCCCCATGTGAACAGAAGAATATTTTTTTTTTGTTTTTGATCTTGCTTTGCTGTTATCAGTAAAATAACTGACAGTATAGCGTGTCTGGTTATCATATTTGCAAGCTGCTAAAGAGTTGTACCCTGTACACTACAGCTTGATTCACATTTCCTCTTCTTTCATATCAAGTGAATCTGAGTAAATCATTTATTCACATAAATCTCTTCAGTCACCACTGAAAACAGACATTGGGGTCTAGTTCCTTCTCATCAGTTTAACAAAGACTCAATAAATAAATATGCAAACATACACAAGCCAGGTACTTTAATACACTAATCTAAGTGATCATCAGGTAACAGACTAAATAATGAATAAAGTGGAACTCACCAAATAAATCACGAATGTCACTGTCTGTCATGGTTGATATACTAACAACAATAATTGTGTCACAGAACTGCTTTCATGCCATTTGCATCTTCTGATCAGACATACAGATACATGTCAAAGCTGTGAAAGCCCAGAGGACTGTCTGGTTGTTTCAGATTCCCATGTTTTGCACCTGTTTATCGCTGGCATGGATCTGATTTCTTGCATGTCCTTGGATGCTTTTCAAGCGTCTGCTCCAGATGTTGAGCGGGGACCCTCGGCTGATTATATCCAAGTGACTGAGGAGGATTCCACAGATCTTAATACAGGAGGTGATCCCTAATACTCTTATAGAGTGTTGACAAAGGTCCAGTCCCCCTAGTGTTTTTCATGCGGTTGTCCTGCAGAAAAAGAAACAGAAAATCAAACATATTTCCCCTGCAGTTAAGTATCTGCAGTGTGAATGGCAGGATTTTACTTAGGGGTTGCTTAACACTTTAATGACTTTAAAGCCTCCTCAGGGGGTCTCTGTGTCTGCCCCTCCTTGGTCTTCCAATTCTCTTAAGACACCTAGAGAGCTGGATTCCTCTGATGAAGATCAGGTGTCTGAGGAAGTCTCCTTAGCTTACTCCTGTCTTATTATTTCCCCCCCTGGACTATGGGGTCTGAGAAAGAGGATTCTTTCAGTCCAGATTCCCCTTTAGAAGAACTCATCTTTGGAGACAACCTTTCCTGCATGATGGAATTCTTTAAGTAGGATTGTTTTCAGGTTTCTGATATCCAGAAGAAGTATTATGAACTCCTCCAGATTGAGTCTCTCAAGCCTTCTGCTGTGCTTCCAGTTCTGGCTGCCGTCCTGGATACCCTTTCAGCAGCTTTTGGTGTCCCTGATTCTCAGCCTCCAGCTCCTAAGAAACCTGACAGAGTTTACAAGGTGTCTGATGACTGTAAATTTCCCAATAAATGCCCTTCTGCTGATCCTTCAGTGGTATCTCTATCCTCTCCTAAACCTCCCAAGCTGTTGCCATTTACTAAGCTGCTTCCTTTAAATAAGGACAGTAGGGCTATGGAGAGGCCGAGTAAAAAGGTCTATACTGCTACCACCCTGGCCTTTAGGACTATTAATTACCAGAGTCATGACCAGGTATATATGAACCCTTCTTTCTCATGTTGTTTCTGACCTTCCTGATTCTGAAGGGAAGGGTTCAGCTCGTTCCTTGTTGGGTTTTCTTCTGAAGTGGCTTGCTCTCTATCAAGTGCAGTTATGATGCAGCTTATACTTCTTGGTTCTGTTATGACGTATTCCTCTTGCCTTTGTCTTCAGGCTTTGCCTGATGACATTAAAGTCAAATTATTGGATGCTTCTCTGGATAATAAAAATCTTTTTGGCTCTGCTACTGCTGCTGAACTTTTTAAATCCCTCCAGGATAATGGCAATGCCTTGCAGGAATTGAAACACATTTTTGTTTCTCCTATCCCTAAGTTTTAGAGAATTTACCCTTCCAAATCTGTTTGTTCACAGTCTCACCCTCCGCCAAAGGGCAAAAAGGGTTCTAGATGTGTACCTCCTGCTATGTCTACACAGACCACTATTTCCCAGAAACCTCCTTTTCAGGGCACAACAGGTTCCTTTTGACAATTTGCTTCCCTTTTCCCACAGACAGGTTCCCTGTCCCTTCCAAATTGGTTAAGGACCACAGAAGACTCTTGGGTTCTGTCTATCATCCACCAGGAGTACTTTATTGTTTGGAAATCTCTTCCTCCCTTTTGGAGCTTTCTTACTTTTCAGAGGTGCTTCTTTTTTTTTGCCCCAAGGCACTATTCAGGTTGTGCCTCCTGCCTGGGAAGGAAAGGTTTTTACTCCAGAATGATCTTTGTTCTCAAAAAGAAGGACACTTGGAGGCCAATTATAGACCTTTTTCTGCTCAACAACATTTGAAGGTCCCCTCCTTTTGAATGTTTTTCCTTCAAACGTTATTCCCTCTTCTTTTTCCCCCAGGCATTTCTGTGCTCTCTGAATCTCAAGCATGTCTACCATCACATCTCCATCTGTCTCCTTTTCAGGAAGTTTTTGTATTTCTGTGTTTCTTCCTTGCATTTTAAGTTTCCTGTTTTGCCCTTTGGCCTCTCTACTGCCCCAAGGGTACTCACAAAATGCCTTACTCCTCTCATTGCTTTTTGCAGGATAAATGGAGCGCAGATCTTTCTTTATTTGGATGATCTGATAATTCAGGCCTCATCCCATGAAGATCTGCTTCAGGACCTTCAGTTTACTATTTCCCTGCTGCAGAGTCTGGGGCTCACCATAAACTTTCAAAAATCAGTCATGGTTCCTTCTCAGGATCATAATTTGTCTTGGTTGCAGGATCCAGACCATTCCCATGCTGACATCCCTGCCTGCCCCCCCAAGGCCCTATCTCTGACTGCATTTTCCAGTCTCTTCTTCCTCTGGTTTCAGTCACAGCCAGGGACTTTCTCAGGTTTTCGGGTTCATGGCCTCTGCCATTCCTATGCTGCCTCTGGCCAGACTCCATATGAGAGAGATTCAGTGGTACCTCAAGCCTGTAGGGCTTGAGCACTGTTACCCATTGGCCTTTCTATCAGTTGTGGATTCATCAGCTTTATCTCAACCCAGGGCTTCCTTTCAAGCCTCCAGTTCCAACTTAAGAGCTCGAGCTCTTTCCAGATGCCTCAAACAGGAGGTGGGGAGCTTCTTTCAGCTCTCTCAAGATCCAGGATGTCTAGCCTCCTTGTCAGAGGTCAGACCACATTAACATCAATGAGATGAGGATTCTGCTTCAAGCTCTTCAGGCCTTTCATACCCTCCTTCATCCCTCATCCTTCAAAGTTTTTACGGACAATACCACCGTTTTTGTGGTATGTCAACAAAAGCAAGGGGGGTACATGGTCCATCCTTCTATGCAGGCTGGATCTACAGGTCCAGTATCTAGCTGTCCAGTATAGAGTGAGTCTTCAGGCTGTCTATATTCCCTCAGAGCACAATATAGTGGCACATTTGTTTAGCAGGTAAGCACACAGGCTCATGAATGGATGCTTTTCTGGCTGTTGTTCATCTGTCAAGTATTCTCAGGTAGATCTTTTTGCCTACCATCTGAACAGAGAACTTCCTCAGTTCTGTTGGTGAGTCCAAGTCCTTTGGTTTGGAAAGTGGACAGGGGATGTTTCTGTATACCTTCCCTCCCCTTCCTTTGCTTCTGAGTGTTTTGCACAAGATCAGTCAAGACTCCTCCAAATCTTGTTAGTGACTCCCTTTTGGCCCAGACAGAAATGGTTCCCCCTTCTTTCTCACTTGGCCAAGGGCAATCACCACAACCTACCTTACCAGGTAGAATTTCTCACACAAGACAAGGGGTCCCTTATCTATCCTCACTTGTCCACTCTTCAACTGATTCTGTGGGTGATAGGGTTTTGATCCCTCTTCAGCACCTCTTTTCAGAGAACATGGTTTGGGTCCTGCTCATGCCTGGAAACCCACTACCAGAAAATCATATTTGTCCAAATGGATGAGATTTTCTGTCTAGTGTCTCTCTCAAAACCAGGATCTCTTTTCAATGCAGATTCCTATGGTTCTCTCTTATTTGTGTGATCTACTCCATGCTGGATTGGTATATTCTTCAGTTAAAGCACACCTATCAGCGATTTGTGCTTGTCTGCTTTTTGTTCCTCCTCTGGCCTCTAGAGTTGAGGTCAAACAATTTCTTAGGGGCATCCTTCATATTAGGCCTCCCAAGAAGCCTATTCCTCCTTCCTGAGACCTCAAATTTGTTCTTGAATCATTGACTCAAACTTCATTTGAGCCTGCTACTTCAGCTTCCTTACAAATTTATACATGGAAGATGGCTCTACTTTTAGCCCTTACTTCACCTAAGAGACGATCTGAGCTTCAGGGTCTCGTGGCTGTTCCTCCCTATTCAGTTTTTCACAGGGACAGGGCATCTCTTTGTATTAATCTTCATTTATGCCCAAGGTGCTCAGCGAGTTGTCTCTTAATCAGTCCATTCTTTTGCCTTTCATTTTCCTTCTCTGCAGTCTGCTAGTGAGAAGGTTCTTCACATCTTGGATTTGCATAGACAGTTCAACAGCTCATATATTATTTGGATAAGACATATTTGCAAGTCTGAGCAACTTTTTGATTCCTTTCATCCCAGGTATTTGGGTTTGGCAGTTTCTAAACAAACCATCTCTTCCTGGATTTCTAAGGCAATTTCCTTTTGCTATTCTTTTCATGGTAAACATGTTTTCTCTTCTGTAAAGTCTCATTCTACCAGAGCTGTTACTTTGTCTGGTGCCTTTTTCAAAGGACTGGATACCAATTCCATCCTTGAGGTTACTGTTTGGACTTCTGTCCATACCTTCACTTAGCATTGCAAATTTCATCTTATTTCCAGAGCAAGAGATGGCTTTTGCCAGGGCTATCTGCATGGGTTTATAGAGGGCTCTTCACTGCCTTCCTCCTCCTAGGTTTCCTCTTGAGCTTATGCCTTAGATTATGAATACTGCAACAGTGATATGAAATGACATAATACAGTTGTGTAAAATCTTACCATAATAGTAGATGTCCTCTTCACAGTTGCAGTATTTACTCCTTCCCTTCCACCATCTCTGCTTTAGCCTATTCTTTTGCCCTCTTGGCCAGGATTATTTTATTTTTCCTCCTTCTGGGTGCACACGTTCCTAACAGTCCCTAAGGACATTCTGTTTCTCCTGGGGCTTTTCAATTCTGAAGTGTGTGCATCTGTACATCACCTTTATGCCTTGTGTGGGGAGCATATGTGTCATGGATGATGCTTGTAAACACTGAAGGCTTTGGTATACTGGCTGTACATTGGGTTATCCTTGGCAAGAGATCCCTTATGTAAGGAATACTGCAATAGGGAAGAGAAGGACATCTACCGTTACTAAGATTTTTACACAACTGTACTTTTTCAATTTCTTAGCCCATGAATCAAAGTTAAAATAAAAATTATAAAGGGCAAAAGCCTCACATCAGGAACACTTTATAAATAGGTACTAGGTTCATAGATTAGTACTAGGCTAACTGCCCTTGTGGGCCATTTTCAGCCTAGCCAATTACCCCATGTGAGAATCAAACCCTGCACCTTATGTTTGTAAGGTAAACACGTTAACCATTATGCCAACCTCCCACTACTGCCTTATAAAGTTAATACACTTTGAACATTTGTATTAGTAATCAATACTTTGAAAAAAAAATCTGTCCCTAGGATTCAATAAGCTACAAATTCCATGCAGGAATATTGTAGTAATTTCTGCACGGAATATGGCCGCCGAGCGATCCAGTAAACAAGCCTGGGGACATGCACGAGCCTGCTAACACTATTCTGCCATGGACACAACTGGATTATGCTAATGACCTCATTTGCTGGTGAAAACCATGCAAATGAGGTCAATTAGTGGTCAAGAAAGCAGGCAGGTATCCGTGGCAGAATAGTGTAGCATGAAGAAATGTATTCTGCTACTAGCCGAATACATTTCTGCAAAAATCAAAACGGAGGCATGACAGCTCAAACTAAAGCATATATTACAATCCTTAGGCATGCCAATGGCCAAATATATGGCCATTGGCATGGAAAAGTGTTGCAAAATAATAAAAATCAAAGGTTTATTTTGGCCGATCTCGGCCATTTAAGCATAGGGCTGTGGCATGCAAACGGGATCGTGCTGAAAATAAAAAATAAAATGTGATAAGGCAATTTTAAGTGAAATCTGCATTTTGCCATTATAGTCTATGGCATGCAGAATCAAAACAACAGCAGGGAACAGTGGTTACTAAGGGGAAAGGGTCTGGTGTAGTGCTGTAACTAGGGACTAAAGCAGTGGGGTATGCTAATGAGGGAAAATTACTGAATCACAAAAAGAAGACAAGTGCCAAACTGCACCTAACCATGTAGGAGATATAAGGCAGTGGTGTAAGCAAGAGAAGCAGCTGACATGGAAAGGGGGTGTGTCATGCTTGGTGTAAGCACACTGGAGCTCCACAGCTCACATTTGAGCTTAGCTAAGCACAGCTAAGCAAGGGGGTGTGTCTGAGGCTGTACTGACGTATTCCATGAGATGAAAAGTGTGTTTCTGTCCAGGGGACGGCCATTTCATAGGTTCATAGGTTCATAGGTTAGTACTAGGCTAACTGCCCTTGCAAGCCATTTTAAGCCTAGTCAATTATCCCTTGTGAGACTCAAATCCTGTACCTTGTGTTTGTAAGGCAAACACCTTAACCATTAGGCCACCCTCCCAACCCTAGATGATCATCATCTTTTTTCGGCTGTTCCCATTAGAGGTCACCACAGCAGATCATCCATCTCCATTTCTTCCCGTCCTCTGCATTTTGCTCTGTCACACCGGCCACCTGTACGTCCTCTCTCACGACATCCATAAACCTTATCTTACGCCTTCCTCTTTTCCTGTTACCTGGCAGCTCCATCCTTAGCATCCTTCTCCCTATATCTTTAAATTACTAGTCTCCCATCAGGACACAGGTACTCAGCAGTTGAATTCTGCCTACTGCACACTCGGACAACTCTGCAGTCCACGGCTACCACCTCACCCATACAGTCTAGGAAGAACTCAGTACTGCAAAACAAAACCAAAGGTACACCCTTTGAGCTTGAAGAGCAGGGTCAGTCCACCCAGGCATTCTGCATGCATGTGTTATGATTGTGAAGCTTTAACATTAGCTGTTTTACATAGTAGTTCTCAGTGTGCTAATAACACTGAGTGTTTGAGCCTTGTGCCCCCCCCCCCCCAGCTTGTGTAGTAATCTTAACTGTCCACTAGACAGTATACACTTAATTCAGGTCCTTGCTATTCTCTGTGATTAAAACTATTAACCCTCAAGCAGCCCTTTCAGTGCTGTTTGCCTTAGTTTTGTATCACCTGAGCCCCACCTTTTTATTTACATCTCTATACATTCCCCTTCATTGCTAATATATCTCCCTACTCTAATCTGTGCAAAAACTGGTTACTAATAAACAAGTCAATGTGAAGACACACTCCCAGCTTTAATAAACTTTGCTGTCTCTACTCTCCTTCACTTTACAAGTAGAGTTTGTGTTGCTACTCACCCCCTCTGAGGCCTTCACTCATAGTTTTCCACTGCTTGCTTTTGTGGTTTGGCTGTTTTCTTTGCATTGCACCTGGTTCACACCTTTTTGCTACCCCCACCCCCAATACTAAGTCTATATCAGACTCCTGCTGTTTATGGAGCCATCTTTAAATTACTAGTCTCCCATCAGGACACAAATGCTCATCAGCAGTTGAATTCTTCTCACTGGTAAGCCATTAGACCTCAGGAATTTCTTAGTATTGTTTTTAGCCAATTATTTTGTCGCTAGTTAAAGTGCTACTAGTGGCAAATATAGTCTTTTTTACCTCCCCAAGTGTGTACTATCAATCTGCAGTATAAAGCTAGAGAAATAAAATATAACATCTGCAGTATAAAACTAGAGAAATAAAATATAACATTTTATAATTACTTACCTTGCATGCACAGAAATCAGGTACCTTGTGGTTTGGTTTGGCCCCACTCCGCTCGCTTTGCTCGGGCTTGCTCCATGCCACACCCTGACCCCAAATTCTATCAGCCCCCAGTGGTGCTAAATTTACAGCTCTAAAAACCACATCCCGCTCCACTATAACCTATCAAAGATTTCTCATTGTTTATCTTAGCTAAATGGGTTTGTGTGGTGAGCACTGGGGTCTAAAACAAACAAAAAAATATGGAAATAGCAGGACTGTTTACATTTGGGTAGCAGGTATGTGTGGCATGCCTTGGGACTTAAAAGGGGTGGACATGGGAAGGGGAAAAAAGATAAAAAGGGAAATAGCAGAATAAATGATGCATCAAGTACAAATAACATAGCTGGCAGGTGGAATGCATCATAGTTACAAAAAATGAGGTGGAAATAAACCAAGAACCAAAAAATAGTGAATGGAGAACCAAACCAGTACTTCGTTAGAAAATAGTCCAAAAGTTTATTCCACAAACGCTCCAACAATAAATTAAGCCACACAATCCAATAAGCACCAAAGCATGAACGCTATTCACAATACTGCGTTTTCGCCTTAGTCACATGAAACTTCCTCAGATGTCATCAGAAAGCCTAATTACTCCTCTATTTATACTCCATTTAATTAATTAATTACTTAAATTCATGAAAAATTAATTCCATTATTATTATTATACAAGTGACTCAAAACACTAGCGTGGTTTACCATTTCCCAATACCAATTTTAAATAAATCTTATTTCCTTTACATCATTCTTTGGTGTTAATGCAAAATATTTACTTAAAATGTTGTTAATTAAAAACATAAATATCATTCTACCATTTAAAAAATACCTAATAAATGTTTCTTATTACGGAATGCCCTCTGGTGGCCATTTATCATTATTACAACAAATGAATAAAAATATGTAAAAAATATGTGAATATGTTAAATAATGATTTTATAAAAACCATAAATAGTTCATTACTACATTTAATATATTCTGAATGAAACTTATAAACCTTAAAATAAAATAGTGTTAGAAATTGTACTCCATTAAAATCCTATATATATAAAAAGTTTATTATGTTAGACTTAAATTACCTAAAATGCATTCTGGCACTTCACTTTAATTTCATCTATTACAATTTAGCTGCCCTTAATTTTAAAATAGGTAATATACTTATGTATTCATTCAAGCCCGGTGGATTATAGGCTTCTAGTGTCATTTGCCACCAAAGCTCCCTATATTCTATCTTTTCCTCCCAGGGTCCACCTCTTATATCTTTTTCGGTATGTTCAATTACTGTAAATATAAAGCTAGCTGGGAGGAAAAGATAGAATATAGGGAGCTTTGGTGACAAATGACACTAGAAGCCTATAATCCACCGGGCTTGAATGAATACATAAGTATATTACCTATTTTAAAATTAAGGGCAGCTAAATTGTAATAGATGAAATTAAAGTGAAGAGCCAGAATGCATTTTAGGTAATTTAAGTCTAACATAATAAACTTTTTATAGATATAGGATTTTAATGGAGTACAATTTCTAACACTATTTTATTTTAAGGTTTATAAGTTTCATTCAGAATATATTAAATGTAGTAATGAACTATTTATGGTTTTTATAAAATCATTATTTAACATATTCACATATTTTTTACATATTTTTATTCATTTGTTGTAATAATGATAAATGGCCACCAGAGGGCATTCCGTAATAAGAAACATTTATTAGGTATTTTTTAAATGGTAGAATGATATTTATGTTTTTAATTAACAACTCTTCTTCTTCTACTTTCGGCTTTTTCCCGGTTAGGGGTCGCCACAGCGGATTGCCTTGTCCGCACACTGAATGGCAGTGGAGTTTTACGGTGTCGAGTTGCCATCCCGGCGCCCAACCTTCCACAGAAGGCACACTCACATGCACACCTAGGGCCAAGTTAGAGTGTCCAATCCACCTGCAGCATGTCTTTGGGATGTGGGAGGAAACCGGAGCACCTGGAGGAAACCCACGCGACCACAGGGAGGACATGCAGACTCCGCACAGAAGGCACCCCAGCCGAGGATCGAACCGGAGAACCTCTTGCTGTGAGGCGGCAATGATAACCACTGCACCACCGTGGCCGCCCCATGTTTTTAATTAACAACATTTGAAATAAATATTTTGCATTAACACCAAAGAATGATGTAAAGGAAATAAGATTTATTTAAAATTGGTATTGGGAAATGGTAAACCACGCTAGTGTTTTGAGGCACTTGTATAATAATAATGGAATTAATTTTTCATGCATTTAAGTAATTAATTAATTAAATGGAGTATAAATCGAGGAGTAATTAGGCTTTCTGATGACATCTGAGGAAGTTTCATGTGACTAAGACGAAAACGCAGTATTGTGAATAGCGTTCATGCTTTGGTGCTTATTGGATTGTGTGGCTTAATATATTGTTGGAGCGTTTGTGGAATGCATCATAGTTAGCCAATAATACAGGCAGCATCTGCAGCACAACAGTATAAAGTATGGAAACACCTCACAGTCTGGTTTTTCCCACAAACTCTGCACCATTGGTGTACACATGCAGGGGGAATTTTAACTGGAAAAATATTAGGGGCTGCCATTGCTTTGGTCCATCAGTATGTTGTAGAGGCTGAGGGCGGAGAGGAGGATAATGCTGACAACCGCCACAGACCGAGGAGGAGAAGAGTGTTCAGATCTAGGGTAACTTACCAGGGGCTATATGATCTGGAGATAGTAGAGCACTATAGGGTGGACCGAGACATACTTCAGCAAATCATCGAGCTGTGCCAGCCTCAAATCAGACCCAGAGCCAATGGAGGGGATCCCATCCCAGTGGATACCATGGTATGTGTAGCCTTAAGAATATTAGCTACAGGTACTTTCCAAAGACCTATTGAGGACATCATGGGGGTTTCATAGGCATCTGTATTCAGGGTACTTCACCAATTCCTGGATGCCATCCTACCACATGCCGGTGAGCACATTTACTTTCCCAACACCCACAAGGAGAGGACCAGCAATATGGGACTCTTCCACCATGTACCAGAATACCAGGAGGTACTGGGTGCAATAGACTGCACACACATCCATATCAAAGCACCACTTGGTGAACAGGGTAGGGTCTGCATAAACCACAAGAGCTTCCATTCCATCAACTGCCAGGTTGTGTGCAATGCCCAGGGCATTATCATGAATGTGTGTGCTGGCAGCCCTGGAAGCTACCACAATTCCCACATCTGGCATTCATCACAGCTGTACCAGGCATTTGCCAGTGGGGACATCCCATATGGCCATCTGGTAGGGGATGCTGGCTATGCACTGAAGCCATGGATAATGACACCCATCAGAAATGCACACACACCCACTCAAGAATGCCATAATGAGGCACATGCACAAACCAGGATCATTATAGAGCGTGTATTTGAGATGCTCAAGTCACGGTTCTGCTGCCTTGACATATCTGGTGGAGTCTTGCAGTACTCTCCAGCCACATGTGTACACATGTTCATAGTATGTGCCATGCTACACAATATGATCCTGCAGAAACTACAGCAGGAACAGCATGGAGAAGGGCCACACAGCCCCCCACCATTGCCAAGGTCCCCACAGGCACAGAGGGAATCAGAGGAGGAAGCCCCTGAGCTTGCTCCTATAGGCAGACAGAGGCATGCTCAGTATACCCAAGCCTTGGCAAAGAGGCACTGCATAGCACACACACTGACACTGTAGGGACCCATGGACTGACACCTCTCTCTGACTCGGACACACATTAAAATGGATGACACACAACATCAAATTACCTGTAACTTACCATGTATAAGCAGTGTACTGTGTGCATCCAACATAGGCAGCCCTCAAGTGCCATCCTCACAACTGCCACAGGCACAAGGTAAGTCAGTCTTAACAATAAATTAATGGATTAGTATGTTTTGGTAGCATATCTATGGTAATGTTGCATGCATGCAAGGGAATGGGGTGGCCTACTGGGATAGCAGCAGACAACAGACAGCTATGTGGAACACCAGGAAATGTCTGCACAATACTGTCTACCTCACACTATGCAGTATCATTTAAGGTGACAAATCCCATTGCAGTATATGTGGGGGGCCAACTAAGAGGGGGTCATAGGTCACATGTATGGATGCCACTGTGGGGATCCCATACTCACCCCTCAGACTCACACAGCAAGTCAGACATAGAAAACCATAAAGGAATGTCTGGCAAAGGTCCACAAAAGGCAACTCAAGCCCAAACACCCTAGCCCAAAAGTTCCTGGAATTCATAAACTCAAATGCCATGGAACAACTAGTCACCATCCCCACAAGAGGAGAAAACATACTTGATCTCATCATCACGAACATGGGAGCACAATGTTCAGCACCGGAAGTATACCCCTCACTGGTGAGATCAGATCACAAACTAATCTCGCTGGAGGTCCTCATCCCACCCCCACCTGAAATAAAAAAGACCACAGTAAAGAACTTCTCGAAGCCGACTTCACACTTCTAAAGACTAGTGTGGTCTCCTTTAAAGCCCCGAGCCGGCGGAAAACAGTACTCAAGCCGCTGAATCACTTACAAATGCCTTCTACCAGCACCTGCAGGACTGCATGGATAAGGCAATCCCAAGCAAAACAAAGACTCTTTGTACCAAAGGCAAGCGTCCAGTCTGGTGGACCCCAGCCATAAACAAACTCTACAACAAAAGGAGGAAGCTACTACAAGATAGAGCAAAATCCTTAAAAGGTAAGACACCCTTGATCACTATAAGTAAAAACTAAGAGCTCTCATAAAATCATCCAAAGCAAATTTTGAGAGAAAAATAGCTAAAGACTCAAAAGACAATCATAAGGCCTTCTTTAGCTATGTTAGAAACCTGGGAGGAAACTCCCAGATATGCTCAGAACTAGTTCAAAATGATGTGAAGATTACTGATCCTACAGACATTGCCAACATACTGGCTGACAGGTTCAGTGCAAACTCCCCCTCCCCAAAGGAGAGATATCTATACCAGCGATTGCAGCCCCCAAACATCTCCAACGCCCAAGTGAGAACTGCTCTCTCCAAAGCAAAAACACAGCATCCATGGGACCTGATGGTGTCCCCGGCTGTGTGCTCCACGAACTCAACGAGGAATTAAACCCACAGCTAGGACAGCTGTTTAATCATAGTCTTACCTCTGGATACGTGCCAGGAGTGGCGCACTGCAACTGTGGTCCCACTTCACAAAGGTGGTGCCTCCACCGACCCTGGAAATTACCGGCCCATTAGCTTGACAAGCCTTATCTGCAAAGCCATGGAGAGGATCATAATGGACCTCATAAATAAAGACATAGGAATTTGCAGACTTTGGATCCATCCCAGTTTGGCTTTGTCAAAGGCAGATCATGCCTTCTAAACTTGGTTGACTTTTGAAACAGTCACCAAAGCCATTGATGAGGAAAGGCAGTCCATACAGCCTACCTCAATCTGGCGAAGGCCTTGATACAATACCCCACTCGGGTATCATTGAAAAACTCATCAGCTTAAATGTTAACCCATACATCACAAGATGGGTTGCAAACTGGCTGAGTGACAGAACCCACAGGGTCAGAGTTGCTGGCGCCATGTCAGACTCAAAGCCTGTCACAAGTGGTGTACCACAGGGCTCAGTCCTGGGCCCACTCTTGTTTGGCATCTACTTTTCCAAGTACAAGCAAACACAGGAGGGTTATGGCTGACAAAGTTTGCAGATGACTGCAAACTGGGCCATAGTAGAAAACACATCTGACACAGATATCCTTCAGAAGGGTCTCACAGAAGCGGATAACTTGTGCCAGAGCCATGGCCTAAAGTTAAATGCCAAAAATGCATAGTCATACCCTTCGGGAAAAACAAGGTTACCCCTAGCTACCAAATAGGTGGCAATCCACTGAGCACAGAAGAAGTTATCAGGGACCTGGGGACCCAGGTTGATAGTAGTCTGTCATTCGACACCCATGTAGCTAAAGTAGTTAGGAAGACCTTCTACATTGCCCACCTTATCATGAAGGGATTCTCATCTAGATCAAGGGAGGTCATAGTCTCCCTATACTCATCACTCATCAGACCAATGATTGAGTACAATGCCCCATTCATTCGAATGTATCTGACCCGACACTTGCAGCAGCTGGAGAGGCCACAAATGTTCCTCACCAAAAGGATAAAGGGTCTCAAACATCTGTCCTATGCTGCCCGACTGAAAGAACTCCAGCTCTATTCAGTCACTTACCGCTTGCTCAGAGGTGACCTTTGCCTAACATACAAGGCCATGTCAAACCCAGATTTGATGAATATGCTTCACCTCAAAAATCTAGATCCGTCAGAGCCACAAGGGGGAGACTTAAACCTCGACACGGCTATTAATAGGACGTGCTGGAGGGATAGATTCATCACCCAAAGACTCCCTATGCTGTGGAATAAAATCCCGGTATATGTGAGGCAGAGCACCTCGCTGGCCTTGTTCAAGAGAAATCTTGACCAATGGATGGGAGATCGCAGATATACCCCAGGGATTACCTCAGTGTCACTGCTCGACAGAGGCACAGCAAAATAATGGGTATAGTTCCCCATACTAAAGGGGTGGCGTAAGCCACAAAACTATGGGCTAGGCTTGTAAATGCCCTCGGGCAGATAGCCTAGTATGAACCTATGAACCTATGAGCCTATAATACCCCCCTACAGACTTACATAGTGATATCACAGCAGGCCTTGCATTTGCAGTAAGGGTCTGAAGGGTAAGATGCCTGAAACTCAATTGTATGGCATTATAATCTAACCTGTGGTCTTTAGTGATATGCCTCTATTCTCCAAGACAAGGCACAATACTATTTTAAATGGAACCAAATGTAAAGCCAATATCAGCACAGTCTATGCAAATGTGTACCGTTGACAGGTGTGCCCTCCCATATTCCAATAGAAATGCAGTAACATGTAAGTTTGTAGGGTAATAGCAGCAGAGCACACATTGCCAGGGCTGTCCCAATCAACAGGATAACTTGTTGCATGTCCACAATACGCAGGGGTCAGTAAGCTATGCATATGTGTGGGGAATACTGTCAGGATGTGACCAGCAACTTCTCACAGCTATTGTGTCCTAGTGGCCTAGGTACAGTACTATGGTAGACAGAGCCATGTTCCATGAAACTATTTTGCCTGTCAGCTATACCTACAATGGGAGTTGTATACACTGTCCAGATGTCAATATCTATTACTGCTGGGAAGCTGGACAAGTCATGTACAGGGGGCCACACATATAAACAGTACACAGGTTGGAGTAACCTACACAGTAGCTACCATACCGCCCAACTGTAGAGATCTTTTGCAGAATGTACAGAGGTTTGCATCATATTTGTAGTGTCTTTATTCCGAAATAGTGGTGTTGTCTGACAAATCATTGTCAAACCACGAAAGTCTAATGTCAGAAAATAATGAAGGATTGAAGTGTCCCAGACTTCATACCCTATAGAAAAATGCATGCTATACAAAATCTGTTATTGCATCACCCTTCCAGGTTTGTAAGGCCAATAGTTACAATGGTCCATATATTTAGGCCTTTGTCACTCAATTACCCATGGCTTTGTCCAGATGTCTGGCTCGCATACGCTGAGAGGTATGGTGCCTAGTAGCACAGCAGTGCATTCTGTCACTTACCATTGTCACCCAAGGGGGGTCCATTGCCTAGCAGCCTGGGAACATATGAGTGACAGAACACACTGCCTTGCTACAGATGGCCTGCATCAATCTCACATGGCCTACAGGCCTCTGGAAAAGACCCATGTCTCACTCAAAGTGCCTTTGTAGGGAATGTTATGGGGTCCATACTACGAACATAACACAGTCAACAAAATTCAAATGTAAGGCCATGCTGCTAAATGCTAGTAGCATACCTCCCAACCTTGTAGAGGAAGAAATCTGGACAAAGCCATACATAATGGTGGGATAAAGGCCCAACTATAGGGACACATTTGAAATATTGCTCTCATAATGTTAAAAAGTGGATAGAATAACAGAGTAGTGTGTAGTAGCATGGATGTCATGAAGGCTGTGAAGTCTGAAACGCTAATGTTCTGTCGTTATTCCCTGAATGCAACCCTGAGTGATTTGTAACAAATGTGCTAGAAAACCACAATGTTAAGGGAAGCTGACCAGATATATGAGGCACGAATCTGGATAATCTGTGAGAATCTGTACAGTTGACAGGTATGGCCACACCAGGATATGACCTTTCAGGTAAGAAGAATACTGCACAACCAAGGGATATCCAGCTAGTAAATCACCAAGGTGCTGAACCTTTTGCACAACTTCATCAGTCAATTGGCTGTAACCACACCTCTCAACTGGCCGGATTCTGCAAGAATCTCTAGCCTTCACCTCATAATATAGGTCTGTGCAACATCCATCTGGTATTTCTCTCGTAAATAACTGTGATGATCCGATTATATCTGTCAGTAGGTAATGACACAATATAGTACAGTGTCAAACATTACATGTGTCAGAAAATGTCTGCTAAAACAAACCCTGTAACTCAAGCAACTCATATATTGATAAGAGCAATAGTTACAGTACCCCGCTATGTTTGGGCCATTGTTACCCCATAGTGGCAGCCTATCTCCAGATATCTTGCACAAACAGGTTGCAAGGTATAGCTGTAGCACACAACACCTCGGACTGGAGTACAACTATACCTGGAGTGGATTCCCACACTTACTATAGAAGGTCATACTGAGCATGCTCCTACACTTACAGATGTGAAGCCCATGTCTGAAACCACATCAGACTATATATGTATTGTGTAAATGTCTTTGCATACACACAGCTATGTAAACCTAACTGTCTCCACAAACATCCATCGGATGGGATTACCCACAGCCAGCTGTAGGTGGTACATATGTGGCATATCTGCATCTGTTGCATGTGATACACACACACACACACACACACACACACACACACATATATAAAGATATATATATATATATATATATATATATATATATATATATATAGGTAGTGTATTACAATATGTCAAGCATACACACACATAGGCATGAAGAAGAGAGCGACAGACAGTGATAGAGTGAGACACACAGGGAGACACACACACAGAGTGAACCATACACAGGGATACCCCGGATGGGATAGAGTGATGTCCTGCTGCAGACAGTTGCATACCAGTTGTAACCAGTGGCATGTGCCAGCATGAAGACGAGATTTGTTGTCTGATGTGGGGGTACGTGTAAGTGTGTGTGTGTGTTTGTGAATGTGTGTGTGTGTGTGTGTGTGTGTGTGTGTGTGTGTGTGTGTGTGTGTGTGTGTGTGTGTGTGTAGGTCGAAGTATTATGATGCCTTACCCAACCAGTACACTTCCCATTTCCCTACTTTACAAGATCTGCTAATGTCATTCACCTTAGAAGTGCATTTGGACTGGCTTCAGTCCTGTAAGCTTTAGAACACATGTGATAACTGTGTAACACTATATAGATAGGGGTTCTAATCACAATCCTGGCATATGTAACAGTGGTTGTGTATGGAGTAGTGTGTGTGTGTGTGTGTGTGTGTGTGTGTGTGTGTGTGTGTGTGTGTGTGTGTGTGGAGGGGGTGTAGGAGTAAGTATTTTACTCTATTTCCACCCAGTACACCTCCCATTGCCCTACTTCACAAGATCTGCTGATGTCATTCACTGTAGAAGTACTGTTGGAGTGGCCTCTGCCCTGTAACCTCTGTGCTGTGTGCAATAACTGCATAACACTATTGTACAAATAAATAGATAGGTAGGGGTTCTAATGTCAGTCCTGGTGTTTGAGTGTATTTGTCCATATCCACCCAGTACACCTCCCATTGCCCTACTTCACAAGATCTGCTGATGTAAGTTCACTGTAGAAGTACTGTTGGAATGGCTTCTGCCCTATAAGCTCTGTGGTGTGTGCACTAACTGCATAACAGTATTGTACAAATAGATAGATAGGTAGGGGTTTTGATGTCAGTCCTGGTGTTTGAGTGTATTTGTGTTTGTAAGTGTGTACATCTGTCGGTTAAAGTATTTTGTGGCCTTTCTCACCAAGTACATCGCCCATTGCCATACTTTACAAGGGCTGTTGATGTTCCTCACTTTAGAAGTACCTTGGGATGCCCTTCTTCCTATCAGCTTCGTGGCGCATGTGATGAATGCATAACACTGTAGTAGCAATAATTACATAGATAGGGGCTCTAATCTCAGTCTTTGGAAATGCGTGTGTGAGTGTATTTGTGTTTGTAAGTGTGTATATCTGTTGGTAAAGGTATTTTGTGACCTTTCTCACCAAGTATGTCTCCCATTGCCATACTTTACAAGGGCAGATGATGTTTCTCACCTTAGAATTACCTTGGGATGCCATTTTTCCCTAAAAGCTCTGTGGCACATGCGATAAATGCATAACACTATGGTAGCAATAATTAGATAGGTAGGGGTTCTAATCTCAGTCATGTCAAATGTGTGTGTGAGTGTATTTGTGTTTGTAAGTGTGTTTATCTGTCAGATAAAGTATTTTGTAGCCTTTCTCACCAAGTACATCTCCTGTTGCCACACTTTACAAGGGCTGTTGATGTTCCTCACAGTAGAAATACCTTGGGACACTCTTCTCCCTAAAAGCTCCATGGTGCGTGCGATAAATGCATAACACTGTAATAACGATAACTAGATAGGTAGGGGTTCTAATCTCAGTCCTGGCAAATGTGCGTGTGTGTGTGTGTGTGTGTGTGTGTGTGTGTGTGTGTGTGTGTGTGTGTGAACCATACCCATTGGGGGTGGGTTTTGCAATTTTTTGCTGTGGTCCACTCAGTACACGTCCCAATGTCCACTTTACAAGGCCCACTGTTGTCATCCACTGCAGAGGTTGCTGTAGACACTCTGCAGCTCTATAAGCTTTGTGCCACATGCAATAACTGTGTAACAGTATGGAATAAATAACAAGATAGGCGGGCCTTCTAATCCCTGGATACCATTCCCCACTCAGGAATCATAGACAAACACACTCAGCAATGCATCAACCCCTGTATCACTAGGTGGCATGCAAACTGGCTCACAGATAGAACCCATGGTGTGAAAGCAGCGGACTCCATGTCAGACTGCTGACCAGTCATAAGTGGAGCCCCACATGGTTTGCTCCAGGGTCCCCTCGTGTTTGGTATCTATGCCTCTGAAGTCCAGCCCAATGCAAAGGGACTCTGGCTGGCAATGTTCGCAGATGACTACAAGGTGAGTGCTATTATTACCCCCCCATATGATGTTGACAGCCTGCAGAAAGGCCTCACTGAGACCTATGACTGTGTCAAAACCCTGGACTTTAACTCAATGCCAGAAAATGTGCTGACATCCCCTTTGGGAACAACATGGCTCCCATGAATCACCACATCGATGGTTGTCCACTGAACACTGAAATCATTATAAGAGAACTGGGAATACTGGTTGACAGCCAACTCTCTGTTGACCACCACAGTGTCACTGTGTTTAGAAAGTCCTTCTATGTGGCACATTTCATTACTAAGTGTGTTGCATCCAGGAAGTAAGAAGTCACTGCTTTCCTCTACTCCCCCCTCATTAGGCTAATGAATGAGTACAATGGGCCATTTGGCATGTACCTCACTGGACACCTGCAACAACTGGAGAGGCTGCAAAAGTACCTCACAAAGAGGATCCTAGACCTTAAACACTTGTCCAATATGGACAGACCCCAAGAACTCCAACTATTATCTGTCTCATATTGGCTACTTAGAGGTGATCTGTGCTTGACATACAAAGCCATGTCTGACCCAGCCCTGACATGAATGCTTCATCTAAAGAACCCATCCTGTCCATACCACGTGGCCCAGAGACCTCAACCCTATTTCTACAATCCACAGAACATGCTGGAGGGATAGGTTCATAATGCAGAGACTGTCCATGCTATGGAATAGACTTCACATACATGTCAAGCAGAGCACCTCACTAGCCTTCTTCAGGAGAAATATGGATGAGTGAATGGGGAATAGAAATCCAACCCCGGGGATCACTCCAGTGGCTATACTTGTTAGACACACTGGGGACTATCATCAGGTGGCACAATGCCAGGGTAATCCTATGGGCTAGGCTTGTAAAGGCTCCATGACCATTCACCTAGTACACACCTATGAACCTATGGGTCTCAGTGCTGGCTAATGTGTGTGGGTGTATTAGTGTATATAAAAGTGTTTTGTGAGTGTGTAAACATGTGGGTGAAAGTAGTTTGAGGCCCTTCTCACCCAGTACACCTTCCATTGCCATACTTTACAAGGGCTGGTGATGTTATTCACTATATAGATACCTTGGGACACTCTTCACCCTTTAAGCTCCATGGTGCATACTGTAACTGCATAACACTATAGTACCAAATGACTACATAGGTAGAGGTTCTAATCTGAATCCTAGCAAATGTGTGTGTGTGTAAGTGTTTGTCTGTATATTTGTAGGATGCAGCATTTTGAGGCCTCACTCTCCTAGTACACTGCCCATTGCCACACTTTACAATTGCGGGTGATGTTGTTCACCTTAGAAGAACTGTGGGACATTCTTCTCACTATAAACTCTGTGGTGCGTGTGATAAATACATGACACAGTATTAGCAATAACTAGGTAGGTAGCGGTTCTAATCTCAGTCCTGGCAAGTGTGTGTGAGTGAGAACTGTATTCTATGTATGTGTGCAAGTGAGAACTATATCCGTAGTGGGGGTGGGTTTTACATTTTTAGTCCATGGTACTCTTGGTACATGTCCCAAGGTCCACTTTACAAAGGCCGCTGTTCACATCCACCATAGAGGTATACGTGGACACTCTTTAGTCCTATAAGCCCCATGCCATGTGCAACAGCTATGTAATGGTATGGAATGAATAACATGATAGGCAGGGCTGCTAATGTCAGTGCTGGCAATTGTGTGTGCATTGGTGTGTAAAGCAGTGTTTATGAGTGTGTAAACTCATAGGTGACAGTTTAATGAGTCCTCCCACACCCAGTACACCCCCCATCGCCATACCTCAAAAGAGCATGTCATGTTATTCACTTTACATGTATCTTGGAACAGTCATCACACTATTAGTTCCTTGCCACCTGCAATAATTTCATAACACTAGAGTACCACTAACTAGATGGGTAGAGGTTCCAAACCCAACAGTGGCAACTGTGATCCTGCGTGTGTGTGTGGGAAGGGGAACAGTATTATCTGTGTGTTTGGTCAACACAATATCCTTTGGGGGTGTGGGTTTTACCAATCTGAGGTGTGTTCCACCCACTACACTTGCCATTGTCCACTTTACAAGGGCTGCTGACATCAGTCACCATAGACTTACCTGTATACACCCCTCAGCCCTGTAAGCTCTGTGGCACATGCAATAACTGTTACACAGACCTGGTAAATGTGTACTTATACAGCTGTACCTCGGCTCTGACATGATCGATGTGTCAACACTTTTCCATACTTCTCATTGGCAATTTCTACAGTGCCACATCCTGCTAACACAGACACCTAGAACACAAACAGAACACAGCATGAGAGACTACATTCAGCCAGCATTGTTAACACCAAGAATGCATCATGGCTGAAGAGGTACACCCACTCTGAAGTGTACCCATTACAAATGCCAGCTGATAGCACCTTACACAGCATTACATAGCTAAATTGTACTTTCACCCTGTGCATCAGAATCATACCAGTATGTCCCTGCATCAGTAGTATGGATGACAGGTATGTGGTACAGGTATCATCCTATGCACATAGTGTTGTGTGGTTTTGCCAGAGGCCTAGGCTGGGCCATACAGTTGACATATTGTGTGTGTGTTTGAAGGGATGTTCTATGAATGGATGTGCAGAGGTGGTGTGTGTGTCTGGAGGTGACCTGGCTGTGACAGTGATGTTTGTGTGTTTGTATGCACACAGTCATGCCATGTGGCTGCCCTGCACAGAGGTATGTTGGACAGCTGTGGACCGTACATGGCAGGGTGTATAGTTCACTGTCTCTGGCCATGGACATGGGAAATGGTAATGCCAGGGGTCTCACTGGCACAACCAGGCCCAAGGCCAGATGCAGTACTGCTTCCTGATGGTGACTGCTGTCTGCTGGATCCATGTCTCTGATGGGACCGGCCAGGACTATGTGCCCATGGCCTGCTCTGTTGTGGTTTGGATAGCACCCCCTTCAGTAGTGCTGGTGGTACTGCCACTATGGAGGTGTGAAGGTGCATGGCCCGTTAAACTCTCAGCTGATATTGGTGCTGACCTACATCCATGTGGCTGATGCCCATCTCCCACCACATGTTCTAGCTCAGACATGCCATGGTCGAGGATTGCCAAGGTCTCACCCCATCTATTCATGACCTCAGTATTTTGACATGTGGCCTCAACAAGGTCATGTATGTTGCCACATAAGCCAGGAAGAGTTGCATCCAAGACCCTGAGTATTTGTCTGATGTTGCATTCACTACATGCCTGTGCATCCATGACAGCCCGAAACATGCATCTGTTGACACTTGCTGTGGCACTTGCGGCTGCGGCTTGATGGGCAGCAGTCCTCCTCTGAGCACCCCTGTCCATCTGCCTGTGTTGGACATCACCTGCAGTCTGGCTATGGCTAGTGAAAACACTCACACTTGCCATAGTCACCACATTAGCCTGTTCCATGCCACCACCTACCAACTGTCTATTATCTGTGGCTGTTGTGGATGGGGTATGTGTGGTCATTGTTACTGTGTGCGGAGATATTGTGGATGACTGTGGGATGCCAACCAATGGCACAGATTCAGCCCCTGACAACCCCACCTGTGCCCCACTATGACCACCATCATTGTCAGAGTATGCAGAGACACTGACATCAGATTCTGAGCAGGAGGTTCCACGACCACCATGTCCACCTGTGAGGGGAAGACAACATATGGAAATTAATACCTGCACTATAAAGTTTGCTGGTGCACACACACGTACACACATACACACACACACACACACACACACACACACACACACACACACACACACACACACACACACACACACACATGTGAGGTGGCACAAAGGCATTACACAGACTTCACAATAGCCAACTGGTGACATTCACGACACAGTCAGACCACAACATACACACTCTGGACAGGTCCTCAACATCATGCAGTGCAGCCCTTTCCACTCAATGATACTACTAATACACACCTCTGGGATATGTGATTAGTGTTAGTAGGTGATGGGCCTTGACGTAGCACACACTGCAGCCACGTAGACATTATTGCTGTTCACCTGTATAGCACAGTGGCAACCCCTACAGAACATACCTCTCAAATGTACAGAGTTTTGCTGAATGTCTAGATGTGTGGATCGTATTTTTGGTCTGTTCCTCATAAATCCTGTGTTTGTCTGACACATTACTGGGATGATCTGAGGATTAACATCACTAATTAATGACATAATCTGAGCTTCACACTTCAAAACCTGCAGTAAATGTATGTTAAAACAAAAACAGTTACTCTAACAAACTTCTAAGCCTACAGTGGATATAATAAGTGTACACACCCCTGTTAACATGCCAGGTTTTTCTGATATATAACATGAGACCACATAAATCATGTCATAACATTTCTCACCTTTAATGTGACCTATAACCTGTGCATCCAATTGAAGAACAAACACATTGGTTAAGGGTAACATAGAAAGTGCAATACATACAATAGGCTGGTTGCATGAGTGTGCACACCCTTACACTAATACTTTGTTAAAGCATGTTTTGATATAATTACAGCAGTCAGTTCTCTTGGGAGGGTGTCTATCAGCATGGCACATCTTGACTTAGCAATATTTGCACACTCTCCCTTGCAGAAACCCTCCAACTCTATCAGATTGCGAGGGCATCTCTTGTGCACAGCCCTCATCAGGGCACCCCACAGACTTTCTATTGGATGTAGGTGTGGATTCTGGCTGGCCCATTCCAAAATGTTGAATGTCTTCTGGTGAAGCCATTCTTTTTTTTTTATTTGGATGTATGGTTTGGGTCATTGTCATGTGGAAAGGTGAAATTCTCTTTCATCTACAGCTTCCTAGCAGACACCTGAAGGTTTTATGCCAAAAGGGACTGGTATTTGGAACTATTCATAATCCCTTTCACCTTGGCTAAAGGACCACTCCAGCTTATGAACAGCAATCCCCAAAACAGGACACTGCCATCACAATGCTTCACCGTGGGCATGGTGGTCTTCTGGTGATGCACAGTGTTGTTATTGGGCCAAAAAAACCTTTTGGAATTGTGGCCAAAAAGTGCAACCTTGGTCTCATTACACCATAACACATTTTTCCACATGCTTTTGGGAGAACTGATGTACTGTTCCTGAGAATTAAGCCAGACCTGGATGTTGTTCTGTGTAAGAAAAGGCTTCCATCTTTCAACCCTACCCCATAGGCCAGACATGTGGACAATATGGGAGATTGTTGTCAAATGTAGTACACAACCAGTACTTGCCAGAGATTCCTGCAACTCCTTTAATGTTTCTGTAGGTCTCCTGGCAGCCTCCCTAGCCAGTTTTGGTCTTGTCTTTTGATCACATTTGGAGGGATGTCCACTCTTTCAGCAATGGGATCCCTTTGATGCTTTGTAAGCTGTATGCGAATCATGGCTGTTGCTGTAGCAGGCAACTGAGTAAATGTCTGGAAAATCCTAGTAGGACAGCTGACCATTATTTGGTGTTAATCAAAGAGTCTCTGTAACTGATGGCAGGTGTGTATTCAAGAAGACGTAATGCTGTAATTATATCAAAAGCTACTTCAACACAGTATTAGCTTCAGCCTGTGCACACTTATGCATCTAGCTTATTGTACGTTTTTCTTTTTCATAATTGTTCCCCTAACAGATTTGTCTGTTTGCCATTTGAATTGTACAGGTTATAGGTCACATTAAAGGTTAGAAGAGTTTGGAAATATTTTATTGTATTCTTATATATCACAAATACCTGGTGTTTTAACAGGGGTGTTTACATCTTTAAATGCACTGTATAAGACTAATGTTTTGGGCCTTTGTCCCCACATTTTGTCAGTCTTTGTCGAGATGTTTTGCAATGACAGGTTGTGAGGTATGCTACAGATATGTTACACCTCCTGCAAATAGGCCCCTGTGATGACCACTGTGATGCAATGCAGTTAACCCCACCACAAGTGAACATGCACATATCGCAATATAGCTAAGAGCAACAGTTGTGTGCATAGTAAAATGCATGACCTTAACATGCCTGGGATAGTTGTGAGCCACAATAGGATAATCCCATACTCACTGGCTTCAGGTTGCTGTCCCACATCCAGGGCAGAGGTACCTATGTAGTTGTGGGGGAGAGGTATTGTCAGCAGACTCACATGTAGTATTGATACAAGATGAATGCTACTTTTCTGCACATGTATAGTACAAGCTCTGATACTATACAATCTGTTGCCCTTCACCATAGATGTGCACTTGTGTGCATTACCAAACCCCACCCAAAAATGCAGTTTGACCTGACATATGCATCTAGGTACTCTACAGAAGACAGTATGACTGCCACAGTATTCAATTGATGTGCACTGGGGCCTTACCTGGATGACACCCACCTCCACAACTTGTATCTGTTGGCTTTGCTGGTGTGTGGTGGCTGCCCCAAGGTTGGCAAGGAGCTGCTGTGTTGGTGTAAGTGGGGCCTGTGTGACAGGACCCCCAACTGTAGCAGTATGGTCCCTGGCCATGGCAGCAGCCCTTTGCCAGACACAGCATACCAGGTCAGTCACCTGATGCCTGACCTGATCATATGCGCATCCATGGTGGCCGAAGTTGTTAACTTTGTGGACAAGGTCATCCCACAGGGTGGTCCACTCCCACAGATTGTGTTGGCTATCGCCAAACATCACCCCATGGTGCTGGATGATGGCATCTGTGATGGCTGCATTTTCAGCTGCAGTATATGCTAGCTATCTTGGCCGCTGCATGTCACCTGGAAGACATAAAAAGGGGAACACATCACTGGAGCTCATACATTGGTCAAAGTTATTTACAGAACCTGCACATCAACACTGACTATCATTAGCCACCACTTACAACAGCATCATACCCCTGTCATCTATCAGCACAGTATGAGCTTGCATTGCACTCCTGGTCCTGATGTGTCATGTTTCCCCCAAATGAGGGCCAGTAAATTGCATAATCCACCATTCCTCATTCACCTTTGTGTAGATGGATGACTGTGGCCATCTTCTTTACAGATGGGATGTCAATGGTGCTCAGGCTTTGCTTGCATACAGTGTGTAATGGAGGTGGGGGAATATGCCTGTGTTCATGTAGGATGCAGACAGGGATGTTATCAGCTTCCATGAACACTTACATTTGTTGCCTTTGATTAGGCATTATAGACTTGCTCCCTGATGATGAGGGGAGGGGTGTGGGTGTTGTGCATATCCACCTATACTGATGGTGGGACAGGAGGGTGATGTTTTCCCTTAACCTGTCTGCAGCGGGTTGGCTATAGCTATGCTGTGTGTGTATGTGATGTGATTGACCACCAGTACATGGTGAGTTGGGTTGTTGCCTCTGAGATTGAAGACATGTGAAGACAGACTTGTGACTGGCCTTGGTGGATGTGTCCAATATGTACTCATAGTTAGCCTTACAGTAATTCACCTGTAACCTCATATGCTTGTTCAGACAGAGGTTGACTTGCTTCCAAGTTGGTGCCTGCTCTTACTTGGCCCTGTACAGCCAATATAGAAATCGATTATGTTGTTTGTGTATTGCTGCTGTCCAGCAAAGGGGATTACGCTACCTTGGTGGAAGCAGGTTTTAAGAGTCAGCTATTGCTGAGTCCATACAGCTATGTAGGTGCTCATATAGCTGTTTGTAGTGGGCATGGACACAAGGTCATAACACAATTGGACAACTCTCCATTTTCAACCTGATAATCATGCTTATTCTAGTACCCATGTCTGTGTCAGGGCAATGCAACAACCAGTAGCTGTAGAGATTTATGTCTGTTGGATGTACACAAACTACGATTACACATGCATACAACATGTACAGCTTATTTACCTGATGTTTTGCATCTCATGTCTGTTGTAAGGAGGTTTCCAGGTACACCTACTCATACATACATGTGCACAGGTGATACCTGATATACATATCTGTTCTATCTCAGTATGGCACACTGTATTTACACTCTTGCTGCTCAGTCATACCTCTCAACCTGTTAGAACAGGACATCTGCAGGACTCCACACATAAATGATGGGGGGGGGGGCAATGGCCCAACATTAGTGACACTTTATTAATATTGCTGTAACATACTTATAGGTTGGTACTAGGCTATCGGCCCTAGGGCCTATACAAGCCTAGCCATAACAATTCCCTGGCTATTTCTTCCCACAGTATTTACTTCCCTGGACTCCTGTCTAGCAGGGTGACTGACATGATCCCTGGGGTGAATTTCCTATCTCCCATCCAATCATCAAGGTTCCTTTTGAAGAGAGCCAAAGAGGCGCTCTGCTTGACATGTATGGACAGTCTATTCCAGAGTTTGGGCAGTCTCTGGGTCAGGAACCTATCCCTCCAGCATGTTTTGTTCATTGTGCTGACAAGGTTTAGATCCCTGGAGCATGTGTCTCTGAGGGATTGGGATTTCTTGAAGTGTAGCATGTCCAACAGCTCTGGGTTTGACATGGCCTTGTATGTTAAGCAGAGATCGCCTCTGAGTAGATGATATGCGACAGAGTATAGGTGGAGTTTTTTTTAGATGGTCAGCATAAGGCATCTGCTTTAGGCCTGTGATTCTTTTAGTGAGGTATTTCTGTGGCCTTTCCAGTTGTTGCAGATGTCTTGAGAAGTACATACCAAACAAGGCATTGTATTCTATTATGGGTCTAATGAGGGATGAGTACAGTGGGGCAATCACCTCATTTTTTCTGGATAAAAAGCCCTTAGTGATGAGGTGTGCCACATAGAAGGATTTCCTGACTGTTGCGGCAATGTGGTTATTGAAGGTGAGACCACTTCCCACCTGAAGTCAGTTGATAGCACACTTTGCATTCACAGAAATACCCTGGAGGATGTCCAACACTCATATGTATGCTATTATGTTTTAATGTCAGTCTTCATAGATTTGCCACTGATTTGCCAGACATAACACAAGTCTATGAGTAAATGACTACAAATATAAGGCACACATATGGTCAGTGTGGATAACACTGGACAGTTGAATGGTATGAGCTCAGTATATCACATGCAGTTCAACACACACATCTGCGACAGTAGTTTACTATGCACATACCCTGTATAGGTCTTTTAGATTTGTGAGACAAGCATGTATATCATAGTTGTATTCACAAGTAACATATGGATATTTATGACATTCCACTAACTGGCCTAGCAGTGTCACAATTGGTAATTTTCAACAGATACTCCAGTAGTAGTAGTAGTCATATGTGAGCCATCCTTTCCTGGGGTGACTCAAGGGCCTGAGCTGTGATCTATGTCACTGCAGACAGACCCAAGTGTGATGGCCATAGGTGCTGATCAGCAATATATCAGTAGAGGAAGCCTTGTTGAGACATATTTGTTAAACTTCCTATTTCCCATCATTACATACCCCCTACTGCATTCCATTACATGCTTACTTGATTGACATACCTTTTTTCTCCAAGTATAGTTGGTTTGCTTCCAATTTCTGTTTGTTTATTTTTGTTTGTCTGTCTGTCTGTCTCTCTCTCTCTCTCTCTCTCTCAGAGATGTCGGGTGGTATACATCTGTTTTGCAGTAATGCTCATGAGCAGCTGATGGTTTGTGCACAAATTGGTGTCCCCCACTTGCTAATTGCATGCAGAACAGCTGTGTTGTTATTCCTATAGCCAATGGCATGCTGACACATTTCTATAATTTAGTATTTCATGTGGGCATTGACCCTTTTCCTTGCCTGTGAGGAGAACATCATGGAGGTGTGTGAACAACAGCATCACAGAGAGTAGTTGGAAATACCTCTTACAACAAAAAAAGTAGAGAATGCCCAACAAAATGGGAGAGAAGGTTCCAGACCTAGAGACAGACTGTAAGTATTGCTGTGATACAGTTGGATTAATGCAAATTTAACAGGGTTTGTGTGGACGTGGATTTTCTGTGTGATATTATGTGGTTGACATAATTCTCAACTGTAGGGCTATCCGCAGAATGTCCAGAGGTTTGACGTATTCCTCAGGCAGTTTTTGTCCTTGGCAAATCAGGGGATTGCAGTTAGTAAATGCTAACATCCATTTGTG